>NW_005054309.1:11761620-11770037 GCF_000277835.1 Geospiza fortis | reverse complement strand
GCAGCTGAACAGAGGGGCTGTGCTCCTGAAGAGCAGCTGCTGCAGCCTCTGTGGAAGAGGAGGCAGAGGGGCCAGGGTCAGAGCTCTCATCCTGGCATGGGGGTCTGTCCCATCAGGGCTCTCCAGGTGCAGGTGCCGCGCATGCCCTCAGCCAGAGCAGCGGCACAGCACCTGCCCAGAGCCAGGCCTCACCGCTTCAGAGCAAAGTGATGTTTGAGCTCAGTGCAGGGACTTCACACAGCACTCAGCCACGCTGGTGAAGCTTGGTTGTAGTGTGTAATAACTTACATTTGGGTACAGTGCACATTTTAGGGAAGATTGCACCGGGGCCCTTCCTGCCGTTGCCTGCTGATCTGCCAAGCTGCTGGACAACAGCACCTGGCAGCAGTGCTTTTGGGGCCAGGCACTCAGCAGGAGCTGAAATCCCTCCCTGATGGTGTTAAAGGCCCTTTCCAAGCCAAACAATTCTAAGATTCCATGATCCTGCCTTCTGTCCTGAGGCTGTTTGTCAGGGAAGCCCCCAAGTGCAGGGAAATGTTGCCTGTTGTCATTTGACTGGTTCTCTCCTGAGAGGTATTGTGTATCAGCTTTAAGGTTGTATCCCAGCCATGTTTGTTAAGAGACTCCTAAATAATCCATCCCCATTCCACACCCTGTTCAGCTGACAGCAGGCTGAACACCGCAGTCAGAGCACAGGGAAAGGCTCCCCAGTCTCTTTTCCTTCAGGAGATTCAATTACAGCTCATACTTAATTCAGCAGGCAGCTCACCATGGCCGTGTCCAGGGAGATGGGGCGGCCGCCCATGCCCTGGGGGAGCAGGAGGGGCCGGGGGACGGTGCAGGGGGGCTCTGACCCCGGGGACTCCCCGGCTCCGGGCGGTCCATGGCCAGGGCTGCTCCGTCCGTGCTGCGGGGAGAGGAGCAGGCAGGGCATCCATCACCCGGGGCTGCCCCCCCACCCAGCGTGACCCAGGGCATCACCCGGGGCTGCTCCCCCACCCGGCGTGCCCCCCGTGCTCCCAGGGCGGGCGCAGCGCCTGGGCTGGCAGCGGGCTGGGGGAACGGGCTGCCCCGGAACCGGGGTGCCCTTGACTTCCAGCTGTTTTCAGACATTCCCAACACATTCCTCCGAGCTGATGGCTGCAGCAGGTAATAGTGCTGTGTTTGTCTGAATTACAGGGAATAACTTCAGTGTCTCCCAACCTAAGGGCACAGCAGGCTGTCCAAATACTTACATTTTAGAGATCTTAGTTTGTTCTCTAAAACTCACCGTGAAAACCATTAGTTTTTGATGGAAAGATTAATCAAGCGTAGGACTGGTCTGCCCCTTTGACTTCAAAATATCTGAAGTCTGTTTCTCAAAGAAGCAGCATGAGAAATGAATCTCCATAGATACCTGGGCTGCAGGTATGGACGTGTGCCATCTAAGGACAGCCCAAAACTCACCAGACAAACAGAAAATATTACCTTTGGAAAAGGAGTTACCTGATGAGTCGTGCTGTTGATTTTCAAGCTGAAAGCATAAATGAAGTACAAATGAAAATACCCAACAGAGGTATTACTAGCATGTGGAGAAACTGGAGTCCAGCCAGAAGAGAACCCCAGAACAAAGGAAGAATAAGACCTGTAGCATTTATATTACTGGGTACACAAGGACCTTTTGTCATTGTCACATAAGCTTTGTAATAAAACATAACTTGAAAAATTGTGTTAAATAACCACCTGGAATTAAAACTGCGTTAAAGAAGCGGAATAAAAACCTTACCCACGGAAACTGAAGATTTCTCTCCACTTGCTGAGGTCAGAGATCCTGCTGGCGATCTCCTGCAGCGCCGTGGGCGCAGCGCTCCCGGCGCCCCGGTCACCCATGGCCCCGGAGCGGAGCCGCGCTGCCGCTCGCTGCTGCAGGCACCGCCCCGCCCCGCCCGCGGAGCGTCAGAGAGCCCGGCAGCATCAATGTTTAATGCCGCAGGAGCGGCTGCTGGGGACTGCGGGCCGGAGCGGGGCATTTCCCAGCGTGAGCAGGAACGGGGCTGTTTCCCAAAGTGGGGCAGGAGCCGGGGCATTTCCCAGCGTGAGCAGGAACGGGGCTGTTTCCCAAAGTGGGGCAGGAGCGGGGGCATTTCCCAGCGTGAGCAGGAACGGGGCTGTTTCCCAAAGTGGGGCAGGAGCCGGGGCATTTCCCAGCGTGAGCAGGAACGGGGCTGTTTCCCAAAGTGGGGCAGGAGCGGGGGCATTTCCCAGCATGGGGCAGGAGCAGGGTCGTTTTGATGGATGCAAGGAGGTCCAGGGTCCATGCTGGGCCTCCCCCAGCGTCCTTCCTGGGGTTCCCTCAGGGTGCAGGGTGGGATGTGGGGGTGGTCAGGCCGGGCTTTGGGCACAGGGACCCCTGTGAGGACTCCCAGACCCCAGGTTGGGGCTGCTCATGTCTGCACAGTAAAGGAGTGGTTTTGGGTTTGCTGTGTAGTAAACAATACCATGAGATACAACACAAGTTATGCTTTAAGAACATAGATTAACATTAGGAAGAATATGCATATAGTTTATGAAGAAAATGTTGAAAAAAGCTGGGAGTTGTGCTGCCTTGCAGAAGCCCTTCCACACTGATAAAATCCAGGGAGATGAGGAGGCAGAGCTACCTTGGGAAAGATGCAGCTGACAAACTTTTGCAACAACCCGGCAGTGTTTTGCCTTTCACAGTAAAAATGCAAAAAAAGACATCAAAGTCAGTAAGGCCTTGTGGGCTGGTAGATCCTGAAGTGCAGAGGGCTGTGATACCTGGTACCTGGGTCTGATCTGTACCCAGGCACTGGGTGGATGCTGGCAGGGACTGTCCCTCACCCACAGCTGGCAGGGATTGCCCCTCACTCACAGCTGGGCTCAGCCCCTGCAGATAAATGGGGCAGGGGCTCTCTGCCTTTGTGTGTTTCCGTGTCCTGTGAGGAGCAGCTCATCTCCTGGCACCCAGGTAACCCCGCAGAGGCAGTGTTTGGCGGTGTGATGCTCTGCCTGGGGAAGCATCTCGTGCTTTAGCTGGCTTGGGGCTGCCCAGGGGCGAGGGTTGATGCATCCATCCATTCTGGCTCCCCATGCCAGGCCCTCCAGTGTTTGTTCCTCAGTCCCTGCTGAGCTGCAGCCTGCAGGGGAGCCTGTCTGCTGTGTTGTTGCTGCCCTTCACCAGGGGTTCTGGCGGGGTTTATTGGTATTGTTTGATGAGAACTCGCAGGGCTGTTCTCTGGAGGGGGCAGTGGAAGGTGCAGGCACCTGGGCTCAGTCCCGTGGCTCTGCCCTGGGCAATGCCCTTTGCCCAATGAGCTGCGGAGGGTTTGTTCAGCTGTGCCAAGCCTGGCTGCCTCCCTCAGGCAAGCAGCAGCGCGTGGCATCTCCCCCGCACCTGCTGTGCTGTGTCAGCTTTGTCACCAAGCTGCAGCAGCTGATGGGGAAACGAGGGCTCCCAGGACTTTGGGTTTGGAGCACAGTTTGGTTTGTTAAAAGGAAAAACCCAGAGAGTTTCATGGAGAGAAATGATGCTGTTGCCATGCATGTGGGTGTTTGGGTTGTGCCCTCTGAGCACTGCAGTTGAGCTGCAGTCTGAGGGGCATTGGGCAGAGCCCGGGCCTTGTCCTGTCCCTTGCTGGGTGTCCCTGGCCCTGGTGCTCTGACATGGTCTCGGCTGCATCCTTGCCTTCACCAGGGCTGAAGGCAGAGCTGCTGCTGGTGGGTGTGTGCTTCTACTGCAACCCATTGATTGGACTTCCCAGATTCAGTGTAATGCTACAAAGATTCCTATTTTTCTTCATACCAGCCACTTTTTATACAGTTTACAGGAAAAAAAATGCCTTAGAGGGCTTTTCCATTCAGGCATTACCATACAGCACATCTTCTTTTGTTCACTGCTTACATCACATAAACACTTACTTGAAACTTTTCCTTTTTTTACCTTCTCTAGAGCAATCATTCACAAGTTGATACATCTGGTGGTTGTTGATGTAATAGTGACAAATTTCTTTGCTTGAAATGTACTTAAATCCCATTATTTTAATACATCAAGTCAACTGCTCCTGTGATTGTCCCTGACTCTTTTGGTTTTGAAAAGGGAAATTCAAATCCAGCAAATCGGATTAGCAGGGCATTGAGGAAGTGCACCAGGGAGCAAACCAGGATGGTCCAGAAGGAATTTGCAAACTGCTCACTGTGAGTCTTGAACGTGAAAGTTCCCTCTTTGAAATTAGCAATTTTCTCTGAAAGGTGGTGGATCTTCACCTCGGAGGAGAAGAGAATCATGATGAGGCAACCACAGGAACCTGAAAGGGAGGGGGAGATGCTCGTTACCTCAGAATCCCTCAGCTGTGCTGCCTGATGTATGCTGCAGCCCAATGCCACAGGGGGAATGTTTGTATGGCCACACAGCTTTAACAGGGATTATTTTTGGAATCCAAGCCAATGGCTATTGAAATGGGTAAGTTTTTCTAATTGAGTTTGGCTCAGGACCAGGAATATTTAGCATGGCTGCTTTAGTGCCCTGAGCTAGTGAGGTGCCTGTGTTCATGTTCAGCTTTGAGTTGCTCATTGTCCATTGAGCATAACGGAGCTGTCTGCATGCCTGAACATAAACTTGTACTAAAGTCCTTTGTGAAATTATGGTTGTAATGTGTAACACCTTGTGCAGTCGGGGTAAATCTGCCTGCCAGCCAAGCCAGCAGCCCAGGGAGCAGGTGTGTGGCTGTTTTCCCTGCATGGCAGTGCTTCTTCTCAGAGACCACGAGCTGCTGCCAGCCTCTGGCTGCCCAGCTCTCCTGTCCTTGGCAAGGCAGCGCTGCTCTGCGTGCTGACCCTGCTCGCGTTGTCTGGAACCCTCCTGTTGTGGAACCAGCTGCATCAATGGCATATTTTGGTTGTTTTCTCCCCCCTTTCCTTCTCTGGGGTGGCTCCTGGTTCTGACTGTGTGTGGGGTGTCAGCGATGCCACCCCAGCTCTGAGTCCCTGGGGCCCTTCTGCCACGGCTCCTGCAGCTGCTTGCCCATTCCCATCCTGCCACCCACCCTCGTGGGGGATTTCCCCAGTTTATCTCCCAACTTCAATTTGGAAAACGTGTTTTGATGTAGCAGAGCCACCCGCCTTCCTGCCTGGCTTGCTTTTGCCACCTGAGAGCCAAAGCAGGCCCAGTTTAAGCTGCCCTCCTGTGCTGAGCAGTGTGTGCTGCTGGCAGTGCCAGCCTCAGCCCAGCCGGTACTCACAGGAGATGAAGCTCCACAGGTACAGCCCCACAGGGCCGTGCAGCGTCTCGTAGGGGCTGCCAAAAGCATTGAACATGAAGAACCCTGCTCCCACCAGGGCGAAGACAATCAGTACTGCGCAGAAGAGAATGACACTGACATGGATACTTGCAGGGATAGTTCTGAGCAAATCTGGAAAAACTGAAAACAAAACAAACAAAACATTATTATACATATTAGGCAAAGTTGTCTCTGACATTGGGCCAGGGGTTCCTGCTCATTTGTCATAATTGTTTTGATCCTGCTCTTGTAAATGCAACCAGATGAAATGATTCACTAGAAATGGTTTTTCACGGATGTTTGGAGGCAGAAAAATTCTGTGAAACTCAGAAGCATAGACTGGCCCGGTGAGAGAGAGACTAGCTCCAGGAAAAGCCTCTCCTCCCCTTCCTGAGGGTGCTCTTTGGCCCTTAATGTGAACAGCATCTTCTGGGGACAAGCCAGGAAGCTGTGACTGGGGAGGCAGGTCTGGCACAAGCTGTATTGAGATCTCTTCCAGTGCCAGTGTTAGGGGCCGATCTCCCTTGGCTGAAGGCTTGGCCATCCCCTCTTCTCTGGGAGTGGGACAATAAATCTTTCTTTAGACTTTTTTCATTCATGTTCATGAGGTCCCACAAAGGGTTGTGATGTGGGAAAGGAAATTGTGCTGTGATTGTGGATGCACAAATTCAGGAATAATTTATTCTAAATATTTTTATGCAGCTTTTAAGCTACTGTTTCAAATTGTGGTCCTGTTTATCTAGGACACAGAGATAGACATTTAGAGAGCAAGAGAGAATGATTTTTAAAAATTCCTGTTTGTTTTGCAAAAAAGAGGTGTTTTAGAACAAACTGTGAAATATACTTCACTGTTCCCGATCTATGGGGGCATGACTAAAGTGAGGTAATAATGCCTGGTGCTGTTTTGCTGTAATGTGTGCAGAGTAAAGCAGCCTCACATCAATTACCCCTCCGTGTAAAGTTTGTACCAGCAAACTGCTCTGCAGCTCCTTGCAGGAGCACGGGCAGCAGGCAGTGAGGTATCAAATCCATTTATCCCCCTGGCTAAATGAAAGGGAAATTAATGAAATAAATGTCTCAGGAAGCTCAGCCAGGCCCAGTGCAAGGTGCTGCCTGTGGGATTGGCAGGGTAACCCCAGCACAAAGCCAGGCTGGTGGGGCACGTGCTGGGAGCTGCCCCAGGAGAAGGATGGAGAAGCTCCTCATGCTTGGGCTCTGGCACCCAGAACGTCCCCGCCCCGGGCTGAGCCACAGCGTGAGCAGCAGGGCAGGGGGATTCTGCCCCTCTGCCCTGCTCGGGGGGCTCCCAGTGCTGCCCCCAGTGTCCAAACAACGCCGAGCTGCTGAGTGAGCCCCGGGGAGCCAGGCTGGGAGAGCTGGGGTGCTCAGCCTGAGACCTCAGAGCCCCTTCCAGTGCTTCCCTCTGCAGGATTCCTACAGGGAATAGCATTAGTTCCTGTGACACTACCTGAGGCCTTGGGAAAACATGCAAAACTGTGTGTTTAATAATGCAATTTTGTATGGTTTGTTTTAAGAAAACAAGTTATGGCATGGTATTGAATCCTCCCCTGGGCACCTGCATCTACAGCTAGTTCTGTTATTAGCATTTTATATGTGATTTATCTGGAAAAATTAATTCTAGAAGCAATATTGTCTTGAAAGTAAAACATTCCTTCATGGTCCTGAATGAACCCATGTGTGCTGTGCATGGCAGAGACCTTTAAAAAATGAACCACTGACCTAGAAACTGATGGGAATGAGTGGGAACAAATGGAGCAGAAGTTTTCCCCAGCTGAACTGGGTTTGCTGGCAGAGCAAATTCATATTACAATTAAAAGAGATACAGTGGTCAGAGGGGAGCACTTAATGGGAACAAGCACAGAACTAAATAATGTAGCCTATTTTCTGTGTCTGTTCTCCTCAGACGTGCTGAAGTGCAATGAGTGCATTGAGCTATGGCGGTGTATTTTATAATTTGCCCTGTTTTCTGGAATGCTCCTGCTGAGCTTCCAAGGTACTGAGGTGATGGGAGGGGGCTGCTGCAGCATCAGCATCTTGTCCTCAGGGCTCTCTGGGGTGAATGCTCCTGACCCCTCACAGCTGGCACTGACTGAACCTGAGCGTCAGTCCCAGAGCTGCTGGCAGCTGGACCAGCCCTGGGTCACAACTGTCACCTGCATCAGCAAACCAAATCCTTGGGATTGCACAGACCCCTCTGGAAATAATACAGCCATGGTGCAATAACTGCACACTGGGATGGCACACAAAGCAATCAACAGGGAACTTCAGCAGTGTAAACAGACTAGCGATGGAATTTAGAGAAAGCAGATACTTACTGTGTCAAATTAGCTTGGTTTACTATTTTTGGAAAATGTTATACAGTAAATAATTTCTGGTACCTAGTCTGGCAACCTTCCCTTGCATTAAATCACGGGTGTGAGCAGTTTGCATGTGCTGTTGTAGCAGAATGATTGTGATCTGCGTGCTGTGGTAACTTCAGGGGAGGTACTGTACACACAGCAACTGGCTTTTACTGCCTGTTCTGCCTGCTGCTGGATACAATTGTGTCTCACTTCATAATTTTCTCATTGATCTTATCCTTGAAGATTAATAGGTTATGAATGTAAAATGAAACCATTTCTTATACTTTGACACTCTGTGTGTCAGGTACCAAGTCAGCCAGCATTCCCCAGACAGCCTCCCCCAGTCCTTCTCCCAATTAGTGCCGCAGATTGCAAACTTTTGGGCTGCTTTGTTTCTCAATAGCAGCCAGTGCTACAGCTCTTTCCTGAGGTTCTTGCTGGTTTAGTTCTTTCTTTTTGACAGCACAGGGGTAATGTTGTAATGCTGGCACACAGAGGAAGATGACAGAGATTAATTGAACCCCCAAAATATTCTTTTTAAAGAAATAGCACAAATCTCTTGGGATGTCGCTACCTGTGTACCTGCAGTAATAGGTTCTTGAAGACATTAGGCAGGCTGTATCAGTACCATAAGGTGAGTTACTGACCCTGAAGATCGGCTCCCGCTAAGGGCTCGGGGCTCGGTGTCCGAGCGAGGGGCAGCCCTGTCCCGCCGCCGCAGGGGGTGCGGGCAGCTCGATCGCCGCCGGGACTCACATGAGAACTGGGTGGGGCTGGC
>NW_005054309.1:11743786-11761418 GCF_000277835.1 Geospiza fortis | reverse complement strand
GAGCCCCGTGCGGGAGCCCCGGCGCTCAGAGCCCCGTGCGGGAGCCCCGTGCGGGAGCCCCGACGCTCAGAGCCTCGGCCAGCCCCGAGCGGGAGCCCCGGGGCCCCGGCCCTGGCTGGAGGATGCTGTAAAGGCTCTTCTTCCCTGTGCCCTTTTGCACAGCTTGCAGATGTTTTAGTGCATCCCCTGTCACTTGATAGCGAGGGTTTAGGATGACAGATCTCTGTAATTTGATGAGTGCTCTGCTCGTCCCAGCCCCCGGGCAGTGGATGAGTTGGGGGTTCAGATGAGCTTGGCTTCTCTATCTGGTTATCCGCTCTCCATAAAGGAAGCTTCCAGAGGGTTTATTTTTGCAGGTTTTTCTCCAAAGCCAGTAATGCTGAACTGCTCTCTTGTATATTTTCGTTGTTGTTTTGTTTACTTGGTTTTGAGATTTGGTTTTTCTTTTTTTTCCATCTGGGTGTATTTCTTTTTTGCTGTTTTTTAAGGTAATGCCCAGGTACCACACAGCACCCTGCCGAGCCAGGAGGCCCCACTTCAGTATGCAGTTGCATTTGGGCACTTGCTTGCACTTGCTTTCCGTGTCAGGATGTTCTCTGGCAGGGGCCGTGTGTCTGTTATGTACACTGCAGCATGCGGCATGCTCAGCAAACTCTTCAGGTTTCAAATATACACAAATAGGTTTTCTCTTGCAGCTCGACAGAAGGCCCAGCCCACCGTGAGCTCAGGAACGCACGGCTCCTGCGTCTCACGTCCTGCTGCTGCTGCCGGGCTCCTGCCTTGCTCCTCAGGCCAGGAGTGCGGCCAGGGCGAGCGCCGGCACCGCTGTGTCACAGCACACACGGGGCCTGGGTTTTCTCTGAATCGCATCAACTGGCTGGTATGCACACACTCTGCAGGTGGTTCAAGAATTTTATATCATCTGGGCTTAAAGACTGAGTCTAGTTAACTATGGAGGTGCAGAGTGCTGGACGGATGGTGCCTGTGCATTTTGACATTTGAACTTCCAAAGCCCCAGAGAACGGTTTGGGTTCGAAGGGACCTTAAGTATCGTCCAGTTCCATCCTCCTGCCATGGTCAGGGAACCCCCACATCCACCTCGCCAGTGTAGGTTCGGGTGTCACCTGCTGGGCAGGCTGTGGTGAGCACCTGGCAGCCCTGCCCTGGCTCAGGGGACGAGGGGAGGGCATTGCCGAGCCCTGGGCAGAGTGTCTCGTAGCCCGCGCAGGGTGTCCCGTAGCCCCAGGCAGGGTCCCGTAGCCCCGGGCAGGGTGTCCCGGAGCCCCGGGCAGGGTGTCCCGGAGCCCCGGGCAGGGTGTCCCGGAGCCCCGGGCAGGGTGTCCCGGAGCCCCGGGCAGGGTGTCCCGGAGCCCCGGGCAGGGTGTCCCGGAGCCCCGGGCAGGGTGTCCCGGAGCCCCGGGCAGGGTGCCGGGGCTGCCCAGCCGCCCCACGACCGCTGGATGTCGGGCGCTCCCCGCGCTCGGCGCTGCGGGGATGTCACCACGCGTGGTGCTGTTTGTCTTCTTTTTGTCTCCTGTTTCCTTCCCCTTCATAAACTTCTGCTTTTCCCTGGCAGAGGAGGCCCTAAGTCACGAGGTTGTGTACGCTGGTTTCAGCCAGCAGCTCACGTCAGCCTGTAAGGATTTTTGTTTTGTAAATAGCATGTCCACAGCTAGGACATCTGCCTACTGCCATTGTTATTGTTGTTAAAAATGTTCTTTGAAGGACAGCTGTCCGCTGCCTGTGTTTTGATGTAAGCCCAAGTGAAGCATGTTTGGAACCTATTTCCTGTCTGCTTTTCCAGTTTTAGTATCTCAGTTTGAGCCCTTACCATGGATCACACGTGTTTTAGCGGTGGGCTTGGCAGTGCTGTCCTGATGGTTTGGTGTGATGCTCTTAGGAGCCTTTTCCACCCGGGATGATTCCGTGCTTCTGTCCCAGCTGGCCCTGGTGAGGCAGGTTTCCATGCAGGCTGTGTGCAGCCCAAACCCAGCACTTGGTGCAGCTGACAGAGGCTCAGCTCCTTGTTCATGAGGTTTCAAATAATGATTGCAGCTGTTGAACTGTTTTGGTGGGAAGGTCTGATGGCCCATAAAGATGTAACCTCACAATGAATACAGGGACAGGGTTGCTGCCTGGTGAGCGTGGCCATGTGCACTGAGCAAGGAAAGGAACCTCTCATTCCTGGTTCTCTTTGAATTGTGTGTGTTCCTCAGATTTGCCTGAGTAGGAGGACTCAAAATCTAGAAACCTATTCTGTGTCATAAAGCAGCAAATTCACTTTCTTTTTAGATGATATTGCAGAGAAAACTACTGACCTTACTTCTGGCCACAAGTATTTTCCATGTGACATTTCCTAGACTCAAATCATCTCTTGTGCACAGTTCCAGAATGATGCTCACAGTGGTGATTATTGTCAAGGTGTAAATCCAGTAAACAGTCTGTTTTGCTACTGTACAATTTTCAGTTGGAATAAATTTTATTACGCCAGTCCAGACTTGGAACACGTGTGACTCACCTGCAGCCCCAGCTGGGCAAGGAGTCCCTGTGAGGGCAGGAGTTGATTTGGGCAGAAAAAGTCCTCAGAAGGGTGATCTGGAGAATGCAGTAGTGACTTTCTCATGTCCGTAACAACTCCTCTGTGAGTTCACCTGCCATTTTCCTAGGGCTTAAACACACTCAAATTTCACCTAACACTTGAACTACATGTATTTTATTATCCTTCATAGTCTGTCACGGGTACTACCATGGAAGGGAACTGAGAATCAATGGCTTTTGCACCTCTTTAATCCATTTTAAGATGTTTAGAATGGTTGGTGAAACCTGAACTTGTCAGTCTCCTGTGTAGCAGAATACATCCTGGTTAAGTTCAGCTTAGAATACCCTTAGCAGTGGGGGGATACCTGGTAATGCAGCTTGGTAGCAGGATTCTCTAGCCAGTGTGCAGGAGTGAATGTGATGTGACAGAAGGGAGTGATTGATGTTTTTAAGGATTGATGTTGAATTTCTTGAAATCACTATGTAGAATCCTGGAACTTCATGGATATTTATGCACTTAGGTCTCTGCTTTTAAGTCTTAGAGCTCTGTACTTGTATTTAGTCTTGTTTCTGATGCTGTCTTTGAAGTCCATCTGAATTCTTATGATGCCAAGAGATGTTTTTCACTTTAGAGTGAAAAAGTCCTGTTTTGAATGTGGTTCTCAGGAATGGGGCTTGTGACAAATGCAGAGAGTTGATATTTGTCTTTCTGAGATCACTTTTCTGGAAATGACACAGGCAAACAAAACTCCCCACCCCACTGTGGGAAAGGAGCTCTGTCGGGTCTTGGAGTCACAGAGCTTCAATTTAACATTTGTAATGACATTTGTGAGAGACCCAAATATGAGTGTGTTGGGCTGCCTGATGGGAGAGACAAGATGAGCAAAATAATATCTGCAGAATCAGTCTGTTTCCCCAAGCACTGAGAAAGTGGAGCATGTTCTGAGCAGTCTTGTAATAGTTTTAATAATGCAGCTAGCATTGCTTTGGTTGCTCTAATTGCTTAGTTACCTGTCTGGGTGTTTTCATCCTTAACTGTTCGAGCAAATCCAACACTGCGTTCCTGCTCATCTAAAGGAGTTAAAGTGCAGAATCTCTCTGGAATGAAAAAATTTATTCTGTGACTCGAATAACTGACAGTGACCTTGAGAGGAGCGCACAGCTTCAAGCCTGCTTTTCCTTGTGACCTTGCTGCTGCTCTCTGGGGCAGTAGTTTGACCCCTCTGGCACAGGGTCTGTGCTTGTCCAGGCCAGAGCAGCTGCAGGGCAAGACCCCAGATCAGACAAACCCAAAGCCTGGTCATTCTGAGAGGCTGATGCATTCTGAGTGTGTGTGAGTAAATGTGGTGCTGGAAGGGAGGAAGCCCTGAGGTACAGCCTTTGTGACACAGGAAGCCTTTGTGTGGCTCCACATTTGTTATTTCCCGTCAAAAGCAAAATAATGTATTTGATGGTCAGACCCTGCAGCTTCTCTTGTCCCAGCTGCTGCCAGGGCCCTGAGTTCCAAGAACCCAGTGGGAATGGCTCTGGCTGTGCCAACCAAAGTCTGCATCAGTGGAGAGCAGAGTCTCTGGGTGTTCTGCATTGTCTTCAGAAACCTGCAGCATCCCTGGTTCTGTTGGCAGCTGGCTGCATCTCACCACAGCAGTGGTGATGCCATCATGTTGCCTTTTTTTGGGCAAGAGAAAGGCATTTCCTCTCCTCCCTGCACCCCCTGCCCTGGCTGTGTGTGTGCACAGCAGCCTTGCTCAGCACAAACTTGTGTTCTGTTTCTCTGAGGAGGGAAGCTGGGACACCCGTGAAGCAGGAGCTTCCACGCCCTTGGATCTGCAATTCCCAACCACTCTGAGGGAAGTGTTCCCTTGCTGAGGGTGCTGTGCTTGGCTCCAGCCCTTGTGGTGGTCACTGCTCTCTGCAGCTTCCATTGATCCTGGGGAAAGCAGGAAAATCACATCTCTTTAGTTTGCAGGTTGGTGTTTTGAAGTCTTCAGAGACGGCGGCCGCCTTGGGAGGGACAAGTGAGATCAGCAGAGCACACAGGGAAAAAGGACTGCATATAAGCACATTACATCCCGTTACTGCTCTGTAAATGCAGGCTTCTAGACACACATGGTGTTTCTTTAAAATGTCAGAAATAAAATGGAGCCTTTGGGGAGTTTTTCAGCCTTGCCTATCTGACAGATAATATCTTTAGGGGTTGGGGGTGTTTTGTTTTGTTTTGTTTGCTGTAATGTGTCAGTGTGAGGCAAGTCACAGCCTGGAAACAGAGAGAGGAGGGCTGGAAGAATGAGTGTGAATCCTGTGTGCTGAGTGGGCTGCAGGCTCTGTGGGTACACTGCTCCTCTTGCTCACAAAGCACATCATCCTTCACTGGTTTTGTGAAGCAACTTTATCATAAGGTAAAATTTTGATTTGAGTATCAGCAGTATGAAAACTGGGGATGTGAAAACTTTCTCTCTTTGGCTTCCAGCTTATATTTCGTAGGAGAACACCGCAAAGAAAGCAAATGTGTGCAAGTGACAGTAAATGTGTGCACTGGAACCCCAAACCACAGCTCCTTGGGCTTTTCCTCCTGCAGAGCTGCAGGCTGTTGGCTTGTGGGCTGTGAGGGTGAGGGGGTTTCTCTGTCCTGCCCTGCACAGCAGCCCCAAACCATGAGGCCCTGGTGATGCTGCTCTGTGAGTGGGCTGTGAGCTGCAGGAGCTCTGGGAAGCACAGGGCCATGGCTGTGTTCCATCTGTAATTTACACAGACAGAGAACTCTCCTTTTGTATTCACAGTGGTCCTGGAAGTTGCTTTCCCATCAGTAAGCCAAAATGATTAAATAGAACACCTTAGAACTAACCAAACTAGTTAATAGGAAAAGCCTGTCACTCTAGAGTGAGTCTGGACTTTATGCAGAGGTAGGAGAGTCACACGTGTGGTGGCCTCAGATGTAGATGCTGGGGATATTGTGTGCATTTATGTATAGAAATGTGGTGAATCTGAAGTCCTGGATGAAAAACTATGGTGAAAAGAAATACTTACACTTCTTATCTTCATTTTACAATTCACTTGTATTATCTGCAATAACATGCTGTTAGCTTTTCTCGTATTCATTCAGGCAGCAGCGGGGAGAGACAGTGGAACGGCAAGAAGAAGAAATTTATTTATGAAGCCTGCAGGTCTGGTGTAAGCTGATACAAAAATTTTGAATCAGTGCAGTTTAAAATCCCTTTTTGGAGTAAATAATGCTGTCTAAAATGCCTTTTGGTTAATCTTGTCAAATCAGCTTTGCAGCTGAAGAACTGCTGTTTACTAATTTTTTCACTTGATAGCGCCAAGTCCTTTAATATAGTAAATGCATAGTATTTAACTTAGTAAAGGTGAGTCCAGGTGTCTGCCATAAATAATTCCAAGGTATATTTGAGTCTGAACGTGTACTCTCATGTGTTGCTGATGCCTGGTGGGTCAGCACTGTTCTTTGAGCTGTTGGTGAAGGCATCCCTGGAGGCTGTGTGGGCTCAGGGTGCTGTGTCACACAGCCAGAGGTGTTCCTTGGTGGTGTTTTCCTCTTGCCTGGGCTCATGGCTTGTCAGGAGTGCTGTCAGCAGTGCTGCCATAGCTGCAGTCCCCCAGCAGCTGCCAGTGCTGCAGGTGGGCTCTGCTCTGCTGCTGTTCCACAGGCAGCTCTGCCCTTGGCTCTGCTGGTGCGTCACAGGCAGGGCTGCAGGGCTGCCCTTGGCTCTGCTGCTGTTTCACAGGCAGGTCTGCCCTTGGCTTGGCTGGTGTTTCACAGGCAGGGCTGCAGCTCTGCCCTTGGCTCTGCTGCTGTTCTGCAGGCAGCTCTGCCCTTGGCTTGGCTGGTGTTTCACAGGCAGGGCTGCAGCTCTGCCCTTGGCTCTGCTGCGCTGTCTCCGTGGCTGTGAGCGCCTTTGTCTCCTTGGGGGCTGCAAAGGTCTCAGTGAATTTCAGCCGGAAGGCTCTGGACAGGTGGTAGTAGAGCACGGGGTCGAGGCAGAGGTTCGAGATGGCGAAGAGCAGGGTGGCCTCCTTGGCCTTGAAGAGCGCCCGTCGCAGGGGGCAGGCGGCGCTGGCGCTGCCCTGGCTCAGCGTGTAGGGGATGCGCACGGCGTGGTAGGGCACGAAGCACAGCAGGTAGGCACCTGTCACCAGCAGGACGTGCGCCAGCGCCTGCTGCACGCGCCCGCCGCGCTCCCCGCGCCCGTGCCGGCGCAGCTGCCGCACCACCAGGCAGTTGGAAATCAGAATCACCGCCGAGGAATTTAGGAATATTGCTGTGCAGATGAAGTTGGTGAACACGTGCCAGTCCCTCCCGAATTTGGTTTTGAAGTCGATGCACCCCACACCCGGTCGCTCCTCGATGTGCTTGATGGGAATAGCCATGTTGGGCACGGTGATGAGCAGAACCATGGCCCACACCACCGCGCACAGGGTCCTGGCAAAGCCTGGCTCCTGGATGCGGTACATCTTGGAGCTGTGCATCAGCTGCAGGCAGCGATCCATGCTCACGAATCCCAGAAATATGATTGATAGATACATGTTCAGGTAGATGAAGCAGGCCGTGACTTGGCAGTGGAATATTCTCAGATTCCAGGATGCAATTCCTAGGTCAACAATAATCTTCACTGGCAGCGACAAAGTCAGCAGGAAATCTGCAGTGAGGAGGTTGATTAAGTAGATGCTCATACACTTCTGTTTCTGGTCCTTCTGTGTGAATGCCCACAGTGCGAAACAGCTTCCAATAATTCCCATAAGAAAAATCAAATAGTAAAAATAGGTAAAAGGTTCCATTTCTTCGTAGAGATGACATTGAGAAATGTTGGTTGACATTGTAAACTCCTTGTGTGAGTTGGTTTTGCCGACGGGAGGTATCACAGACCTACAAAAGAACCAAGAGGACATCAATGCCATCAGCCTTTTCTCAGCAACAGCAGCTATTCTCTTAGAATTTTGATTAACTCTAAAAAAAAATACAGTTAGGAAGAAATATTTCTCTCTCTTCATGGTGCTTCCCAAATATTCAGGAGAGTTTTGTTCTCATGCTGGAAGAATTAGCAGTGTATTAGGATTTGTTTCTGAAAGCACAGAGCCTTCTGAGCAGCATTTCCACTCCAGCAGCTTTTCTGGCAGTGTTTGGTTCAACACCCTCCTCCAGCCAGAATGCTAGAGAAAAAGGTTTGAATCTCTTTAAGCATCTGGTTAATAACAATCATAACAAAACATCATAACCTTTGAACGATTGAAGCTATGCCTAGAAAAAAAAGCAGTATTTGTAGCATCCCCTTTCTGTAAAAATGCATTGGGAGTTCAGAGGGAATGCACTGTCCAACCAATATACAGATATATCAGATGGGTGAGCAAATGGTCCTCATCAGCCCTAAGGTTTGCAAACTGCTTTCCGTTCCTGCTTGAACAGAGAACTTGTGTTTTTATGAAGCCTTTAGGAAAAGCATGTTTTGAAAGAGGCAGATAATAGATAATTTTGCTCACTTTTTTTTGTAGGCTTCAGTAGAAAAGGAAAGTAGAAAATTTTGTTCCTAATTTAACTAAATACCGCTCAAAGATTGAGGGGTTTTTGTTTGTTTGCTGCACTGTGTCAGCCTGCTACAGAGAACAGCTGTGGGAAAGGCTGCTCCTTTGAATTTCTTGGAACCAACACATTTATGCCTTGAGCAGCATCAGACTGCAACACTTCTATTTCTATATATTGCACAGAATATTTTATGCAGCATAAGAGAACTACTGCACATGTAATTTAATCTGTTAATTTGATCTGTATGTTTGATCTGTATCCAGATTTGCATAGTTTGTAAAGCAAGATGATTGCAGGTACTCCAGTGGTTTAAGATGTTGGAGAAAGCAGTCTGGTCCTTGCAGCTGGCCCTGTGCAGGCGTCCCTTGTGCTGAGAAGGGGCTGAAGTGGCTCTGGGCGAGGGCAGCAGTGCTGCTGGCGGCGGGGCTGAGGCTCCGTGGCACAGGGCAGCGCAGCTTGTCCTGTCCCCCATGGGCAGGGACACCCAGCGCCCGCGGCCCCGGGGCTGTGAGCAGTGCCAGGGCTGTGCCACAGCCAGGGCCGGCCCAAGGCTGAGCCTGACCCCTGGAGCCCAGCTGGATGCTGGGCTGTCCATCCATGGAGATCTAAACAGGCTGTACGGACAGAGGCTGAGGCCACCTACCTGTGCTGGTGGGCTGGGGTGTCCTGAGCACGGTGTGCAGAGCTCTGATGTGCCCGAGGGCTGCTCTCCCGCCCGGGGGGACCTGCTGCCCAGGCTGCTCTGCCGGGCCCACACGGGGCTGTGGCTTCCAGAGGGGCTGATTGACGCAGTTCAACCCAGCGTCCAAACAGCTCAGTCACGTGGGGATTACCCAGAAGAGCAGTGACAGAAAGAAATAAATGCTCACGGAACAGCCCGGAGCCCTCTCTTTCCTGTTCTGGGGGAGAGGCCTGTGGGGGCTGTAGCTGTGTGGCATCAGTTCCTTTGCTTCTGTTTTCGTCAGTCTGGAACTCTGCTTCCCCCCTTCCCCACGTGTATCTCACATTTAAAATCCACCTGAAATCAGGACTTTGCAATGTTGTTGTTCCTCAAGGTTCTGGGGATCTCACGGTGTTTGTTTTAGAGTTACACCTTAGCTGGCAGATCTGAAACCACCTAGGGGTTCTGCTGATTGCAATGAACATTCTAAATACTTGGATATTTTCCAAGGACTATTAAAAATAACATGGCAAATTAGGGAAGTCAGGGAAATCTTTATTTTTTGTTTGGTTGGTTTGGGAAACCATGAGAAAAGCTTTGACCCGTGCTGGGGGTGAGGTGCTGACAGCAATACTGAAACTCCAGCTCGTGGCCCCGGGTTGTAATTGAGAATCCACAGGAATTTACAAACCCTGCACCAGAGCTGTGTGGAGGAACAGATGAAGAATGTCTGGTTCTAGGTTTAGTCATGAACTGAAAGTTCAGACCATATTTGTCAAAATGTTTGCAAAGCTTAATAATTGGAATGATCCTGTGTCCAGCTGGGAGCAAACATCGACTCATTTTGTAGTGTTCTGCTCATGCAAAGCTGATTTCCTATACTTGTAGGGGTTTTTTTAAGCCCAAACTGCAGCACTGGCAGTTGTTTCTGTCTGTGTGTCTCTGTCAGTCTCCCCTTTTCTGCCGAGTCAGTTTACAGATCAGGGAACTTTTCCAGGTCTAAAAAGACAAAGTGATGGTTCAGTGAACCCTTACTGTGTAATGGTCTGCCCTTCCTGCACAAGTGGTACGGGAAGAGAGCAGATCTTGGAATGTGAGTAGTTCCCTGAGTGTGTGAGCAGCTGGCTTGGGCTGCCTGACCCCAGCCTGATGTGCTGGGAAAGCACAGAATTTGTAAAAATTTTCCACCCTTAGATCTGTTTGGTCTAAAACAAAAAGCAGTGGCAGAAAGGTATTTATGTTCCTATAGCTTCTTTATTAAGTAAAATGAAGACATTCAGCTCCAGAGCCACTCTCTGAAAGCTTTAGTGGATACTTTAGGCCCTGGTATGTTTTTCCTGTACAATAATAAAATCAATTAAAAGAAAGCTGCTCTGAAAAATAAAGTTATAGCAGAGATTATATTTGTATAGAGCAGGTTGGTGGCTTTCAGCTGTTATCTTGGTACAGACAGAAATGCTTTACTGCTGTGTAAAAATCACGGGAAAACCAGCAAACCTTTCTTTCTGGATAAATGTACCAGAGCTTTTACACAGCTGTACTTGAATGTTCCCAGATGGCTCCGTGATGTTCTTGCCTCTTGCTGCACGAGCACTGAGGGAGTTGCTGCAGTTTGGTGTGGACGTGTTTCTGTTCATGCAAGTCCAGAGAAGCAGATTGGAGTGGCTTTGGGTCTGTTGGATGGTCCTGGAGCTCCAGAATGTGCAGTTCCAGGCTCTGCTCTCTGTGTTTCTGAGATCCAGATGGGTCGTGTCACACCCCGATGCAATCAGGACATCAGCTGGAACAGCAGTGGTGAATATATTGGCAATACTGGCTGTAGGCAGCGAAGTAGCACCTGGTGTTTTGCTGAGCCCCTCTCCTGCTTGGTGCTGGTTGCCATGTGCTCTGTTTCTTTGGGACATTTGTGTTCATTAATAACTTCCTGAAATGTGCATTACTGGGGAGACACAAACCTACACTATGTTTATGCTTTCCGGAAGCGTATTTGATCTTCTGGATTTAGAAATTTCAACCTCACTTGACGCTTTCAGCTTGAGGTGCAGTTTTTGATACAGCTTTTCTCTAAAGGGGAGGCAGAGGAAAAAATAAATAATGGGGTCAAGGCAGACATTTGCTGCAGACAGCACCAGAGTGAACTCCTTGGCGTAGAACAGCGATTTTTGGGACTGGCAGGTGAACTGGGAGCTGGTCTGGCTCAAGGTGTATGGGGTCCTGCAGAGGTGGTAGGGCACAAAGCAAATGACAAACACAAACATGATGGTGAATATGTTCCGGCTGGTTTTTCTCTTGGCCATGTCTGAGCTCCTCCGGAATTTTTTGTAAGAGCTGTATATTTTTTTGGATATAGAGGTGTAAAATACAATTAGTAGGAAAAAAACAATCCAGAAAATCCCTGTGCAAATGTAAGTTGTTGCTTTGTGCCACTGTCTGCCAAGCTCGCTTTTAAGACCTATACATTTTGTAGAGTAATTGTCCTTAGTGATTTCATTAGTTAAAATCATATTTGGAAATGACATAATCATTAGTAACAGCCATATGATTACAGAGACCACCTTGCTGTAGTTAACTGTGTGAACAAAGGAGGTGAACAAAGGCTTCACGATTTTGTAGTACCTATCAAAGCCTATGAAGCCAAAGAAGGTGATCCCGATGTACATGTTCATGTAGAACACGACTGCAGAGTACCTGCACACGAACAGGCTGAGCTCGGCAGGTGCAATTCCTGAGTCAGCAAGGATTTTGAAGGGAAACGTCAGGCTCATCAGGAGGTCAGCCACAGCGATGTTCTTGAGATAGACAATGAAGCTCTTAGTGCTGGACACGTAGAGGAAGACCCAGGCTGCCAGGGCGTTGAGCGAGAGCCCTGCGAGAAAGATGAGGCAGTAGAGCAGCGGGATGACTGTGGTGGTGATCACCGTGCTGTGGCTGCAGTTGTTTCCCGAGGAGCTGGTGCTGGAGTTGAGCATCTTGCAGTATCCTCATTCCTAGAAGCAGAAAAAGAGTGTCTGAGCAGGACAGGGTGTGCTGGGCTTTCTGCTAATTACTCTGAGTTTCCTGCCCTCACTTCCAAGCAAGCTCGGTGTGCCCCTCAGAAACAACCACGTTCCACGGCTCGGCATCCCCAGCAGGGAGTGGAGAGTTCTCTGAGCAGTGCCATCTCACCTTCTGGTGATGTTCCATGTTGTTGCTTTGAACAGAGGATGCATTTCCTTCTCTGTTTGACTTTAACCCTTACCTTCTAGCCCAGGGCTGCCCCTTTCCTGCAGGCATGAGCCCTCGTGCTGTGAGATGGGACCGACCCATGGCAATCTGGTGACTCAGGGTTAATGAGATGTGTTTTTTAAACATTAAATGTGGATGTTTAACATTGATTTGGCATGAAACATGAGGAATATGAATATTCCTGGTCAAAATGTTCTGTAAAAACTCCTGTTAGTCAAGGCTGGAGATACCCAGCTATGGCAATATGTCCCAGTGTTCCCTTGCAAGGAACTTGCATGTGCAGCTGGCAGAGCTCACTTTAAAATTCCAGCAGCCCAGCAGTGTGTCTGTGTTAGTTTGAAATGTGGGAGTTTGACCTGGCTTCTCAAGTCAGTCAGATTTACATTTTAAAGAATCTCCAAGAAGAAATCACATCTGCTGTCTGCTTTTCTTTGCCAGAATGTTTGTGGGGGTGGATTATCCTCTGTGGGGAGGGCAGAACAAATATAGATGTAAATATAATGCTGCTGTATTTGGCAAGTGAAACCCTGGGCAACTGGAAAATATGTGCCTTGGAGCTGGGAAAAAACCCACCTTGTCTTTTAGAAAATAGCAAATTTCCTTTTATCCCCATTCTGAGTCAATAACTGATGTCTCTGTGGAGTAGGTTGGAGCCTGAATACAGCCTTGCAATAGCTAGAAATTGACATTTTTTCTCAAATAGGTAAGATGGTCTCCTTTGGTGTGTTGTTGTCTGTACCTCTTGCAGATGGTGTGAAGGCTGATCAGCTTAGGTGTGCTCTGGAGCACGGGGTGGGTGTGTTACCCTGAGCACACCCAAAGCCTGCACTGAACCTCGTCCTGCTCACTATCCTGACAGAGCAGCAGCTCTCCTCCCTTGTCATCAAGGCATTTGGTTTTGTTTGGCTGGGGTTCTAAATGATAAAGATGGTTCGGAGAGTAAGTGTTAAACTACCACATGTACAGGTGTGTTAGAGCTGGGAGGTTATGAGGGTAGAGCTTGGGGTGACACTGCTGAAATCAGAAGCATCTTCTGGAAAGGCACTAATAGCAAATGGCATTTTAATTTAAATAGTAACGCACTGTATTTAGAAACTGTTCTCTCCTGCTGTGTCCCTGTTCCCTTTCTCCCTCCAGGCTGTCTCAGCAGGACCCTCTCTCTGCACGTGGTGAGTTAAGAACTTGCTCCTTCTCTGTAGGGTTTTCTACAGCCAAGAACCCCCAGGTGGGTCTTTCTGTGCTTTGACTTGGGGGTAGATATTAAATTGTTTAGACGTTCATGAAGTGTATTTTGCGCTGAGGCATCATACAACAAAGGATTATTTCAGAACTGTGTGACTGCAGATGTGGACATCAAATCTTTGTGATGTTCACTGTGTCTGTGCAGCACAGAGGATACAGAGGCAAGTTTTACATCTGACACCAGCAGATTGAGCAACTGTCTGTCACTGAGGGGGGGCCACAGGCCAGGCTCTGTCCATCTTTCCCTGTCATTGGCAGGTCCTTGCCTCCCCTCAGCTGCCTGCTGTGGGACCTTGCTGTCCATCCCCAGGCAGGGGGCTCTGCTCTTGCTGGGACACCTGTGGGAGACAGGGACACAGCCCCGTGTCCTGGTAGAGCACACCTGTGCTGCTGAGGGGCACAGCCCTGAGCAGTGCTCAGACACGGCTTCAGATCTCTCAGGAGAGCTTCGGGCAGGGCTGGGGACAGACATGGAGCAGCCATGCTCAAGCTGAAGCCTGTCACTGCCTGGGAAAGGCTGGAGGCTCCTGTGTCCCCTGCTGAGCACTGCAGCTCGGTGCTCTTGGCCGGTTTTATCCGTTCTTTGCGTCACCTTGTCACCCTCTGCTCCTTTTGGAGGGTCTTGTCCTACTGCTGTCATTAGTTCAGCACTGACAGCAAACGCTGCCACCGTCCTGCCTGTCCCCTCTGTCACCTGGGGACCCAGGGTGGCTCCTGCAGTGGCTGCTGGGGATGGCAAAGGGAACATGCTAGCATTTAGGAGTCAGTGCCAGCATTTGGGGGGGTGGCACGCAGAGTGTGTCAGTGCCATTTGGGGGGGTGTCAGTGCCATTTGGGAGGGGGGCACACACAGGGGGTGTGTCAGTGCCATTTGGGATAGGTAGCACACAGCCTTTTGTACTCAAGCAGCTGTTCTTCTTTGGATGCTTGGGCCAGCATAAAGTACATAGATTCTGTGTGAATAATGTCAGCTAGTTGTGCAAAACCAGCAATCTTGATTCACCAGATGACCAAGATGGATTGGGTAAAATATAAAAAAGTTCTGGACTTTCTCAGTGTGTAAGTCACGTTTTCTTGGCACAACACACCAAAGGGAAGCTGCATAAACCATTAGAATTGCTCTGTCCCTTCTGAGGTCAGTCTTGTGCTGTCCCCTGTGACTCTTCCACAGTAGCATTAAGGCAATTCTTGACTTCTGTGACATGGCTGTCAAGTTTCAAAGTTCACCCTGCTTTACTGAACATAAGAATAATATTTATAAGTTGTTTTTTAAATTTATTTACCCTGGCTTTACCAGAGGTTGTGTTGTTCCAAGTACACATTTTAGCTATTTATGGAAACAAATGCAGCTGTTTAATAAATATGTAATACAGTTACTGGGTCAGGAACTGGTGACAGTGGTCACTATTGCCAGAAGTCTTTTTGAACTGCAAAATGGACTTATCAGGGGAGGCAATCAGGCTGGATGGTACCTCTGATGTCAGGAGGAAGCTGGAGGAGGAAGAAGCACAACACACACCACAGCCATTGCAAGTGGTGCTGAGTGTGCTAAAAGAAGAACCTTATTTTAAGGTTTTCTCTCTAATGTGGTAGGAATGTTGGTGCTGTGGAACTTGCAGCGCTGTCCGTGCTGTGCAATGCAGCGGGAAGGCTGCCGAGGGTGTCCCTGTGGGGCAGGAGGGGGTGAGGCTCAGGAGCTGGGCACTGCCAGGGCTGGGGGCTGCCTGAGGGGAGCCTGCTCCCCAAACACCGGGGCCCTTCTCGGCCTGGTGCGGTCAGGGCTGCTCTGAGCCCCCCTGCGTCCCCAGAGAGGGGCCCAGCCCGGGGTGTGTGCCGGGGGAGACACGCAGGGCTGCGGCTGGGATGGCTGCTCTGCTCCGGAGGGCACTGCTCACAGTGGCTGTGGGGATATGCTGGGGCACTGGACTGGCTGCAAGTTTGCCAAGAGACTAGAATTTTGTTATTTACTGTTCTTATTATGACATTTGTCATAGGGCAATGTCTGGGCTTTAATACTTAAGAGAATAAAAGTATGCAAAATAATGGGATATTTTAACCTCTGGAAATGGCATGTTGGGTGGTAGCTGTTCTTGTTTGGTGTAGAATGTAGTGGAGGAAAACGGGATGATGCTGGAATTGGGATGGCAGAAGGAATAGGTGGCATTCTGGCCTCCTCAGTGCCAAGAGCTCTGGTTTATGCCCCTCTTCTGCCCTCCCCTATGTCACCTGGCCAGTCAGGCTCACCTGGCCATTCTCCTGTGGCTCTTCCACCGGGGGCAGTAAGGGAGGATCAGCCGTGGTGAACGTGGGGTGAATTAGGATGGCAGAAGGAATGGGGAGCGTTCCCATTGCAGTTAGGGAGGATCTGCTGTGGGTCAGGCAGTGCCCCTCCTCCAGCAGGGCTGCAGGGAGCAGCAGTGCAGGGCTCAGTGCAGGGCTGCAGGCAGCAGTGCAGGGCTCAGTGCAGCGGTGCAGGGCTCAGTGCAGGGCTGCAGGCAGCAGTGCAGGGCTCAGTGCAGCGGTGCAGGGCTCAGTGCAGGGCTGCAGGCAGCAGTGCAGGGCTGCAGGCAGCAGCGCAGGGCTCAGTGCAGCTGCTGAGTGCAGCGCTCAGTGCAGCAGTAACCACCACTGTGTCTCACCCTTGGCCTCCAGCTCCTGCTGTCTGGGCCCCTCGGGTGAGCTGTGCAGGGACAGAGGACACAGAGCCGTGCCTCTCCCCAGCTGCTCCCTGGGACAGAGTGTGTCCTGTGGTGGGGCCCTGGTGACATGGGGTGTGCTCTGTCTGCTCTGCAGGCAGAAATGGGAAGGAAGGAAGGACAGGTGGGACTGCCTCTGTCCACATTGACAGGACATCCCCCTTGTGATCCCGGAAGGCCAAAGCCAGGATGCTGTGGTGAGGAGGGGCAGTGGGTGACCGCAGTGCTACATCAGGGAGATGATCTGTGATGTTCTCCTGGCACCTGCAGAGCTGCTGGCGCTCTGAAGGACACGGGGAGGGAGCCAGCAGGTGCACAGAGAGGAGGAGATAAGGTTCTGTATTTCCATTACAGCCATGGCTCCTCTGGGTGCAGTGTCAGGACACCTCAAGGGCAGAACTGTATTTCTGTCTGGCAAAAACCGCCAGTGACTGTTTCATTTCTTCTTCCTGTCCAGCAGTCTCTGCGCTCTTTGGTATCTGAAATTTAACAGCTTTGTCTTCCTCATCAGCTAAATTTTTCATTCTCTTTTTATTTCTGATTTTTAGACAAACGTATGCATTATTCTGAGCACGCTTTTAACCTTAGAAGATTGTAGACTGACGTATTTGTGCAAACCCTGATACTCAGATGGAAGCTTGGGCAATGCTTTGAGCTCTTCACACACAGCATAATTTTTAGATATAATTCAAATACTCAGTTTTTAAATTAAGTCTCAAAATTTCTCCACTGAGATCCTTCTTATCTCACATCAGTTATACTGGAATTAGGGAGTGGTGGATGTGAAAGGAAATGTTAGGTCAGGTAAGAGTAGCTTAAGAAGTTAATAATAATAACAATAACAATAGCAATCATAATAATAATAGATTGTAATGAAGGAAAACAACAAGGAGAGAGAGAAACTCCAAGAAAAACAAGTGGGTCAGCTTTCCTGGCATGCCCTTCTGCACTGGCAGGGCATGAGAAGCTGCAGCCGACTTGGGGCAAGCCCTGCTCATCAACAGCTACACCATCAGGGTTCATTAGAGAACCATCACTCTCATCCCAAACCAAAACACATTTCTGTATTAGCTACTGGGAGAAAATTAGCTCTATCCCAGACAAAACAAGAGCCCTGGGTCAATAAAACATTTTAATGATTATTAGTTGCATTGTCCCAAAACTGGGTTTTTAAAAATAGTAAAATGTGGCTCAAGAAAGTTTTTCCCTTTAATATTATATTTTAATGGTAGTATTTGTCATTCAAATATTTTATTTTAAATTCTATTTTCTGATGTTTTAAACTATGAGTTTCATATAGTTACATGTTCTCAGTCATAAAGTAAAAAAAACTAGTTGCTTAAGAAAAATATCTTTTTAAGGCAGACAAGAAGAATCCTTGCCTGCGGGTCCTCTGTCTGCCGGCACAGCTGGAGTCTGCTCCATAGGTGAAACAGTAGTTTCTGTACCGGTTTCTGTAGTTAGTTAGTTAGTTAGTTAGTTAAAACTGCTCGTTTGTGTAATTAGTTGTTAGTGGTTTGCAGAACGCACGGACGCTCGCCTTATTTGCCAATTTAAAAAGTAAAATCGCGGTGGCAGTTACGTAAAAATACCCGAGGGTGTTGGAGAGCGTTTGCAGGGGACGGGAGCGGGTGCTGGAGGCGGCGTCTCACCTGGGCAGCAGCGCGGGGTGGCTGCGCGGTCCCTCCTGTGCTGCGCCGCTCCGACAGCTCGGGCCGGGGCGGCTGCGGGGAT
>NW_005054309.1:11732054-11743376 GCF_000277835.1 Geospiza fortis | reverse complement strand
GCAGCAGTCCCGGCTGCGGAGCAGCGCCGAGCGGCTTTCGGGACAGACGCAAGTGCAGCTGGCACAGCAGCCGGAGGGCTGAGCTGCCGGGCTGGAGTTTGCTTTTCCTAAACTGTTCCCAGGGCTGGCTGCGACCTTTGCTGTGACGCATCCTGCCCCGAGAGCCGCGGCTCTGCGCTTGGGAGGGTTTGAACCGGAGCCATGGGCTTGCTTGGTGCCTGCTGGGGCTGGGAGATGGATTCTGGGGATACGTGATGGATCTTTGGTGTTTGGCTGTTTCTTTTATCTTCTTTTTTGTGCTGTTATTTTCTTTTAACTTCAAACACCTGCTTGGCTTCCTCCCTTCCTGTTCCTCCCAAAAGCTTTCTGTGAGGCTTTGAAATCAAGCACAGAATTAGTGGAAATGTATGGTGATAGAAGAGCTAATACCTTTTCTGTGGATGTAGGAAAGGAGTATATTCTGAAAGAGAGCTGAGGTTCAGGGAGATAAATTGATGTTTAAATGTTTATTTTAAAACTGTGAAATTTGTACATTGTGTACCTTAGAACAAGTAAACATTTAGTGCGGGACTTGAGCTCTGCTTGACAGTGTGTCACCTAAACCCTACAGAAAATACACATTTCCTCATGGACTTTGCTTCTGTGAGGGTTTATCTACGTTGACTTCAGTGACAATTTTGCACTTTCCCCATGGATCAGGCAGAACAAATGGTGCACAAAGCTTCTCAGGGGCTCCCCAGAAGACACCAGGCAGCCAAGGTTTTCCTCTCTTTCCGTGCACCCTGTGGTCATTTCTTGAAGCAGGGATGGGAGGAGTGAATCAGATAAGGCTTTGGTTTAAAAACTATGGGCTCTCTAAGAGAGAGAGAAGCATGGGAAGCCCCAAAGTGGATGTGCAGTGTTCTCCAGTGTAAGATGCCAGTCTGTGATGGATTAAATGTTGCAGCACAGATAATTTTTTGCAGTGGGAAGTAAGCAGTTGTCCAGGGCAGAGGATTAAGGGCTCAAAGAGAGGGCAGGGTGCCTGAGCTCTGTGTACAGCTTCACCCCATTGGAATGGCTCTGGGCAGCCGGGCAAACCCAGGGGTTGCTCTGTTGTACAAACATGGGGATTTTTCCAACATGCCAGCCAAACCCAATGTTTAAGGATCTCAAGATATGGCTGCTGTTTCCAAAGGCTTAGAAAGTAGGCAGTGAGCATGGTCACTAGAAGGCCCTACACTCTGCCATGCACTTTAGGTGGCTGAAGAACAAACAGATAATGTATTTTACCTTTAGCCATACAAGTCTGCTTCTTCCCCCAAAATCTGAAATTCCCAGCTGCTGGTTGTGTTATTGAGAGAAGCTGTTAGCACTTTGTCTGGGCTGAGGGCCTAAGAAGGGAATCCTTTTGCAGGATCCTGGTGATGGATTTGTGTCCCAGAGAGGGGAGGGCACTGCTGGCGTGTCCCAGCAGGTCTGGTGGCACAAGGACTGGGGCTGGTTCGGTTCCTCTCCTGGCTGGTGCAGCAGTGCAGGGAGGGGTGGCAGCTCTGCAGTCCTTGCTGGCAGAATGGGGCTGAGCTCTAAATGCAGGAGTTCTAAATACAGCACCAAGCCTTTGCCATGGGGAGGGGGTGTCTGTGACCAGGGTCTCACCTGTGCCCTTCCCAGCCCTGCTGACAGAGCTGCCAGTGCTTCCAGCCCTACTGAGCACGAATTCATGCAGATCCTGGGCTATCAGTGGCCAGCTCTGGGAATTGCTAAAAGCAGGATGAACAGAACAAATATTTTTTAGGATAATCCCCCTAGAAGCCAGCTAATTACAAAAGTATTGCAGGACTTCTAGTTGTGTTCTTGCCCTGTCAAATCTGCCAGCGAATGTTTTCTGCTCAGTTTTGTTTGGGTGATGGGTGGGTGCCTTCTGAGCCCTTACAAGGATTTGTCTGGGGCTCCCTCATCAAGCCTGTGCCCACGTTCAGGTGGCACCACTGCTGCTCCAGGCTGATGTTTGGCCTTAGGGGCTGGCAGGAGAGGGGGGCTGAGGGAGGGGACTGTGCTGGACTGCACTAGAAAATCCTTCATGTGGGATTTGATCAAGTAACTTTCCTTACTTAGTCAAAGCAGGCTTTCATGCAGATGGTTCTCTTGTCCTTCAGCCACAGGCAGCAGTTTTTCTAGTTGCACATTCGTACTTCAAAGACCATCGACATAATTTTTTGCAATTTCTCCCGTGTCTCTTTCTCAAAAGACAATTGTGTTTAAAGTACCTCATTTTCTGACTTCAGAATCATGCATTCTACATCTGTAGCCTTTTCAGGAAATGGGGATCTTTTGATTTCTTTTTGTGTGAAAGATAAACTCTCCTCAAAAACTGCACAAATAACTCCTTTATCTTTTCCACATTTTTCTTTCCTTTTATTTAACCTTTTTCTCTACTGCCTTTTTCTCATCCTTCCACCATTTCTGGTCACAAGGTTAATATCTGGTCACAAGTGTCTTGATCACAAGCCCAGTATCTGGGTCAGCACTGGGCACAGACAAGGACAGAAATCTTGTCAAATGGTGTCTCTTCTGGGGAGGGTGAGGAGGACAAACCCATCCCTCTGTCCCTGCAGTGTTGTGTTGGATTCTTGTGCCCCAGTTAGATGCAAAATTGGGGTGCCTTTTATACCTCAGTAACCCCTGATGTGTGAGGTTCTGTGGGTGGGACTGCAGTCAAACCTTCCGGTGTTTGTGGGTGCCCTTGACAGGACATCTGTGTAGGTGGGGTGGGTTTGGTTTGCAGAGCATTTCTGGTTAACAGAGCATTTCTGGTTAACAGAGCATTTCTGGTTAGCCACAGGGCCTCCATCCGGCTCGGTGCCTGCCCCACGGGCTCCTTGGCATGTTGAGTTTTGTATTTTCTTCACTGTTTTACCCTTCCAACCCTGACCTCCTTGGCATGTTGAGTTTTGCATTTTCTTCACTGTTTTATCCTTCCTGCCCTGACCAGGCTGGGTGAACCTGTCACAGCCACTCTGCTTGTCAGTGCTCTCCCACTGCTTCATCCACCAGAGTGGTGGGTGCCAATGCAAGGACAGATTTTTAGAAATTTGGGTGGGTTTAATTTCCATTTTTAGGATTCCTGTGAAGCTGCACTGGTGGAAAGTCACAGGAAAGGTCATTAGTAGAAAAACCACAGAAGCAGAGTGCAAAATAAATGTGATGACAAAAGTCCTGCAGCAGTAGTGATCTGGAGCTGGCTCTGAGTACAGGTTCAAATCACATTTCTGCCACAATAATGCCCTGGCATGGAGAGCTCTGCCTTGGCTATTCAATCAGACATAATTGCATTTGAGTTACAAACACTGTAATGCAAATCTTCCTGAATGTAAAAAAATCCCAAATGTTAATGAATTATTCAGGAATTGCTCCGTGCATTCTTGGGTCAGATCTGCTGTTGTAGTTCCACCAGAAAACTGTGTTTCCTGTTAAAAATGGGACTCCAGGACTGCAGAGCCACAGTTTGTATCCATGTCTGCCCTGATGTGGCTCTCTGAAAGGGCAGTCACAGGTCAGAGACTTTCCATGCAACTTCCTTGTAACTTTTTCTTTCAAGACGAACTCTTAGAGACCAAATTTCCATGTCAAATCTGGATAAATTAAATATAGTTATCTGGTATTTGGGGATCGGGTTGTTGTTGTACAATTCATATTTAGCCCTGGGAAAATACTTCACAAAGAGCATCTTCAAAGAGCTGTCATGCGTGTGAGTGTGCACAAAGCAGTGAGCGGATTGTCACAGATACACCCTGTCGAGTAGAGCAGGCTGCTCTGGGTGGTTGTGCAGCACTGCCTGCATGCAGGGCTCAGGCTGCAGTGCTGCCTGCACGCGGGGCTCAGGCTGCAGTGCTGCCTGCATGTGGGGCTCAGGCTGCATGTGGGGCTCAGGCTGCGTGCGGGGCTCAGGCTGCAGCGCTGCCTGCATGCGGGGCTCAGGCTGCATGGGGGTTCAGGCTGCAGCGCTGTCTGCATGCGGGGCTCAGGCTGCATGCAGGGCTCAGGCTGCATGGGGGTTCAGGCTGCAGCGCTGCCTGCATGCAGGGCTCAGGCTGCATGCGGGGCTCAGGCTGCAGCGCTGTCTGCATGCGGGGCTCAGGCTGCAATCAGGACTCAGGCTGCAGCGCTGTCTGCAATCAGGGCTCAGGCTGCATGCAGGGGCTGCTCCTGCCTGGCCTGTGTGCTGGGAGTGCATGGCTGTGCCTTCCCTTCCCACATTTCACAAGGATTTCCCTTCTGGGACCCTTCCCAGACACTGCTGATTGCTTCATCCCCGTGGTCCCTGCACAGGGGGCACCTTCAGGCTGAGCTTTGGAGGGCACCACCCCATCACCTCAGGGTGGCTGCTTTGGGTAACAGATTTTTTGGTGGAAAGGTCTTACGAGTGATCAGCAGTTTCTGTCCCAGGAGGAAACACCTTGAAAATCCATCCTTCAGTTAAGAATTCGTGGGTAGTGAGAAGGGTGGTGCATGTGCATCCTGTCAAGAGGGCACACAGCACGCTGGGGGATGCAGGCTCCCCTCTGGTTGTGTTTGCAGCCACCCCTGCACTGCGCCAGCAGCTCCACCCTGTGCAGGGCTGACCCCAGCCCCTGCTCTGCCTCCTCAGCTGCCTTTAGTGCCCTCTGGCTGGGGACCAACAGGGATGGTGCCCCTGAAGTGGCTCTTGGGGCTTTGCTGGCCTTGTGTGGGAAGCCCACCATCCACCTGGGAAAAGGTCATTGTGAATTTAACACAGCAATCATCAGGCACAATTGAACAAGCCGTAAACCCTCAGTGATTTACACTTGTGAAAGGGAGACCAGAAGCACTGAGCGTTGATTTGCTTTAACCATATAAGACCTGAGAGGACAGTCTTTGGTTAGGAATGTCAGTTCTGTGTGCAGATCTTCCAGTCCTAAATACTATCACTCAATTTCATCTGGTGCTTGGCAGAATTTAAGCTACACAACCCAGTCCCCAAACTGGCTCTCTTAATATGGTTTTGTATGTGCATGGACTGCTCAGGGTGCAAGATGGCAGATTTGGTCCTTGAACTTGTCTGCTGTGTGTGAACAGTTTTCTACAAAGCTGATTGGGAAACAGGGTTTATCTGTGGTATTTTAGCTATTTAAAGTATTTTTATTTAAAGTAGGATAAATAGCCAAAGTATTCTGACTTCCTTTCCAGAAATGTTCTCTCCTGATCATGTAAGTGGTTTCATAATACTTGCATTAATTAAAATGTTATCATACTTACATTTCAACTTCTTAATTATTCATAAACCAAAATCTAAACCTAAACCAATAGTGTTAAAAAAAATAGAAGAAAGAAACCCCTCTTTCAGTGGAAAGCTTTATGAAAGATGTTCTCATGCAGAACTTAATATTGTCATTTGAGTGCTGCATTTTGAGGATTTTCTTGAGGTTTTTTTTTTTGGTATGTGTGTATTGGAAGGGAAGTGGTTCTGAGTGTCAAGCACTGGCCGATGGGCTGTTGCCATCTCCTGCCTGTGCAGCTGCACTGCACCCCGGGCTGGCTGTGAGCACAGGCTGCCCAGGGCCTTTGCCAGCTCGGTCAGTTTTTGCCCCAGCAGTTCTTGCTCTAAACAAACCTGATTTAGTCCCCAGGGAGTCCAGGACAGGCTGGCCCACGTGGACATCACAGGGGGCAGAGGGTTCAGTGCAGGCACCGGCTGAGGGACACGGAGCCTGGGGCTGGTGGCACAGAGTTGAGTGGCACCAGGGCCCTGCCCCGGGCACACCCAGGGTCCCCATGGGGCCCGTGCCACCTCCTGCCCTCCCCTTCCCCTGCTGCCTTCTGCCAGAGCCCGGGGAAGAGAGTTCCTGCCAGTGGGTCTGCTCAAGGCCAGAGAGTCCATCCTGGCTGCAGCCTCCTGGCCCAGGGCTGCTTTCTGAGCCGAGGCAGCCTCGTGGTGGTTCCCAAACCAACCAACCAACCAACCCTAACCAGCCCACCTGCCCAGCCACCAAAACACCCCCAGCCCCACGGAGTGGTGGCTTCCAAACCAACCAACCCTAACCAGCCCACCTGCCCAGCCACCAAAACACCCCCAGCCCCATGGGGTGAGCCTGATCCCTGCAGGGATGGAATTTGAGGTGGATGTTGGTGAGCTGGCACAGAAAAGCTGAACATGTCTGTGCATCCCTTGATGAGCTTCCATGGCCAGACACATAAAGAGACATTTTATTTACATGATATACAAGCACCCTCGCAGGTCAGCACAGTCTCTGGGGTGCCTTCAGACGTCGGTGTACTCGTGGTAGATGCGCACCTCTGACCTCCTGACGCTCTGCAGGGACCTGATGCTCTCGCTCCTGGTTCTCATGTTGGATTTCCTGAACAGCCTTCGCGAGAATGATCGACACATAAAAAAATAAATGATGGGATCCAGACAGACGTTGCATGCGGACAAGAACAGGGTCATTTCCTTACAATAATACAAGATTCTATGTGCAGAGTCATCTAAAATTTTGTCCAGATGACTAAAAGTGAAGGGTATTCGGCACAAATGGTAGGGCAGAAAGCAGGTGAAAAACACAGCCACCACAACCCTTATACTCTGGTTGTGCTTCCTCTTTCGGCTGGAGGAGCTGATGAACTGTTTGCTGGATTTGTAGATGTACCTGGAAATGGCAATGTAGCAGCCTATCAGCACTACCAGCACCACCACGAACATGCAGGTGTTGATGTAGATGACGGCCGAGTGCCACTTGACTCCCAGGGGAGACTTCAGCTTCAGGCAGTCGTCCACGTTCCGCCTGGTGGGGTAGCCGTTGGTGAGGATCAGGTTTGGCAGCGCCAGGAACGCCATCACCACCCAGACGCAGGCCGACAGCACCTTGGTGAAGGTGATGCTGTACATCCTGGAGTCCCCAAAGGGCTTCACCACCTTCAGGTAGCGGTCAATGCTGATGAGGCCCAGGAAGACAATGGTGGTGTACATGTTGGCGTAGAACAGCACGGTGCTGTAGCGGCACAGGAAGGAGTTGAAGTGCCACGGCCCCAGCCGCGAGTCCTGGATGATCTTGAATGGGAACGTCAGCGTCATGAGCAGGTCTGCCACCACAATGTTCTTGAGGTAAAAGATGAAGCTGGTCTTGTTCCTGATGTGGAAGAAGATCCATACGGCCAGGCCATTGAGCAGGAGGCTGGCCAGGAAGATGAGGAGGTAGAGCACGGGCAGCACGATGGTGGTGAACTCGTCCCGCGCCGCCGAGCTGCCGTTGGGCCAGCTGCTGTTCTCGGGGCTGGGGCGGCTGTCTGCAGGAAAGGGAGACAGCGCTAAAGCTTCATGGTGCCTTGCAGATGGGCCAAGTGAGGGAAACCATGGTAAAGCTTCATGGTGCTTTACAGGTAGGGACAAGTGAGGGAGACAACAGGTAAAGCTTCATGGTGCTTTATGGGTGGGGACAAGGGAAGGAAACCATGGTAAAGCTTCATGGCGCTTTATGGGTGGGGACAAGGGAGGGAACAATGATAAAACTTCATGGTGCTTTACAGGTGGGCCAGGCAAGGGAAATGATAGTAAAGCTTCATGGTGCTTTACAGACAGGGCCAAGCAAGGAAACAACAGGTAAAGCTTTATGGTGCTTAACAGATGGAGCCACTTTGGAGCTGCCCTCTCTGGGCAGTCTGAGGCTGCCGGGTGAACCATAAATCAGAGCTGCGGGTTGTCAGCTCTTGGCTTTCTTGACAGAGTGTGACTTGTGAGCTGAGATGTTTGTCATGGGACAGGGCTCTGGAGAGACTCCTCAGGCCTATCAAAACGTGAATTTAAACTTAGTTTACTTAAATGTACTTACAAGTCACAGTCTCTGGGGGATTTTAAGATTTCATACGTAAATGTTTGTGAAAAACTTATAAACTGTGCCATAAGATGTCAGCATGCTTTGTTTCATGTTGTTTATGCTCTGACCTTGTCTGGTGAGGCAAAGCAGGCTGGCTGTGGGGCAGGCTGGGCAGTGCTCACACAGCCCGTGCTGCAATGACTGATTTCTTTCAAAGGCTGGTAGGAACTGACAGTAATAAAATAAACACTTATCAATCTCTTATATTTCCATTGTTACTTTACCTGGCAGTTTTCCATAGGACAAATTGTACCCCATCCTTTGCGTTGCTGTAGGTTTCCAGCTGAAATGCTCTTCAGGAGTCCCACTGGCAGCCGTGGATCTGGGATGCAGCAGGGGCTGTGCCAGGATGATGTTCTGGGGAAAAAAATCCAAATTGAAACGAAAGGAAAACAGAAAATCCCACCTTCTTGTTCCCTGCATGGAGAGGAGCCCTGTGAAAGGAGCTGCCTCTGGAATTCCCAGTGAGGGGCTGGCTGAGGTGGCTGGGGACTGCACAGTGGTTCTGCTGTCAGGGCTCCATTGCCCTCTTCCTGCTCATTTCTGTGGCTGATGACCGTGAGTAGATTGGTTTTTTTTAAATCATCACTCACTTCTTGAAGTAAAAAAGTTTTATCAGTGATTATGAGATATGTGTGTATAACTTCATGGTGTATTCCCCAAACTGGGGTGGAAATGGTGGAAATGACAAGTTCCTGTTCCTTTTTCATAGAAACTGGCACACAAGGAACTCTGAAACCTGCAGAAACTCAATAATGCCATATGGCACCACAATGTTTGATATTGTTAAAAGGGATTTTGCCAATATCAGTTTGTAATGCTGTGCTCCAAATTGTTCTTTCCTCAATCAGTATGCAAATGCAGTAACTTTTCTGGGATTCATTTTTTGCTTACAAGTTTTGATAGGAAAACTGGCAAATTGGTTCAGATCTCGCCAATTCCACAAGACCCGACCGCTCTCATGGGAAAGAAGAGAGGATGGGATTCCTGCAGCTTTTGCAGATCAGAACCTGTTTTAGGCACCATCCCCATGTAGGAACTGTATTGTGTGGCACTAGATGGCACCAAAGCAAGTAATGGTGCGTGAAAGCATCAGTAAAAAACTTTAATCTGGGTATTTTAACTTTTTTATCAGCCTGGCTTCTTGGCTGGCACTGCTTGCTCTGACAGTGACAAGGCTGTCAAAGGTGTTGCAGGTATTTTGTTTTCTGCGTGTTTGAGCAGCCATAATCCACCATGTTTTGCTGTTGTTAAGGATTTGCAGCTCTCTTTTCTGCCCAGGAGGCAGAGATCAAAAGAGTACGTGATTTTATGAAAAGATGCATATCTAACTCCTTATGTAAATAAGGTGCTTATTTCCCTGCTTTTCTGAGTTTCTTTTAAGTCTGCATAATTCCCGGCCCCTGGAAAACTCCCTGTTCTCAGGCTCTGCAGGCAGGTGCTCCATGAAACCCTCAGTGCAGAGAGGTCAGGGAGGTGCAGGATGTGCTGCCTGGGATTGGAGCAGAGCAGGAGGGGGATGCTGTGTGCCCTGCAGTACCCTGGGGATGCTGCAGCATTGCTGGGGCTGGCTCTGTGTGCCCTGTGTAACCCTGGGGATGCTGCAGCATTGCTGGGGCTGGCTCTGTGTGCCCTGCAGTACCCTGGGGATGCTGCAGCATTGCTGGGGCTGGCTCTGTGTGCCCTGGGCTGCACACAGCTGCTGTCACTCTGCTGTTACTCTGCAGTGTCCCCAAAGCCATTCCTGTCGTGGCCCTGCTGAGCCCTGGCCAGGGTGGACCCTGCCCTGTGTCCCTGCTCAGGGAAGGTGTGACCGCCCTCGGGCTGCCCAGGGACATCCAGGCCCCTGGAACCCATCCTGGGAGCCGGGTGCTGGTGCACAGGCCAAGCCTCTCTGTGTCTTCTTGTTCCTGATGGTTTTGATGTTAGAATCTGTTCCAAAATGATCTCAACAAACTGTGGTTGGAAAAAGAAAGCAGCAAATTCTTCCCCAGTGTAACCTGTGCCAGCTGAGCTTTGGGCCCTGTGCCCTGCCAGCACACCTGAGCCCAGCACTACTCTGGTGGCTGCAGGGTGGCGCAGAGAGGCTGCACCTGCAGCTGCCTGCCCTCCTCACACACCAAAGGCTCTCCTGCAGCTCAGAGCTTTAAAGGCTTCCCCAAACAGGGCTGTGCAGAGCTGTGCAGCAGTGCTGGTGGGATGGTCCTGCAGCACAGAGCTGGGTGGGTGATGGAAAAGATGCACAGCCATGGTCCCGCAGCACAGAGCTGTGTGATGGAAGGGATGCACAGCCATGGTCCCGCAGCACAGAGCTGTTGTCTGATGGAAAAATGCACAGCCATGGTCCTGCTCAGACTCAGCAGTCCAAAGGTGTTTCCAGAGCTTCCTACCAAAGTCTGTCAGGCTGAGGGGTGCTGTGGTGGGCACAGCACTGAGAGCAGTGTGGCTTCATTATTTACACACTGGAGTAGGTGATCAAGTGTAGAGCTGGGGTATCTGTACTCTGTAGCTTCATTCTTTCCAACAAAGCCCGCTATATTGCAGATTCCAGGAGTAGGATCATATTTATTATATGGAGAATTCACTCTTTTTCATGTGTCTTATTGCAACAGGAGATGAAGACTGTGTTCTCTTTGAAGTGTATTTTAGGGTATTTTGCAGATGCTCGCTGTGTACTCTAGTTGTGGATTTTTTACTCGTCTGAATACAGTATTTTCCTGCTCAGCAGGGCTGCCTTTCCTCTCCTTGTCCAGTTTTCTGGACACTTTCCTCACCAATTTTATCCTAAGCAGCTGTCTCAGTCTGCTATACAAATGTATTCTGCTTGGAAGGCTTTGAAGATGCACTAGAAGCTGCTGCCTTATCCAGGCAGCTTTGTAAAGCAGAATACATTTTACTTCTTGTAGCTTCTGTCCTTTGTCCGTGGTTGATGAGATAATCTCTTGCTGCTGATGTGGACAGACTGGTTTATGTGCATGACTGATGTAACCTCAGAGAAGAAATGAAATAATAGGCTGCATGGCAGCCTTCAGTGTCAGGTGGATAGGGAATGACTGCAGAGTTTTTCTGGTGACTAAGGCTTCAAGTTACCTTCCTGTTTAAAGAAATTGTATGTCCTCAAATCTAATCTTTTTTCATCTTATTTAAAACTTTTTAGAATTAGAAAACTCTCTTTGTGACCTAGACCAGCTATTCTAGGTCATGGGGCTGCAGAGTCTTAAGCAATGTTTTTTATTGGAGCCCACAACTTGTTGATGTCTGCCTCCGTGCCTCCTGCTGCACTCATCACCATAAGGGTGGGTAAATGACAGGGCTGATGCAGCAATAGACACGTGGGGCAGATATTAAACCTGCTCTAGGCTGGCTGCAATGCTTCTTTCCTTTGCCCATCAGAACCAAACCACAGAGTTGTTTGTCAAGATGGAGGGAAAGCACTGGTGCAGGGCAGGAG
>NW_005054309.1:11730617-11732012 GCF_000277835.1 Geospiza fortis | reverse complement strand
CTGCCCTCTGTGCCCCCCCCCCCCTGCCCCGTGTCCCCTGAGCCTGCTCCTGTCCCACGCTCCCTGAGCCAGCCTCCATGCTCTGCTCTGCCCTGCCTGCCTCTCTTCCTTTGTCTGAGTGTTGTCTCCTGCTCACTGCAAGCCCAGCCCCAGTAGCCATGGCACTGCCACCTTTCCCTTCCTTGGAGGCTTCTCTCAAAAATGGTCCAGCTCCCTTTTGGTGGAGGAATATGCTAATGTGCTGGTAATGCACAGTGGAATAACCTGAAATTCCTGTTTGAATCGCTGCCTGCCTCGGTGAGCTGCCCTCCTTGCTGTCTCGGGCTGTGCACACTCTGATGGTTCTGGTGTTTTGTAGCCAGAACCCACTGGTGCTGGCCCTGCAGGGGTGGGGTGGGAGCTCCTGGGGTCCCCCGTGCTCTGAGCAGTGCTGCAGCCCCGAGTCCCCCTGGTACTGAGCACGGGGGTGTCAGACCCAGACCTGGTCCCTTCTTCGGCTGGCAGAGGGTGAGAGCAGTGCCCCCCATGCCCCCGTCCTGGCACTGAGGCTGCCGTGGGCTGGCTCCAAGTGCCAGCAGCCCTGCCCTGCCCAACCAGCCATGCTGCAGAGAGCCTGAAAGGAAGGACAGTCCCAGCTGTGGCTCATGGTGCTCCTCTTGTTAGTCCTAGCCAGAAATAGGAACCTGCATCTGCTCGGAAAGCTGCTGCAGCATCTGGCACAGCACCCCTTCTGTGTTTCAGGTTCCTCCTTGGGCTTCCCCTCGTGTCCAGCCCAGCTCTCCTCCCACATGTCTCGGAGCAGCATCCTGCCTGGGGAAGCTGCTGTGCAGCTGCCTTCCCTCTGCCTCCAGCTGCTGTCTCCAGGATCCTGGCCCTGCCCTGTCCGTCTGTCCTCAGGAGGGACAGGAAGTCCAGTGGTCGGGGTGCACCCCTGCCCGGGCCCTGAGCTGGCATCCAGGTGGGGCTGCCCGTGAGAGCAGCCCTCCCTGGCACTGTGCTGGGACATGCTGCTGGCAGGGACCAGAGTCCCCATCCCTGCCGTGCCCCAGGGACCAGAGTCCCATCCCTGCCATGCCCCAGGGACCAGAGTCCCATCCCTGCCATGCCCAGTGTCACCTGTGCCCTGCAGAGCCCCCACACAGGCACTGAGTCACAGTGAGGGTCAGTGCTCCTCTGGGACAGCTGGGACTGCCATGGATGGCCTCAGGAGCTGGCTGTGCCTGGCTGTACCAGGCCTGGCTGTGCCCAGCCTGGCTGTACCAGGGCCTGGCTGTACCAGGGCCTGGCTGTGCCCAGGCCTGGCTGTACCAGGGCCTGGCTGTGCCCAGCCTGGCTGTACCTGGTGCCAGGGCAGCCCCTGCCTGTGCTGTCTCTGCCTGTGCTGCCGCTGAAACC
>NW_005054309.1:11714279-11730181 GCF_000277835.1 Geospiza fortis | reverse complement strand
GCTGTGCCCAGGGCCTGGCTGTACCAGGGCCTGGCTGTGCCCAGCCTGGCTGTACCTGGTGCCAGGGCAGCCCCTGCCTGTGCTGTCTCTGCCTGTGCTGCAGCTGAAACCTCACAGCCTGTCTGCACCTGCAACTTGTTGTTGTACGCTTGCACTGGGGGTAGCAAAATGACACTTTAAAAAGAATCAGGATGTCTGGGGCACAAACACAGAAATGCAGCTGTGTAATTGGTAGCACTGCACCTTCATCTGTTGGACCTGTGTCTGTTGTGCCTCTATCACATCCCTCAGGGGCCACTGTGAGAAAATATCTTGGGAAACAAAAATAATCATTGGTATGTGCACATAGCCAGTGCCATTTAAGTCTTTCAGTAACTGCAGTCTGACTTTCAAGCATTTTTCTCTGTGCTGAAGCAATTTCTATTGATTTTTTTGTATGCAATCCTAATTCACATCGCAGAAGCACCAAGAAATCCTTGTGTGCCTGTTTCTCTGTGCTCCAGTCCATCCTGCTGCCGCACCGTGCTGTTTGCTACTCACCGCAGCACCACTGCCTGAAAGAGGAAGGAAAGGATACGGGGATTTCAGGGAGAAGTCCAGCCTGGTGCAAGGCCGTTTTTTCTTGCACAGCCCGGAGAGTTCTGCTGGCCCTGGGCACGGCATCAGGCACAGCTGTGAGAGCTGCTGCTCCTCCTGGCACCCAGCTCCGGGCTCCTCGCACAGTGCAGCACCTGCAGCTGCAGGGAGGGTGACACAGGCTGGTCCCAGTGCAGTTTGTGCTGCTCAGCATCAGCTGTCCCTTTGGATGCCACTGACATTGTTGTGAGCCAGGAGCAGTGGCTGCTGCAGCACCTTGTGTGAGGTTCATTGCTGGTCAGAAGTGGAAACCCAACCTCTGATCATTGACAGTGCAATGTTTGAATTCATTTAAGATGTTGTGGTATTTTTTCTGTTGGAAGGGATTAATGTTGAAATGTAGGAATGGATCTTGCCTCCTTCCTCTGGAGTTCTCCTGGCAGCCCAGGGGCTGGTGTCAGCTGCAGCCTGGACTCCTGTGGAGCTGACAGCCATGCAGAGGGTCTGGAGCTCAGGCTGTGTGTCAGGTGCGTTCTCACCAGCCCCACACTGTTGATCAGACTGCACAGTTCGGGTTCAGTGCTGTAGTCAGGGGGCTTGCCTGGCTTCTGCTGGTGCTCACGGGATCAAAGAGGAGGTTCTTGGACTTTGCTTTGAGCCTGGCCTCTGCTGGTGCTCACTGGATGAAAGAGGAGGTTCTTCTTGAGCTTAGCTTCGGGAAGGGCGAGCAAGGGACTGGTCACCAGGTGAGGAGAAGGAGCATTCCCAGTGCCTGGTTCCTGTCCTGACCACTCCAGGGCTCTGTGCCGGGGGCAGTGGGAAGGAGCCTGTGGCCTCTTAAGTGCTGCTGTGGCGTGGAGCAGTCCGGAGCCTTGCGGCCCTGTCCCGCTGCTCCTGTCCCGTTTGGCCGTGCTGCCCCTGGATGTCCCCACCGTGTGTGGGGCCAGGGGAGTGCCCAGGGCAGGGCTCTGGAGCCAGGCACGGCGCTGTGTGTGCCGGGCTGTGAGTGCCGGGCTGGGCTCCGCGCTGCCTCCCTGCCCCGGGGCTGGGACACGGGGCTGGGACACGGGGCTGGGACACGGGGCTGGGCTGCGATAGCCCTGAGCAGCTGGCCAGGGGGAGGAGGAGGGCTCGCTGCTGATGCTGCCCAAATGTGCTGTTTTTCTCTCCCAGCCCAGTGCAAAGCCATGGTGTCCGTGCGGGAGATGCCCGCACACCCTCCTGCCTCTGTCCCCCTGCTCGGTCCCTCTGTCGGGGCTGTCCCTGGTGCTGCCGTCCCTCCTTCCCATGGGATGGGGAGGCAGGAGAGGCTCTGCCGGTGCCTCGGGGCTGCTGGCCCCCCCAGAGGAGAGCAGGGAAGCTTCTCCCAACCCGAAAAGTGCTGGTGGGTTCCATGCTCAGGGCCAGAGCCTGCGAGTGAATCAGCAACATCAGCCAAAGGCTGCCTGGGTTTCCTGGTTTCCCTTTCTAAAGAGGGTTGCAGAACTCTTTAAAAAGATGGAAAGAAGTGTGAAGTGCTGCCAGTTTCCAGATGGAGCACCCAGGAGGGGCTGCAGGCCCCATAGTGCACAAAGAAGTGATTTTTAACAAACCCTTGAATCGCGCGGCTCTCCCAGTGCTCCGTAACCAAGAACAACCTTTCCAATACGAAATCTCCCTAAAAGACAGAGGTTTTTGCAAGCACCTCAGATATTTCCCAAGCTGTGAGACTCATCAGATCTAGTCTGCACATTCAGAGCTATGTGGTTTTTCCAGTGAACCTGACAAGTTTTAACATGACTTGAACGAAGTACGAAGGAAGAGAACATTTATTCTCTTCATATAGTGAAGAGAGCTCAAGTTTGCTTTCCTGTGCTGAAAGAGGTGAAAGGGAATACAGTACAAACGCTTTTAAAGCAAATTCAGGTACTGTAGTTACTGAATCTTACTTTATATGAGTTAAGCTCTGTCAAGAAGCGAGTTACTGAAACAATGGACCCACCTGCACTTTGAGTCGTATCTGAGAAGGAAGGATCAGTAGAAACGGAACTTTTTTTGCCACCATAATACTATGTATGAGTGAATATAAGGTTGGTAAAGGCATGCTATTATGAGAATTTTCACGCTTTGGATTGACCCAACATTCATTTTATGGTTCCAAGTCTGTCTTTCAGCAACTATATCTGAATTCCTGTTTTTCCAGCCAAGGGTGAGAAAGTGCTAGCAGATTCACTGAACAACCTATCGAATGCTTTTCGGATGATCAGAGCTCGCTTACCTGTCACCATCGTCGCCTTCCGCTCTCGGAGCTGCATCCCCGAAGTGCCTCAGACTCCTGCAGAACCCATCCTGGAGCTACAGCGGGCAGGGGAGTAATTCCTGGGAGAGGGCAGCCAAACCGACCATGGCTGCCAGGAGGATTTTTGGGCTTCCAATGGCTTTTTTTTTGGTGATACCTGATCAGAGAGTCAAAATTCCCCTGGCCAGGAGCAACTGGAGCAACTGGCTCTCTCATTCCTGGGAATGACTCACATACCAGGGTAGGTGAGCTCCCGCTCACTTCCTGGCTCCAGCGCAGCTGGGGCGCCCGGACGCAGACGGTGATTCACCTGGGAGGTGGGAGCGTGCTGGGGAAGGCTGCAGAGCCTGCAGGCTGCTCCTGCTGCCCTGCCTCTGCCTCCCGGGGCATGCCGTGCCTCTGGATTCAATGTCAGCCTGAAAAATCTGGTGCTGGACAGATGGAAATATCTACTAATCAAGCTTATCTTGTCAATTATTAATTTGATTATAGTTAGACTGCCTTTAGCGTTGTGCTTTGAACAGATCCTTCCTCCTAAATACTGTGCAGGGTGAAAGTGGAGCTCCAGGTCTGTCACTCAGTGTTGCAGCTCAAATGCCCTGAGTGTTTCCTGCCATGGTGCTCCTTAGGGCTGACTGAGCCCACTGCCTCTCACAGCCCTGCCCTCGGTGGTCCTGGCTGTACTCATGTTTACAATCAGACTGTTTAGTGCCTCTAGAGCACTGAAATAATCATGGGGTAAAATTGGGACATATTCTACTGGGACTGTTCTATTGGGACAAAGTTCTGCTTCATGTCAGTGGAGGATGAAGTGGGTAATTTTCCATATCTGCTGCCTTCTTTAAAAGAAAGCAAATTCCCATCTCTCTCGTTAAAAACTTGTGAGAAAAGAAAAAATAATCCCCAATGCTCTGAGAGCAGTGGCTGCCAAGGCCATTTTCTGTCTGTTGTGCCTGGACTTTTCCATAGACAAGTTTAATTTTTTTCTCAAATACCTGAGTGGCTGAGCCCCTACTGCCTCTGCACGGAGCCTGCGAGGGGCTGAGCCAGAGCAGGACCCACCTGCTGCCCCCGCAGAGCTGAGCAGCTTCTGCTGGGGAGCCCTGTGCTGAATTCCACACTGCTGCTTGTGGGCAGACTCCAAAAGTTCCTCTTGCCCCGGGACCTCTCCCTCGGATCAGGCACAGTCCCTGATGACACAGACTGCTGGCACAGCTCGCCTTTGAAGCCCAGCTTTTGCAAGGCAAAGCAGACCCATGCAGATGAGGCTGCAGGAACACGGGCTCACTCTGCTGTGTTTTCAGCTCCATTATTGCAGGCTGCCAAGCTCACCCCAGGAGCTGCATACCCTGCCAGCACGGATGGTCCTGCTCAGGCACACAGCACCCCTGAGGATGGAGGAGGCTTTCCCTGCAGCGAGGGAGAGGAGACTTGGTGAAGCCTTTGCCTTGCTCGTGACTGTGCAGGACAGTGTGTGCTTCCTTTGCCTTCCTTCAGCTGTCCCTTGTGCCCTGGGCTTTGGCAGCTGCCTGCTGGAGTAGGGGAACAGAGCTCAGAGGGTCTAGAGGGGTTTGTACCCTCTGGAACACCCCCTGTACGAGGCACTGAGCTCCAGAGCTAGTGCTGTGCGGAGCACAACTCCTGCATCCCTGCCCGGGGGCACAGCTGGGCTCAGGGGGCACAGCTGGGCTCAGGGAATGCAGCCACTCCTGCAGTCCAGCATGGCACAGCGACGTGTGTTGCCTACATTTGTGCTGCTGCTTTTCATCACAGCCAGTGCTGGTGGTCTCCCAGGCTGGGGTCCAAGAACCAGTGCAGCAGGATATGCCGTGGGGAAAGAGGGAAGAAATTTATAGTGAAAACTGAAATGCTTAAAAAATGTGATCTAATTGCTTACAGAGACTCAAGTGTTCAGGGGTTGGCACTTTGGGAGTAGAGTTTACACACCAAAACTGGTGTGTTAGTAACACTCAAATAAGAAATAAAATCTGCACCAGAATGGGGTTTAGTTTTAGTTTTTGAATATGGTGAGAAGGAACAATAACTTTTCTTAAAAATCTCTGTATTTTGGTGTGCCAGAAGGATGTGATGGGCTGGCAGCTGGTGCCCTTGCATCCCTGGGCAGGCTGGATGCAGACGTGCTGCTGGCTGCTGCCAGGCTGAGCAGGTCAGGACGAGCTGACACACGAAACGCTGAAATTGGGGAGCTTGCCCGAAAACAGCGCAGGAGAAGTGTGAAGGTCTGATGTAAAGAACAGCTGAAGGTAACCTGTAACTTAACTATTGTTCACATTATTTACAGGCTGGATGTCCCTTTTTGTGTTTTGATGATTAGAGAGCAACTCTCAGATTTCATAAGAGCCCGAACAACGTTATTACAACAATTACTGTGTTGCTTCATTCTAAAACGTCTTCAGTGCCATATTTAGCAATGTGAGCTGCAAGGTTGTTCTAAAGCAGATTCATCACCTGGGTAATGCACAGGACTAGCTGTTTCTGCTTTTTAAGCAGAAAAGTGTCAGCAAGATCAGAGCTTGCAACACGGGGAGGATTCTGCACTGTTAGAGCTGCAGATGTGCAGGTGGAGGTGCTTTTGTCAGGGCAAGAGTCCTGGAAGGGCTGACATTTCCCCTTTCCTGGTGTGGATTACTCCAGTCACTGTGTGATGCCTGTCACTCACAGGGAAGGAAGGAGGAAAGTATCTAACTAAGAGCTGACTTTAAAAGCTCAGTTCTTTTCCCCTCGAGTTCCTCACTGTGGGCTGACAGGGAGCCTGGAGCTCCAGGCCTTGTCTGGCTGATGCTGTCTGTAGGCTCAGGTCTGTCCTGGTGCCCTCAGTGCTCCCCTGTGCCCTGCTGGCTCTGTGCATGTGCCATCATGTGGGTCAGACCTCGGCTGCTGGACTTGTCTGCCCAGCTCTGGTTCAGGATGCAAATCATTGGTTTGCATTTCTAATTAATCGAAGCACGGCTGTGTGTTGTGAGAGTTTTCGGAGTACTCAGAGCTGGGGAGCCTGGATGGAGGGATGTGTGTAACTGTGTCTCTGAAGAGCAGTTTGTCTCTGGGCACCCAGGAATTACCATGCTGTCCCTCTGAGGAGAGGCAGGAGGGTGCATATGTTAGGTGAGGGTATAAAATACTTCCTTTTTCTGAAACACGAGGAAAATAAAAATTTTGTATAAGCCTCTATGTACACAAATGAGTGATTTCCTATTAAACTCACCTGCTGAGTGCCCTGTAGTTCCCTTTCCAGGAACCCAATGACCTCCAGAGATGTTTAGGACAGCTGTCAGTACTTTCTGTGTGGAGCTGGCCCATGGGAGCCTGGGCCCAGGGTCATTTCTGCAAAAGGGCTCAAAGCCTCGTGCCAGCTTTCAATTTCTAGGTTGTCTGGAGAGAGGACAAGTCATGCAAGGAAACATTTGTCCATGGGAAGGGAGAGCCCTGCTGCTGCCTGTGGTGTGATGGGCTGGAGTGAGCACAGGTGGGGTGGGAATGGTGCGGGTGTTTGTTTGCTATCCTGTCCATGGGATGGAATGGGGCTGGTGTTTGCTGTCCTGTCCAGCACAGGTGAGATGGAATGGTGCTGGTGTTTGCTGTCCTGTCCAGCACATTCCAGAAGGAATGGTGCTGGTGTTTGCTGTCCTGTCCATGGGATGGAATGGTGCTGGTGTTTGCCCACCTGTCCAGCACAAGTGAGATGGAATGGGGCTGGTGTTTGCTGTCCTGTCCCTGGGATGGAATGGGGCTGGTGTTTGCTGTCCTGTCTAGCACATTCCAGATAGGATGGTGCTGGTGTTTGCTGTCCTGTCCATGGGATGGGATGGTGCTGGTGTTTGTTGCTCTGTCAGGGAACAGTGTGGGGTTTGCCCAGGGCAGCACCAGCACATTCCAGGTGGGCTGGGACAGAAGCCAAGTTTGGGAAAATGGTGACGGCTGTATTGAATATGCTGGTAAACTTTGCAGAATTCCACAAATCCCTGGGCTGCCCTGTAGAAATGTGGGGAGCCCATGGAGCTGCTCTGGGCTTCCTGCCAGGGCAGAGCTGCTCTCCAAACACGGCTCTGTTTGATCACGTGCAAAGCAAAATACTGCTTCGGGTGTTTGTTTGAGCCTTAAAAAACAGAGAACTAAACTTTGAGCCATTTTAACTGTTGTGATTTTTGTTCCATCTGGAGGCAGTGATCTAAAACTTTGTAGAAAAAATGTGCAAAATCCCAGGTTCTGGGATTCAGGGACTTTTTCCCTAAGTGCATCAAGCAGGTGTTCTGTCCTTGCAGTCACCTTCACTCCTTTGCTACAGAGTTTGGTGGCTTTAGCTCCCTTTTACCTACCTAAGAAGCAACAGCTGAAAAACAGATGATTAAGACTCCTCAGAAACCTTTGTCACACCCTTTATTTAAGGACCAACTCATCCCATTTTGTGGTTACACCCAGCCTAACATGGGCTCTCTGCTGTGTGAGCTGCCAGTGTGTGTGCACAGCGTTGGATGAGCCCCAGTCACAAGCAGAAATCAGAAAGGAAAAGAAATTTCTGTTCTTCATCTTAGTTTCTGAGTGCCAGCCTGCTCTGCCAGTCCAGAGCTGGATGAGTGAGTGCTGGCAGTCCCTGGAGCTCTGGGTGAGCTGTGCTTGCGGAAGGCCACAGCGGGTGCACAGACGCTCCTCTGCCAGTGTCTGGCTCAGGGCCCTCTGTTAATTGTCAGGCTGTGTCAGCAGGTTGGGAGGAACATTTCCAGCCTCCTGTATGCTCCTCTAAGCAGTTTCTGAAGGGCTGACTACTTCAGCAGCTAAGAATTTATTATATTTACTTTTCCTAAAGGAGCGAAGTTAATCCTGTTAACAGTGTGTGTGTGTGGGGAGAGCCTTTAATGCCGCAGCATTTAATGTAAGAGGTAGACAATGGCTGAGATAACACTGATTTATAGGCAGATTCAGACCAATTGAAAGCTGATTGGAGATTAGTTCTGTTTCCAGGTAGGAAGGGTGTTCCAGCTGCAGAAGGCATGTAACACGCCTGGTGGAGGAGATGTAGTGGGTAGAAGTTGCTAAATAAGGCAAACATCTCCCTGTGTGGCAGAGGCCGGAGAATCCCAGAGGCAGAGATAATTAATGCACAGCAATCTAGAGCAGCTTTGAGAAAATCAAGCTGTATGGAGCAACCTGCTGGGTTGGATTAGGCTGCTGTAAACAATGAATTTCTAAAAATAGCAGTCTGGTGGTGATCAAAGTGTCTGGCACGTGTGAGAGAGTATAAAGCTGGCAGGAGAGCTGGAGGAGAAGGGATGGTTTGGGATAAGGGACACTGCAGTCTTGAACTAGTGACATAAATTCCAGAATCTGGGGTTAGAAAGTATTTTCTGTGCAGGCCTAGTTCCTGTGGGATAGGCAGGGGAGAGCCCCGTGAGTGGTCTGGTGAGCTGGCTGGAGGGGGAGTCTTTGGATGGGGAGGCTCAGGCTCCTCTGCTCCCTTCTCCTGGCCTGTGGTGGGACTGGGAAGGGCGAAGGTGCCACCAAGGGGACATCTCTGGGTGTTCCTTCCTGGTGAGGGTAGTGTGGGGCTGAGCCCAACATGGCTCAGGGTGGGGAATGCAGCCCTGGCTGCTCTGCTTGCCTGGACGAGGAGCATGTCCTGGGAAATTGTGGTACTGAACTGGGGCACTGCCAGCATTGCCCTCCACCAGGTGCTGCTGCTGGGAGCAGAGAGGAAGGGTGGTGAAACAGTGTGGGTGGTAGGAAAGTAATTACATGTGTGAGAGGCGAGGAGGGATGGCAAGGGACCGAGTCCTTCCCTCTGTCCCTCCCCTTGCCTACTCTTTATGTGCAGCCAAGCTGACACTCAGGGTAGGAATTACTGACATACACAGTCACCAGCTCTGGGGTTCACTCCCAAATAAAGCTGGATTGCCCTTCAGAGCAGCCAGAGTCAGTAAGCTGCTCAGCTGTTAGCAAGTGAGTTGGTTTAGTTTAAAGCAGAGAGAATTAACCTGTGGATTGTCTTAGGCAGTTTGAGCAAGAGCCTTTTGGCCATCAAGGCTATGCAGTGAGTGTACTTAGAAAATCCATTTTGCTGCATTTATTGAGTGTTAATATTACTTGGCAAACACCCTTTTGTGCTCTTCAGCAGAAGTAAACTAAACTACTTTTCAAGTTCTCGATGAAGATGTAGAGCAGAGTGTGCAGCTGCAGAATCAAGACTCAGTGGGAGATACTCGTGTGTCCAGCTCTGTTTTTGGGTTTGCCTGGGCTGTTCTCTGCAGAGCCTTTACCCTCCTGTAGAAGACCTTCTCCAGGAAGGGCTTGCACAGGAGCAGGTAGATGAGGGGGTCCATGCAGACGTTGGTGGCTGCCAGCCACAGGGTGCTCTCCTTGGCCACGAAGAGCTGGTTCTGCAGCCGGCAGTCCATGTGGGCACTCGTTTGGCTCACGGTGTAGGGCACCCTGCTGAAGTGGAAGGGGGCAAAGCACAGGAAGAACACAGTAAAAATGATGAATACTTTCCCCTTGATCCGTTTTTCGCTTCTGTTGCCTTTCTTCTGTGTTTTTACATAGGACTCATATACCTTTTTGGCAATGACTATATAAAATAGCAGCATGAGGATGAGGACAGTCCAGAAGATGAACTGACAGACGTAGTTGACAGCCTCGTGCCATTTGAGTCCGAGGTAGCTCTTCAAGGAGGCACACTTCCTCACGGACTGGGGCGTCGCTGCCTTGTTGGACAGGACCATGTTGGGCAGGGATAGAACGAGGAAGAAGAGCCAGACCAGAGACGCCAGGATCTTTGCTGAGGTCAGATTTTGCACCCAGAACTTCCCAAAAGGTCTCACAATCTTTAGAAATCTGTCGAAAGCAATGAGCCCCAGCAGCACGATGCTGATGTACATGGTGTCATAGAATATCACAGCTGAGAAACGACAGACAAAGGCCTTGAGCTGCCACGGCGCCAGGCCAGAGTCTGTCAGGATCTTCAGAGGAAGCATCAGCGTCATGATGAAATCAGAAACCAAGATATTTTTCAAGTAGATGATGAAGGTTGATGTGCTTGGAATGTGGAAGAAGGCCCAGCAGGCCAGGCTGTTCAGCAGAAGTCCCAGGAAGAAGATGAGGGTGTAGAGCACTGGGAAGAGCAGGTGGGTGATGGTGGTGTCACGCTGGCACTGTGCAGAGGAGGGTGCACTGGTGTTACCCACAGAGCTCGTGTTTGCAGAGCCTCCCATCGTTGGGAACAGACTTGGGTGAAAAGGAGAGAGAGAATACAAAACACACCCTTCTGTATGTAGTATTACATGTTCCTTACTGTGGTAGCAGGTTTGCATGAATAAACACTAAATCCAAGTCTGTTAAACAGCCCGACCAATTTTTCTTCTGGTTCATGGAAAATCTAAATCTTTGCTGAAATTTAAATTGTTTGCAAGCTAGCATCCACTGATGAGTTAAAAGGGTTCATACTTATTTTGGAGGCCTAGGGTAATGTCAGCAGGGTACAAGAGCAGACTGCCTGGAGCACTGCTGGCCTTTCCATGGAAATGTATTTCAGCGTTCAGTAGAAATGTTAGAGATGTGGCCCAGAAGACAGACATATCAGCACAGCTGCAGAAAGCATTTCCAAGGTCAGCTGCACACAGGGGGCTCCCAGCCTTGAGTACCAGCTGCCCGAGCACCCCACACACCCCAAACACTCCGACCCTGTGAGTACCTGGGCACGCCTGCAGCAGCTGTCACAGAGCCCTCTGTGGCTGTCCCCATCTCATCCGCTGCTCCTCTGCCAGCAGGAGCCTGGAGCAAAGTGTTAGGAGTGGGGAAATGTGTAGAAAGATGAGACGTTTCTCTGCTGGTGTGTGGTTTCCTTCCTCATTTTCAGCGTCGCCTGAGTTAGTCACATTGCTATTGCTTCTGTCTCTTCCCTTTGCTCTGTGTGAGAAAGCACACCATCTGCTCCTGACCTGGGAAAGGAAACCTGAGCCTGCCTCCCAGGGCAGACACATTTCTGAGTTTGTGTGTGCGTGGGGCAGACCTGCTGCGCCTGGGCTGGTAGGATGAACAGACACAGAGTGTTTCCTGACAGCTTTCCCGGATAACCCTCCAAAGTAGCTCCTGGGTGTTGTTTGTGTGTGAATTCCATGTTCTGGATGGCACCAGTCATTGCCCAAGCATTACAAGGGTCTGCTGGGAGCCCCCTGACAGTGGTGCCTGGGGGCTGCCCCCTGTCCTGCCTCTGGTGTCCCTGGCACAGGGCCTGGGCTGGGCTCTGCCTCTCCAGAGAGGATTCCTGGGGTTTGGCCCATGCAGGCAGGGGTTGCACCGTTGTGCTGCTACAGCCCTTTCTGTCCTGGCAGGTACTGCTGCGTGGAGAGCTGTGGATTGATGGTGTGTTTGTTGGTGTAGGCTGGAACTGGGTGCATTTCTCTGAGAGCAGAGCTGTCTGTGTGAGTTTATTGCTGCCTGCTGGTGGGACAGCTCTGGCCCAGGGCTCGCTGCCCTGAGGGCAGTGCTCCTGCTCAGGCCATTTCTCGGGCAGCTGTGGATTGCTCCAGAGGAGCTCGGGCTGCAGCTGTGCCAGGCAGTTTGTGCATCAGTACCTGGCACATTTTGGTTAATGTAGGTGCTGGTGTCACTGTTAAATGGCTGCTGAGAGCAGGCAGCCCTGAGGATGGCTGGGCTCCAGTCACGCTCAGCACTGTCACCAGTGTGGTGTGTCCCTGGCTGTCCCTGCCTTCTGGTCCCCACTGGTGACCACACAAGGGTGTCACAGTCCACTGCAACGCCCCTGGAGTGCTGTCCAAGGCAGTGCCTTCTGTGTTTTGAGCTCTTGATGCTGTTCCCAGGTGTCAGAGGCAGCAGGTACCTGTGCACACCCCGCCCGTGGTGGCTCTGGGGGACAGGTGTGTCTGTGGAGTCTGTCTGCACAGCTCACCTGGCCAGGGAAAGCAGCTCCTGGCTAACTGCCACTCTCTCTCCACGTGTAGGTGCAAAATGTGTGCAGAATGAGCTCTGGGTGGGAGTGGGGCATGTGGCACCGCCCTCCCTGGGCATTGATGGGGATTGACCTGGCCTAGGCCCTCTGGGGGTGCACGCTCTGGGGTGGCTGGACCCTGTTCCAGGGAAATCCTGGTGCTCCGTGGTGGGCCCAGTCTCTGCCTGCCTCAGCTGGAGCAGGGCCAGGCCTGGACCCTGTTCCAGGGAAATCCTGGTGCTCCGTGGTGGGCCCAGTCTCTGCCTGCCTCAGCTGGAGCAGGGCCCAGCACAGGCAGGGCACAGTTTGAGGCAGGGTGGGTTCATCCCAACGAGCTGTCAGAGATGCACAGACCCCAAGGCCGAGGGTGGCACTAGGTGAGCAACAAGTGAGCTGCCCTTTAACTTCTTAGGAAACTGGGTTGCAGAAGTGCCTGGCAGGCAGGGACACGTCCCAGGAAGGATGGACAGGTGATGGCTTTGGCAGGCTGAGCTCTTGTGTGATGTGGACACTCACTGCTCAGCTGGAGCTGTTTGCAGTGGTGATAAATGAACCACAACTTATTCCAATAGCCCACAATCTATTTCACGTGCAATTGCAGTGATACCTCAAAATGTCATGTACTTGAAAATACTTCCCTGTTTTTTTTCAAGTTTTCCAGGTGCAAAAAGGGAAGTGGTTGAGTATTTTGTATAGTGGAAAAAGTTGCCCTTAATCATCAGTAAAGAATTTACCATGAGCCTGTTTTTCCCCAGGATCTCAGGAAGATTTAAATCAAGTGTTTGTATGTTTTCTAATATAATGTTCTCTGTGAAAACATCATTTATTTATGTAGTAAGGGGAAGGATTTGGGGATTTAATTAATATCAAGATAAGCCTGATTAAGAAATAATTTCTTCTGAAATACAACTATTAATTATTGGTCAATGGATTAGGAACTGCAAGCATAGAATGAGATAAGAAAAGTGTTATTCTGTTACCAAAAATCTGCCCAAATGGCTCTCTCTAGGTTTCTGTTTGTCTGCCAGTTGCATACAAGGTGACAACTCCCTGTATTGAAAAATGACATCTACTGTGCATTTTATCTGCATTTCTCAGGTCTTGTGTTGTCGTGAACTATACTCTGGCCCAAATTTAGCTATTTCTGCAAAATCTTTACAGTTCATAGTATCATCTGTCGCATTTCATGATTCTGTTTTAAGTTTTTCCTCACAGTTCCACCTTTCAGGTCTGACTTCTTCCCATCAGTTCTGACAGCCGTGGAGGTTGGGGTCTGGGGAGCTCCTCTTTTGGCAAGGGTGGAGGTTGAGAGGACTCCTCTGGTATTTATTTAAGCTTTTTATTTTTGCAGCAGCGGTGGTGGTTCCAGGGGGCTCGTGCCTCATCTGCAGGGCTGTTTCTGAAGAAGTCAGTGGAGTTCTGGATGCTCCTCGTGGACCTGTGCTCCTGCCACCTCAGTGAAGGCGTGTGGCCAGGAAGGGGAGAGGAGCCCTGGGATCTAGAGTGGGGTTTCGTCAGAGTCATCCCCCTTTGCCTGTGCCCCTGACACTGCCCTGTGCTTGCACAGCATGCCCAGCAGGGATTTCCTAAAGGATTTGCACAGGAAAAAGTAAATGAAGGGATCCAGGCAGGCATTGAGGGACGTCAGCCACAGCGTGGTCTCCTTCAGGTAGAACAGAGCGTTCCGAGCAGAGCAGTCAAACACATCTCTCGTTTGGCTCAGGGTGTAGGGGATTCTGGTGAAGTGGAATGGCACAAAGCAAATAAAGAACACAGCAATTATTATGAAAACCTTGAGATTGACAGTCTTTTTAGATCCCTTCCCTGTGCATCGAGTCCTTTTGTAGGATTTGTACAGTTCCTTGCTGATGAGGATGTAACATACCACTATGACTGCTAAGCTAACCCAGAAGATGAGCTGACAAATGTAGTTTACAATTTCATGCCAGACTAAGCCAAACTCCGATTTCAGGAGAGCACACTTCCTTACGTTCTTGGGTGTTTTCTTCTTATTATTTAAAATCATGTTGGGTAGCGAGAGAGCAAACATGGACAGCCAGATTGCTGTGGACAGGACCTTGGCAGCTAGGAGGCTCCGTGGGGTGGAGGTTCTGAAAGGTGAGGTGGCTTTCTGGTAGCGATCAATCGTTATCAGACCCAGGAACAGGATGCTGATGTACATGGTGAAGTAAAACACCACCTGGGTGACCTGGCACACAAACCCTCGCAGGACCCAGGACACCAGCTTGGCATCACTGAGGATTTTAAATGGAAAAGTCAGGATCATGAGGAAGTCAGAAATCACAGTGTTCTTGAGGAAGATAATGAAATTGGATTTACTGGATATTTTAAAGAAAACCCACATTGCCAGGCCGTTCATGGTGATCCCCACCAGGAACAGAAATGTGTAGAGTAAAGGGAAGATGACTTGGCTGATCCTGCTGTCGCTGGTGCAGTTGCTGTCATTCCTGGAGGAGCTGAACTGGGTTGTGGCTTTCATTTGCATTGTGGTATCTCTTCTCCCTGGAGAAACAAACAGGAAAAAAAAAAAGAAGAAATTGAGAGTTTTATCTGTTATGAGGCTTCAGCCTTTTCAGTCAGCTTTGAATTGTTGTGTTGTGAAAGTGCACCCAGCTGGGCCAGGGCAGTGCTCAGGTGTGTGGTGATGCAGCTGGTTCTGCTTGTCTGGGCTCTGCCTGTGGGAAACAGGCATCGGGGAATTGATGTGCTCTCAGCTGATGCCCAAATCCCTGACAAAGTTTTATTTCTTCCTAGAAAGTAGGACAAAAAGGCTTTTGCTTTGAAGATGAAGCAGGTTGGTGTGCCAAGTCCCGTGCTGTGGGAGCAAGCCCTGGCAGAGGTGGGCACGTGGTCCCCCGGGGCCGGGGCAGGCACCAGGAGGAGCTGGGTGCTCTGGGCACAGGCTGCTCTCAGCCAGGGGGCCCTGGCAGCCCCTGCAGCTCTTCACCATGGGGCAGGGCAGGAGGGCTCCTGGGGAGCCCCTCGGAGCTGACAGAGGCAGGAGGAGCAGCTGAGCATCCCCGGCCCGAGGCTCAGACCTTGCTCTGGCTCCAAACTGCTTTCTTAGCCGGTGACAGCTGCAGATTCCAGATGATGCACTAGGAGCTTCTGCTTCTGTTTTCTGTAGAAAAGAAGGAGAAATGAAATTTTAAGAAATAATTAGCAGATTGCTTCCTGCCTTTGACTGACTCCCAGAGGCACTATTTGTAAAGGGAGCAGGGATTTGTCAGATTGTGCAACTTTTCCGAGCACAGAGCTGCGTTCCTGTCTGCCCCTTCTGGCTTGTGAGTCCTTCGTGTTATTTCTGTACACAGCCTTGTTTCTTAAAACTCTTAAAGCCCCTGAAAGAAGTTGTGATTTGTTACTATGGGGAAGGTTATTATTGGAGGAAATATTTATTCCTTATGTGACTTGTAGAACAGTGCTTCAAGTTTTAAGCTGCATACAGTAAGTCAACATTATGTGATATTGAACATGTAATTGAAAGACTAAATATAAACAATGAAATTACACATATTTCAATTTCTTTGGGATATGCAAGACACCACTTTAGGTGTTGTAGCTTTTTTTCAATGGATTTGTAAGTGTCGCAGTTTCTAAACATCCTCTTCTGCTTACTGATCTGCTGCAGAGTATTGATCCACGGCATAGATTGAATAGGGGGTTGTGCGGCTCCGCAGGATGCGCGGTCCCGCAGGATGTGTGGTCCCCAGGGGATGTTCTGTCCCTGGAGGATATTTGGTGCCTGGGGGATGTGCGGTCCCTGGGGGCTGTGCGGTGCCCGGGGGATGTGAGGTCCCTGCGGGATGTTCCGTGCCCGGAGGATGTTCGGTCTCCGGAGGCTGTTCTGTCCCCGGAGGCTGTTCGGTGCCTGGGGCTGAGCGGTCCCTGGAGGATGTGCGATCCGCGGGGGATGTTCGGTGTCCGGGGGATGTTTGGTGCCGGGGCTGTGCTCAGGGAGCCGGGGCTGAGCGGTCCCTGGAGGCTGTTCTGTCCCCGGAGGATGCGCGGTGCCGGGGCCGTGCTCAGGGAGCCGGGGCTGAGCGGTCCCTGGAGGATGTGCGGTGCCCG
>NW_005054309.1:11703087-11714020 GCF_000277835.1 Geospiza fortis | reverse complement strand
TCCCGGGGCAGCCCCGCGGCACCGGAGCCCCCTCACCCCGCTGCCCCCGCGGGCCGGGGGTGCCCGGTTCGGCTCTGGGGCACCTCGGCTGCAGGACAGGCAGGGCTGGATGGAAATCCTGCCAAATCTCTGCTGCGGCGCTCTGTAAAGGCGTCTTTTGGTGCGGGGAGAGGCACAAACGCGTTTGAGTTTCTGAAGCTTTATGCTTGAATGTTCAGTTCCTTGATTTTTAAGTTAAAAAAGAATTAGGTTCCCGTATGCCATATTTTTGGCTTTTACTTTGTAAAGGAGGAATGGAAACCCTTCAGATGCAAATCCACATCTTATAATACCCACAAACTGCCCCAGTTGCTATTTCCCCTCCTGGTTTGTGTCCCTAGTTTGGGTCTGCATAGTTCAGATTTGTGGTTCCTTTTCATAGGGAGCAGGAGAGTATTTCTCAGTAATACTTTAGTAGGTTTACAGACACCTGGCAGCAGTAGCATTTAATCAGAAACACCAGGAAAAGGAAATAGGAAATATAGAACTACACAAGTGTCTGATGTCTATGTTAATTTCTTCTGCTTACAAGCTAAAGTTCAGTAACACAACAAAAATAACATGTTTTGTTAAGGTTAATCTACAATAACAAGTCGAAACAGGGTCTAGTAATAATACAGGGTAATAAATAATTTGTTAAAGATATGATACACAGAACTTGTTTGGAAGCACCTTTTTTTTTTTGGTCAAGTGGCATTAGAAATTCCTGAAAACTGTTAATAAAAATTATGTATACATTTTGAAACAGCTCTATTTAAGGTAATAATAACATTACATTCTTGTTGGGCTCCTTTCCAAGCACCCAAACCCACTGTATGTTCACAGGAATATTTTCATCTCCTTTCTGACCTGCTGCAAGCCCAGCTGTTTCTCTCAGTCCATTTGAAGCAATAATAAATTACAAATCACAAATGCTCACGTTTAGAGACTCACCCTCTGCGGGTTGCTGTGCTCTGGTCTCCTCTGCGGTGTCTCTGAGCGTGTGTCAGTGAGGGAGGGGTGTGTTTGGTTTCGTGCGCCTGGAAGAGTTACTTATCTTCCGTAAACTTCCTCTTTTAAAATAATACTTTCACTTTTTTTAGAGATTCTGTCTCCTGGCCACTCCTTCAGTATTGCTTCTGGTACAAGTGCTGTCCCAGAATGGAACACCCGCTGGATTTCTGCCTTGGCTGTCAGAGCAGAGGGTTAACATCAGGCACTGTCCTTGTAATTAATTACCCTGCTAATGACCTCGTCCTCCTGCCCTGGGGTATCAGGATGTGGAGCAGCAGGCAGGGGCTGGCAGTGACAGGGGGTCCCAGGGCTGCAGGAGATGTTTTAAGTTAATGTCAATTCATAGATTCTTTTCAGTAATGAGGAAGTCTTCCCATTAGTGGGCTAATTAGTGAAGTTTGTCCCTGTGATATAAAACCTTACGCTGGAGACAAATGTTCCTTGGAATATTTTGGGTGTGAAATTTGCATTCCTCACTAACACCTATTTTTCTCCCTCAAGAAAACCACTTCACATACTGGTGTTCCTGGCCTGGGACAGTTCTTGCCCTTTTGTCTAATCATTAATATCAAGATATGAGCTTTAAGTATCTTTTCTCTATTTACTGATTTCCAGACCCTGTCTGTCAAGCCGCCTTATTATCAAATGTAGCTTTTAATTTGGATGAATTTTCTCATTTTTCCTTAATGAATTCCCCCTGCCCCACTGCAGCTCACTGGGTCAGGACACCTGGAGGGGGTGGCAGTGCTGGGAAGTGAGGTTCTGTGCCCTGTAGGGACACCTGGTGTCCCAGGAAGATGCTGGGGAGGAGGATGTTGGGCCTTACCCAGCTGCTCACAATTTCAGTCCTAGAAATGTCCAGGAACTGGTTTGGAAATTCAAGACTTTGTTTGCAGGGAAACTTGATCAAACTAGGTGTACCAGCCTTATTATCTGGTAGCTGTTGCTTATCCAGAATGAGTTTGGTACCAGCAGTTGGTTGTTTGGTACCAGCAGTTATTGTTTGGTACCAGCAGTTGTTGTTTGGTACCAGCAGTTGTTGTTTGGTGTCAGCAGTTGTTGTTTGGTGTCAGCAGTTGTTGTTTGGCATCAGCAGTTTTGCTGTTTCAGACTGAGCAGCTCAGGACAATCTTTTCCTGTTTGAGGTCTGGAAATGAGGGAAGGTTCTGCATTAGGTCCCTGGCTCCTGTTGTGATGGGTGTTTTGTTTATTACATGATTAGATTATGGATTTTGTCTACATAGATTTTTTTAAAATCTGATTTTTAAAAGTAGTAAGAGTTTTTATTGGGGGAATGGCTTTAAACTGGCAGAGACTAGGTTAACATTGGATGTGAGGAAGGAATTGCTCCCTGGCAGGGTGGGCAGGCCCTGGCACAGGTGCCCAGAGCAGCTGGGGCTGCCCCTGCATCCCTGGCCGTGCCCGAGGCCGGGCTGGACACTGGGACACCCTGGGACAGTGGGAGGTGTCCCTGCCATGGCAGGGGTGGAATGGGATGGGCTTTTAAGCTCCTTTCAAGCCAAACCAGTCTGTGATTCTCTGGAGTGTGGGGCATCCTTGGCAGGGCAGAGCAGAGTAGCTGAGAGGAAGCAGTTTTGTAAGAGCACAAAGGGGAACATCTAAATGCAGCCAAACGAGTTTCACTCTGGGATAGAGAGAACATAACTTGCACTGGGGTGAGTCAACTCTGCTGTTTCTTCAGCTGTTACATAACCCTGAATCATGCCCCAAATCCCAATTACACTGTATGGGATCTCTGAAGTGAAATTCTTTAATGCCAGTTGATTTTGTGGCTGGTCTCCCTCCTGATGGCAGGGCTGGCTGGGCAGGGGGAGGGTCCTGCAGTGACACAGAGCTGGGGAGAGGTGCCCCACACACCTCTGTCTGTGATGCTGGGTGCTCACACACCTCTGTCTGTGATGCTGGGTGCTCACACACTTCTGTGAACCCACAGCTGGTTTTTGATGGCTGCATATTTTCATAGGTGAAAATATCCACAGTGCAAGTTCAAAATTGCAAATGTTTCACTACTGAGGAGTTGATACCAATAATCTTAATTGTTTGGGAAATGGTTTGGAAGCAGGTAAAACTAGAGGACTTTGCTGAAACTTACTCATTCTCTGCACTGGCAGTGCTGAGAAGGGCAGAGGCACCGACAGGGACACACACTGTGCTGTTTGGGAGGCTGACATGGAAATGGAGAGTAAGTGTGATTTCAAGCATTTACAGCACTTATTTTTGCCTCATTTGTCATGAGGTGAGGTAAGGGAAGTAATTTCCTAAATCTATGGTGTTAAAACCAGCATAGGCTTCAGTGTCTCATCCTGGTTAGGTTCCCTGTTCACATGGACACAGTGAACCAACAGGCTCCTTTTTCTATTTCAGTGCCCACAGCTTATTTTGATATTAATCCATTGTAACCACACACCCCAGCTGAATTAATCACTTACCTGCTGGGCTGCAGTTTCAATGTCAGAACATTCTGTTCTTTCTTCAGCTCATGAGCTTCTGAAGCTGTTCTGGCTGAGGAGGATTTCGTACAAAGGAAATGTTAGTTGGTAAAAAACGCCCATTTTTTGCAAGAATTCCTCTTCTTGCCACAGAGAAATTGTTTTCTGGAATTTGTTCTTCTTGTGATTGTCACCTCCTGGCTGCTGCTCACAACAGCATCGAAGTGGGGGCTGTGTTTGCAGTCCTGAAGGGGATTGTGGTGCTTGGTAAGGGTGTGCAGAGTCCTGTGGGGTGTGTTTATTGCAGTGTTCGTGCTGGTTCACTGCTGGGGGATGCTCCTGGGAAAGGAGACCCTGAGAATGAGGCGGGAATGTGGCTGCTGTTGTGTCCTGCAGGGAGCAGAGCCAGGGCAAAGCCACATTTCCCTGTGGGTCAGCCCCAGCGAGGCTGTAGGCACATGTGGCTGTTTCAGATGCTCACCCTGACCCCCACCCCGAGTCCCAGCGCATTTAAACTCGGGCAAGTCCCTCTCAAATAGAGATAGGAAATAGGGTCTCAGATGGGTTTTCTGTGTTTTGCCACAAATCCTGGGTGTCTGCCGTTGTGGGAGTTGCAAAAGCATCACTCTGAGCAGCTCTCCACAAATGGTGAGTGCTATTTTCCAAACAAGTAACTGCCTTTGGTTTGGCACTAGTTCAGCTTGTTGGCACCCTGCATTAGTAATTCAAACTTTTTACTGGCTTTGCTGAAGAAAAGCATCAGATAAATGGCAGCTGCTGCAGTTCTGTGCTGAGGAAGCAGCTCCAGTTTTATCAGAGCATTCTGGGGTGGCTTTGGGTCCATGTGGCCTTGGTGCCACTCTCCTCAGTGTTTTATCTCCCTGCCACGTCCTTCCTCTCAGCCTCCCTGGATAAAGGATGGGCTGGCAGTGAGATTGAGGGGCCACTGGTCAAACTTACCTCTTGAACTGCAGAATGTTAATAAATCAAAGGGAGAGCTAGCACTTGGAGAAAGGGCATCTGAGAAGAGTGGGTCACATTCAGGCGTGGGGCAGCCCCTGAGGGCCCCTGAGCTGGGGGAGCTCAGTGGCAGCTGGGCTGGCTGGGACTCTGCCTTCCTGGATGGTCCTGAATGTCTCTGCCAAGACTTAAATTGACTAAAACAGAAACAGACACCGAGGCAGCAGTGCCACTTAAGGGGAAAGCAGGCAGACAAAACAGGGAAGGGACTGAGGATGGGAAGTATCAAAATAACTTTACTGATGCAGTGCTGTGTTGGCTTCTCCTAAAGCATGTCCCTGCTGAGCCAGCAGCCCTTCCTGCCGCTGGCACTCACTTGCCTTAAGGTCAGGATGAGCAAAGGGAAGGGCTCCTGGCACCCCTGCACAATCAGGTTACTCAGGAAAGGCAAGCACAGAGCTGTGAGCACCTTTGTCAGGTGGGTGTGTGTCAGCAGGTTTATGTCAGCAGCTTGATGGTGTAAACCCAGGGAAATTACAGAGCTGTGCCAAAAGGAGCAGTCCCAGGCAGGGAAAATGGGGAGGCCTTGCTCCTCTTTTGAGTGTGAATACACCTTTTCTGCTAAATTTGTTACAGAGAAATGTAATGAACTGCAGTCTGATTTCAGTTCTTTCTAGGAAAAACCATAAAGGTGTTAGCCCTGAGAGCAAGTCTTCCCAGCCCCTTGCTTGATCCTGGAAAGTTTGGATAAGTTTAGAACTGTCCTTCTTTAGGAAAACCTGGCACAGAGAGAGTGTTGAAGAGTTTTGCATCCTGTAAACAGCAACGTTCCTGGTCCCAGGCTGGCTGCTGCCTGCAGCTCTGCTTTGTCCTCTCGAGCTTCCTCACAGCCTCTGCCCATGGTGCTCCAAGGCTCCTGCTGCCCCCACTCCTGCTCCAGCCTCCCTCAGCCTGAGCGTACCCAGTGCCCCAGCCGGGCCCTGCCTCCTTTCCCCGAGCTCAGCTTCTGTCAGCTGCTGTGACACTGAGAATTGGCACTCTCTCTGGGCCTGCTGGCAGCCACAGCTGCCCAGGATAACACCTGTCTTCACTCTCAGAGTTGTTCATCACCGTGCTGGATATGCTGGGGGTCCTCATCAGTGGGACACTCACCTCAGACCTGCCAAACCCCTCCCAAGAAGGGCCTGAGCACAACAAAGGGGCTTACAGGCATGCAGTGAAGACATTAAAAGTAAGTGTCATGTATGTCATTTTCAGCATTTCCTTTGAATTGCTTTCTGTGCTCGTGTTTTAATCCTGTCATTCCTAGTGTCTGGGAAAAAGAGGAAAGTGTCTTTTGGAAAAAGAGGAAAAACGGAAACATTCCTGGTGATAACAAGTAGAAATAGAAGAAAATAAAAATACAGGAATGTGGGCATGGGCAGAGATTTCTAGGATTTTCTCCATATTCTATTAAACTTGGGAACCCTACAAGACAGCTACTTTTATTCATGTTTGGGACATTAAACTTGCTTTATGTACTTTCTATGTTGCATTTAAAGCAGAGATGAAAGGAAAACTGATGTTCTTCAAACAAAGAGAAAAACCCAAAAACCTTGCAAAGCCACTTGCTTAAATTTAGTAAAAGTACAAGGAAATGATTCATGCAAAAAGTGGATGTTTTCTAATAGTGAAAGCAGCGTGGTGTTGTGCCCTGTCCCTGTTTCTGTCTGGCTGAGTGTGCTCCCAGAAGGAGCTGGGGACAGGGGCTCTGAGAGCATCACCAGGGCCTGGCAGCCCTGCTAACTCTCGCCCAGGTTTGTGTGTGCCTCCTCTTGTTGGGGGCAAGCTGCAGCTGTTACTGCCTGAGCAGGTTTCTGAAATGCTTCCTGGTCATGCTGTCTTGACACCAAACACGTTGGTTTAAACCCAGGTCCCATTCAAATGGAACCAGTTTGGAAAAGCCTCCCACACTAAACTGTCCTGCTGTGCAGCCTGGTCTGGTGTCTGAGACACATTCCCTCTACTGGGGCTGGGGCTGTGGGTTCCTGAGCTGAGCAGTCACTTGGAGCACGAGTTTGGAGACATGCCTGGCCCCAGTGTGGCCAGCCCTGGTGTGAGTGTGCTGCGATTCCCTCAGCATCCAGCTGCTTTGTCCAATATCAACACATGGCTGTGCTGGGGTTCCCTCAGCCTCCAGCTGCATTGCCCATGGAAATTCCCTCAGCATCCAGCTGGAAATTCCCTCAGCCTCCAGCTGCATTGCCCATGGAAATTCCTTCAGCATCCAGCTGCATTGCCCATGGGTATGCTGGGATTCCCTCAGCATCCAGCTGCATTGCCCATGTGCTGTGGTTTAAGTAGCTGTGATTTTGAGATGATTTTCTGGCCTTTTTGATGTTTCAGTGGTGTCCTTCATGTTACTTCTATGCTGATACTTTGAGCTATCCTGGTGCTCCACCTGACCATGCCTGGAGAAGGCGCCTGCTCCAGAGGCTGGGGTGTGCCTGGAGCTGGCGGTGGGAATCCCCAGACCTCACCTGGAGTTCCCATCATTGCCAGCAACAAGGGACCTGTCTCTGTCTCTTCATAATTCAGTAGGAAAATGGGCATTACTTATGAGTTAGCAAGGTATGAATTCACATTTCCTCTGCTGGGTATTTTAGGACTGTGCACAGGCCAGCTCACACAGAGTGCCTCCCTCTGCCCCTCACTGCCATCCCTGCTGCCTCACACAGCCCCTGCCCTGTGGGGGTACAGCCTGTGGGTGCACCTGGGGGAACACCTGGGGGTGCACCTGGGGACCCCTCCCCAGCCCAGCCTCTTCCTGCACAGCCAGCCCCTGGCCCCAGCTGGGGAGGCACAGCCTGCAGACTTCGACCCTGTCCTGTTTCTCTCCCCGTTTGGCTGATTCCTTTGTCAGCTGGGGGATCTCAAGGGGCTTTTCTGCTCTCAGCTGTAGCTCTGTCTCTGCTAAGGTGTTGAACTTTGTGGGCAGATAAGCCAGAACAACTCCTGTGGTGGCAGTGTCAGCGAGCTGGTGGGGTTCTGTGCCCAGTGAAGGGAGAAATGGACAATTAAAGGAACCAAGGCCCTTTGGGTTATTTCCTCTGTGATTCATACCAAGAACCATGGTGGATAATTTGGCATTTCTAGATGTAATAAATCCACAGGCTCACATTTTTTTCAGCATTTTGGATGTGTGCTTTATTTTGTGGGGCAGTCTGTTTCCTCTAGTTAGTGAATTAGAGTTTTACAGCGGTTTACTGGCTCCAGAGGGCAGCACTGTGTGATGAGTTGAGAAACATTCCTGTGACTTCTCCAAGCAGAAGTTTAGAAGTTTGTTTCCCATTATAAATATTAAATATTTATTCCTGAAGCTACTAATACAACTAACCTGTATTTTAACTGTGTAAAGTCTTCAGAATATACTAGAGATTGGCTAAAAAGTTTAAGGAAATGCTGCTTTTGAAAACAAATGTATAAGATGACCTTTGGAGTCTGACAGAGATAGATGGTTTTTATCGAGTTGCAAAGAGTGCATAAACTGCTGCCACATCATAAAACTGGCTTGACATATTAAGATGTTCAGGCCATGCTTTTGAAGTGACACACAACTTTTGTTCAGCAGCAGTAGCGAGATGCTTTATGTGACACAGAACACACAGCAGCCCACGGTGTTTGAGCTTTTTCTTTCTCATTCACAAGTGGCAGTCTTCAAAGTTGCTTTGCCCGTTTAAATTTTCAGGCCAGAAATCAGGTTTAATCCAGGCTGTGCCTCTACAGAGATGGATACTTACAAGTATTTCCAATAGCTGCGTCACTGGTCATTTTTCCCTCTTCTCATGTGTTTCTTGCTGTGGCAGATGAGAGCAGCTGCAGGATGTGCCCGAGGCAGGGACTGTGTGAGCAGGGCTGAGGGTTCTGCACTGACAGAATGGGCCACTATTGGAACAACCAGATCTTGTTACTTCCAACAGCAGTAACAGCTAACACTTACCTACTAAACCATTGACTTTCACAGAATTCAGCTGTTTCTGGGAAAAACAGTGATGCTATGAAGTTTCATTCCTACCATCTATGCTGGAAAGCTTTCCAGATAGTAGTTAGTGAAGCTGCTCTAGAGGTGGTCCCGCCCCAGGGAAGCTGCCACGCTGCTAAAACCCTCACTGGCAAGGCAAAGCCAGATGTATGTGTAAGGAGGCAATGCCACTGACCCTGTTTTCTGTATTTCCTACACCTGCAGTCATTGCTGGGCTGCTGGGGCATGTTGGAACGGGGACCCATTGCCCTCTTTGCACTCAAGCAGGCACACTTGGATTTGCAGCAGGCACACAGGGAGGGTTCTCCAATCCTTACCCAACTGGTAGCCTCAGTTGTGATGCTGCTGCTTGCAAAATCACTTTTAACCTTAATTTATACATCTCTGTGAAGATATCCTGTCTAGAATGGCAAAGGCTTTGTTGGAGGGCTTGGATTTGTGTTTGGTTCTTTGGGGAACTGGGCAGCTGTGGGGAAGAATCATCGCTGTTTCCAGCTCCTGCCTGTCCCTGGGCTTTTTTGTGGGTTTAGAAGTGGCCAAGTGCAGCTGTGCAGCATTCCAGCCACACAGGAAGCCCATGGGGAGGGACAGGGCGGGCTGTGTCCCTGTGGACAGAGAAGGGAGCCCTGAGCAGGCGAGGGGCTAGCCCTGCTCCCTGTCCCTGGCTGTCCTTGGGGAGCATCCCTGCTGCCTCCAGCCCCTGCTGTGTCCCAGCACAGGGCACTGCTCCTGACTGGGGCCCTCGACTTTTAGGCTGTACTGCTAACAGGCTGGGGAAAAATGGGGTTTACTGTTTGAAGATCCTTTTAAATTAAATTGTTAGTAATAAACTAGTGTTGCATGAGGACAGCTGAACAAACGGAATTACTTCTGAGACATGACTTTCTGCTGGATTGGAGCCTTTGCTGGGTTAGGGAATGATTTTACCCAACAATTGTCACTGCCAAATCCTTTTAAAATCTCATTATGCTTGTTTCCTTTATTTCCACAGTTTTTCCAGACATATTTCAGGTAGGTGAGGATAACTAGGAAAAGTTTGCTATAGAAAAGTAGAGAAAATACAGTCATGCTGAAATTGCAGCTTTTGATTTAAAAAGCATTAATCTTATATAATTTTCATCCATTTTTGAGGTTTTTTTTTAAATAGTTCTTATATGTTGAACAAACTGATGGGAGAGTGCTGCTGCAATGGGCACCTGCCTGGTGCGGACTCCTCTGCCAGCACCTGCACAGCAGAAGGTGCTGTGGGCTGGGTTTATGCCCCCCAAAAACCTCCACGTGCTGGTTAGTGCCTTTGATAACCTCAGCAGTTCCTACAGCCTGGTAGCCAGGAGGTTACACAACATGTTTAAATGAGGGATTTGGTTTCAGAAAAGGAAAAGATGCTGAAGTCTTGTAAAACACTGAAACTGCCTTCAGTAAGTACCAGGTTTTGCTGAGCAAAGCTGGGGTGGTTTCTGTAGCGCCCACGGAGTTATTAGGGTACAGGATTACTCCAGTTTTATTCAGCACATCAGATTTCCAAAGAATCACTTAATTAAAAGCATTAGAAGCAGGTGCATTTTCACTGGTTCTAATGAGAAAAACAGCTGGGGATTGAGGAGGCAGATCTGTAAAGCTGAGGGCGCAGAGATGGATGGTGGGCGCTGAGTTTGGGGTGTGATCCCGCTGTGCTCAGCGCCACAGCTGCAGTGGGGCATCCCTGAAGCCTTCTCCTCTGCAGGCTGAGCAGGAAGGGAGCCAGTGTTCTGAGAGTTCTCAGGTGCTGCCTGTGTCCTGGCTGTGCAGGACACCCTCCTGCCCTCGCTGCCCTCCTCGCCTGCTGGCCCCTGTGCCAGGGTGGTGCAGCCGGGCACCTGTGGCTCAGGTACTGTGGGGTTTGTTCCTGCCGTGGCTTGGGCACTGTGGGGTTTGCTCCTGCTCTGGATCAGGCACTGTGGGGTTTGTTCCTGCTGTGGCTGTGGCACTGTGGGGTTTGTTCCTGCTGTGACACTGTGGGGTTTGTTCCTGCTGTGGCTCAGGCACTGTGGGGTTTGTTCCTGCTCTGGATCAGGCACTGTGGGGTTTGTTCCTGCCATGGCTTGGGCACTGTGGGGTTTGTTCCTGCTGTGGCTCAGTCACTGTGGGGTTTGTTCCTGCTGTGGCACTGTGGGGTTTGTTCCTGCCGTGGCTTGGGCACTGTGGGATTTGTTCCTGCTGTGGATCAGGCACTGTGGGGTTTGTTCCTGCTGTGGCCCAGGCACTTAAGTGCCTTAATTTTGCTTTCCTTTAAAACCTCTGAACATGGAGAGAACCAATGCTAGCAAATGATGCTAGAGCTAATTTTCCCTTTCCTCTCTCCTTTTGCCCAGTGACTGCAAACTGAATGCTGTGATGTGCCCAGGCACTCAGGTGCTTGCGGCTGCCTTTGATTGAAGCCGTTGCAGGGCTGAGCCCAGCCTGGCTGCAGCCTGTGTTCCCCACCATTCCT
>NW_005054309.1:11702692-11703056 GCF_000277835.1 Geospiza fortis | reverse complement strand
GTGGACGTAGGTGGCTGCAGTGTCGGTGCCCAGGGGGTTCCTCGCTGTGCACCTGTATGTGCCAGAACTGGAGGGTCGGGGGTTCTGCAGGAGCAGAGTCCCCGTGGGGTGGAGCAGCTCACCCCCAGAGCCCCGGCCCTGGTGAGCTGTGGAGAGTACGGAGTGGTCAGGTAACTCCCAGGTGACTTCTGGCTTTGGGATGCCCAGCACGACGCAGTGGAGCTGAACTGCTGCCCCTGGCATGGTGTGGATGGCCGGGGGGGGTCTGCCCATGATCCGTGGGGCGTAGGCTGTGACCACCACAGGGATGGTGAGGGAGGAGTCCCCAGCGTCGTTGTGGGCCCTGCACAGGTAGCTGGCTGGG
>NW_005054309.1:11700295-11702535 GCF_000277835.1 Geospiza fortis | reverse complement strand
CTGGTTCCGCGCGGCGCAGCGGTACCGCCCGGCGTGCTGGCTCTCGGGGCTGGGGATGGTCAGGGTGCCGTTGCTTCCTGTGACAAACTGGGGGGTCCTGATGCTGCTGGAAAACCACGTGCCATTGGGCAGCATCCAGCTTATATCCGGGGGGGGGTTTCCATCCACAGAACAGTTCAGTGTGATAGTTTTCCCAGGTTTTGCTATTATTTTCTCGTTGAAAGGGTTTTTGAACATTGGTCTCCGTAGCATTTCCGTGACTTCCAGCTGCACCACCAGCACAGTCTCTCCCCCATCGTTACGTGCCACACAGATAAAGTCCCCCGTGTCTGAGGGCCTGATGTTCCGGATCTCAAGTGTCCCATTCTTGTGCACCACAATCCTGCTCCCATAATATGGGGCTGTTAGGAAAATGTTATCAGGCATGATCCACATAATCTGGGGAGGAGGTGTCCCTTCTGCCCGGCAGTCGATGTGCTTCTTGGAGTGCCTCACTGCTGTCACCTTCATGATCGTTTTGTTCCTGTGTAAACCATTGATGGTGGGGGGTTTAGCAGCCACACCCAGCTTGTAGAGCTTGCTGTCGTCCCCACCAGGGTTCCGAGCCACGCACAGGTACTCCCCAGCATCCAGCAGGCCAGCCCGGCCAATGGACAGCGAGCCGTTGGCATGCAGGGAGTGCCTGTCTGTGGACGAGGAGATCATCTCACTGGAGGGCAGCAGCCAGAATATCTGTGCCCTGGGCTCTCCAGCAGCCTCACAGTCCAGCAGGGCTGTGTCTCCAGCTGTCACTGTGACGTGTGTCTTGTGATTGTGCTTGATTTGAGGGGCTGCCACAACGACCGTGACGTGGATCTTCATCTCGTCCCTCCCCAGGGTGTTTTGGGCGTAGCACGTGTAGTCTCCTCCTTCTGCCACTCCAGCTTTGTTGAGGTGCAGAGTGCCATTGTGGAAGAGGATGTACCTGCGAGCCCTGTGCCCGCTGTCGTCCGCCAGCATTGTGTTGTTCACCACCGTCCCATCTGGCAGGCCCCAGGATATCGCTGGGGTGGGCGACCCCGAGGCCTTGCAGTCCACTCTGAAATCCTTCCCGTACGGCACCAGCTTCTTGAACTGCTGTTTGTGCTCAATCTTGGCTGGTTTCATTGTGATGCTGACTTTCATCAGGATCAGATCTTCCCCGATTCTGTTTCTTGCGACGCACAGGTAATCACCTGCATCCTTTTCTGTAACTGCCTCAATAGCCAAGGATCCGTTGGGGAAGACATGGATCCGACTTCCCATTCTGTTGTGGGAGAGAGAGGAAAAGAATTATGGAAGCAAGTGCTGGGGGTGAACACTGAGCACTGGAAGGGACTGAACGTGTTAGCAGCAGGGTACAACACAGAACCTTTCCACAGGCGCTGTGCCCGTGCCTCCTGCCCACCCAGCGTGTCCTACCCTGATGTTTTGGTGTTGTGTGGATGTGAGCGGCGCTGGCTCTGCTGGGAACACCCTGAGCTGGGGCTGTCTCTCCTAAGGTGGAGGTGAGTGTTACGTGGGAGGGGGTGGGGGGACACCCCCAAAGGCAGAGATGGCAGAGATGAGAGAAACCCCTCCCTCCTGAGCCCTGCTTCACAAGTCTGTCACAAATAACTTCCCGCCTCTAAACTGACAGCAGTCAGCCAGTGCATGGTGACAGTGGTTACCTTAATTCAAATATGACTTGTACCTGTTTTGAGACTTCACTCACCTATGGCAATTGATGTGATCTGCTAATAGGTCTGTTATTAGATATAGATGCTGTTAGAAAAGATGTTTCACAACTGTTAATACTTAAAGTTTGGTTTAGTTCACAGTGTATTAGTGCTGTAATAGGCTCTTATATGAGCACCAGAGCAGACAGTGTTTGGAGCTCCAAAGAGGAGGAGGAAAAAAGGGTCATACCTGTGCCACTGGTCCACAAGAGCCTTGGAGGGCAACCTCCAGATTATCCTGGGCTTGGGCTCCCCATTTGCTGTACAGTTCAGAAGCAACCTCTCCCCAAAGTTCAGCCGCGTCAGCTCCGGGGAGGCGATGGCAATTTTCGGAGGTGTGTCTCTGTGCTCCACCGTGAGGCTGACCACCCTCCTGTCCGAGCCCGTGGAGCTGGTGGCGATGCACTCGTAGGTGCCGCTGTCGGAGGGGTTGATGCTGCCCAGGCGCAGGGTGCCGTTGGCGAGCAGGACCAGCCTGGCGTGCAGCGCCTGCAGCGGCCGCAG
>NW_005054309.1:11698405-11699808 GCF_000277835.1 Geospiza fortis | reverse complement strand
GCGCCCTGCGGAGCAAGGCACGGACAGTCACCGCCTGGGACACGCCGGGACAGCCTGGCACTGCCTGGCACTGCTTGGCACTGCCTGGGACACACCGGGATAGCCTGGCATAGCCTGGCACTGCCTGGGACACACCGGGATAGCCTGGCACTGCTTGGGACAGCCGGGATAGCCTGGCAAAGCCGGGCACTGCCTGGGACACAGCGGGATAGCCTGGCACTGCCTGGCACTGCCTGGCACTGCCTGGGACACACCGGGACAGCCTGGCACTGCTTGGGACAGCCGGGACTGCCTGGGACACACTGGGATAGCCTGGCACTGCCTGGGACAGCCGGGACTGCCTGGGACACACTGGGATAGCCTGGCAAAGCCTGGCACTGCTTGGGACAGCCAGGACTGCCTGGGATAACCTGCCAAAGTCTGGGACTGCCTGGGACAGACTGGGATGACCTGAGACAGCCTGGCACTGCCTGGACAGCCTGGGACAGCCCGGCACTGCCTGCGTCTTGTTGCGTTTTCCTCAGTCCCAAATACCCTGACCTGCTCTTCTCTGCCCAAATAACCAAGACAACAGTGATAAACCAGAAAGAAATCAGCGAATTCTGCATATAGACTGACAAAGCTTTAAAGTAAGAATGAAGCTGAATCTCCAGTAGAGACAGAGTTTGGATAAAGCTCGTGGGGCTTTGCAATCCAAACCTGGCACAGCTGTGACTCAGTCGGAGTGGTTTTTACCACGTTTTTGTTTTCGCTTGTCTCACTGTCCTGGAATAGCAGGTAAAGTAGAATAAATACTGAATCCTTCCCACAATAAGCAAGGAATTATAATTAAACATAGATTTGATTTTTTAAATCATTTCACTAAAGAGCTGTTCCAGAATCAGCACTAAGTTGCTCCAGTGTGTCTCTGTCACTGTTTCCTAGTTTACCTTTCGCTAATATTTCACAGTACTCTGAAATGAAGCAATGCTTGAATTTGGCACACAAGAGGTGCCAAATTACAGGGCTAATGGAAGGTAAATTCTAGAGAGGTTTATCAAGCTCACCTGATGGTATCTTGGTCCACTGTATTGTTGGAGGGGGGTTCCCAGTAGCTTCACATGGAATGAAAGCATCGGAATCCGCCAGCACAGTGAAAGCAGCCACTTTCCCTCCGACTATTCTGGGCTTTGAGAAATGGTTCTTGCTCGCAGAGCCGAAGGTGATGGGACTGGGCAGGGTGGTGGTGTCTTGATTGTGTCGCCTGTCAGACCAGGCACTGGCAGAGCTGTCCTTGTCCCCTCCCCACGGAGGTGTGATCTGGGGTGCTGGCAGCGCGTTGCCCCTCTCGGTGCCCTCGGGAGGCGGCCCGGGCTGGAGCTGGAGCTGGCCGTGCCCCCGTGGGGGCGAGGGGGCTCTCGGGG
>NW_005054309.1:11691888-11698058 GCF_000277835.1 Geospiza fortis | reverse complement strand
CGTGGGGCTGTGCTGGGGGGCTGAGGGGCTGGCAGGGACCCCCAGTGCTGCTGCTTCGCTCCTGGGGACTGCGCTGCTGCTCCCAGGGAGAGGGTTTGCAGGTGCAAGGCTTGGAGGCACGGCTGGTGATGCAGGAGCTGTCACCGTGGGGATGGCTGCAGTGCTCACTGCAGGGATGGCTGCAGTGCTCTGGGCTGCAGGGGTGCCTGCAGTGCTCACTGCAGGGGTGCCTGCAGTGCTCTGGGCTGCAGGGGTGCCTGCAGTGCTCACTGCAGGGGTGGCTATGCTTGCTGCAGAGATGACTGTCCTCGCTGCAGGGGTCCCTGCAGGCGTGGGTGCAGTGCTCTGGGCTGCAGCCACACACTGTGGGGCAGGTGTTTTAGGAGGCCTCTTCCTCCTCTGACCTCTCCTTCCTCCCACTCTGAGTATTTTACTGTTGGTGGCTCTGGTGTCGGTTTGAGGACTAATAACAAGTGTAACTGTGGGCTCCAAACCCATCACACCCAATCCACTGGCTGCAGGGGTGGCAGTGTCCCCTGCAGTGACAGACATGACTGTGGCAGCAGCTTTTTGCCGTGCACCATGTTTCTTTTCCTCTTCCCTGAGGAATGCTGTGTTTTGATGGGCACCCACAGGGTGCTCCAATGGCATTTTCATGGTGGAGGGGAAGGACTGGGGTGTTTCTGGGCTAAATGGATTGATGATGGATCTGCTGGAGTTATTTAAGGTTGGTACATTTGATGCATAGTTCCTATTCAGTTGAGCACCTGTAGCCACAGCTGTACTTCCTCTGGCAGACCCTGGCCTCCCAAAATTGTACCCGGGCTCTTTCATGCCTGGGACACGTCCTGGTCTAACAATTCGTCTCCGACCAGAAATTTTCCTTCGTCTTCCATGGTGCTGCTGGAGCTGGGCTGGATGAGTTGGAACGCCCTGGATAACCTGAATTTGCCGACGAGCAGTGAAAGTCAAGGCAGGTGGATTAGGGGCTCTTCCTCTCTGAGTATCATGAAAATAAATGGGGCCAAATTCAGAGCTTGGTGCCACTGTCACCACAGGGACCTGGTGATCTGCTTTGGGGGAGACATTATCAATAGACTCAGTAAAAATATGTAACTTGTCTGCTGTGTTCTGGGGAGTTACAGCCTTGCTGGTGCCTGTCGTGGGTGTCATGGATGCAGACTTTAGGTGCTGGTTATTACTTTCCCCTGAATATATTGACTTTTGCCCAGCAGGGAAGAGTGTGGCTGTCCCACTTGGTACAGTTGGTTGTTTTACACCATTTGCTGATATTTGACTCAAATCAGATCTTTCCCATGAGTCTGTAGGTTTGGGAAGTGTTTGTGGCATTTTGCTGGCAGATGCCCCAGGGTGTGGAAGAGGTGAGGGCAGGGGAGTGATTGGCTCTGTGGGCAGGAGGGAGGTGCTCCAGGCAGGAGGGGGATTCTCAGTCTCCTCGGCCCCTGCAGTGATCATGAGCTCTGTTGCTCTGCCCAGAGCAGATACTGGGGCTCTCGCTGTTGCTGGTATCATGAATTCTTCTTCTGGAGATACGAGATCACCAGATGTCTCCCCCTCATCCCCGGGTACCTCTGAGAGCTTACGGGCTTGAATGGGTGGTTCTGTTGCAGCTTCTCCTCGTTTGTCTGCCACTGTTGAGTTCCTCCTTGTTTTCTCCAGCAGGGCTGCCCAGCGCTGTGGATCAGCTCTCCTGCCTGAGGGAACAAACTGTCTCCTGTGTCCCCGGAAGCGCCGGCCTGTCCTGTCTGCGTAGGGCCAGTGAGGCATTTTCCCGTGGCTGTTCCTCTGACGTGTGCTCTGGCTGCTGGCTGCTGGTGCAGCAGGTTCCCCGAGAGCCCCCAGGGCGCCTGCAGTGCCGGAGGGATCTCTCTGTGCTGCAGCAGAGCGCACCAGCTCATTGCCAGAGCCTTCTTCCCACTCTCCCAGAGCTCCATGCTTTTTCTTCAGAGCAGTTTCATCCTGTCTCTCCAGCACCTGGAAAACCAAAAGATCCACACCGAACCGGTTGGCTGCCACGCATCGGAAGTAGCCCAGGTCTCGCTGCGTCACCCCTTGTATTCTCAAGGTGCCATTGGCAAAAATGTGCTTGTTTCCAGCAGACTGACGGAGGACTGTGTGCTCAGGGAGCACCCAGGTGACAGCAGGGTCTGGGGCAGCCGTGGCTGTGCAGGGGAGGTGCAGCGTGCTGCCGAGAGCAGCCGGCAGCTGGGCTCCATTGACACCGCTGCGTTCCAGGTCTGGATCCAGCACTGTAATCCGGAATGTGAGCGCGTCAGCGTCCTTGTGGTTGGTGCTGATGCAGTGGTAGAGCCCCGAGTCGAACACGTCAGCTGTCCTCAGCGTCAGCACCCCGCTCTTGAGGACCAGGATCCTGCCATCCTCGCTGATGTGGGGGGCTCGCACCCTGCTGCCATCGGCCAGTATCCACTCCACGGCCGGAGCTGGCTGCCCAGCTGCCTGGCACCCCAGCTGCACGGTGCCCCCCCGCAGCACCGTGCGCTCCGTTTGGGTGCTGCTGTCCCTGGAAATGACGGCCCAGCCGGGCCTGCCCTGCTCCTTGTCCTGGCTGGGCAGAGGCACCCGGGCCTGGGCGGCGTAGCGGAGGTGCAGCGTGCTGAGCGTGGTGGCTGTCCTGTCCAGCTGCAGGGACACCTGCCTCTGCAGCAGCCACGCCGGCTCGGCTCGCAGCTCTGCCTCCATCCCCGTGAAGAGCTCATCTTTCTCACTGTACACCTGCCTGTATTTGTAGCTGACAGAAGGCTCCTCAGCTGCCCGCGCAGTTTGCTCCAGTTTCAAAGGAGAGCTGCTGTACAGTGCCAGGATGCTCCACAGCTGCTGGATGTGCCCGTAATCAATACCACACACCAGGAATGCTGAGAACGAGGCTTTGAGCACTCTGCTGGGGCCACTTTGGTCAAATGAGATGGGAGACATTGCTTTAGGTCTCTGGACATTGCAAACCAAGTTGCCTCGATTTCCTGCCTGGTCAGTCATATTCAAAACCACAGATCCCATTGGAGCCATCAAGTCCTTGGGAGACACAAAACTGAAATCCCCATCGTCTGGCACCGAGAGGTTTCTGGATTTCAGGGAGTCATCGATGACTGGCTTAGTGCAGGTGAAAGACGCAGAAGGGAGATCCACTAAACTTTTCCCATTATGAGTTTTGGGACTAGCACAGACCGGGCATTGCTGGACACCAGAACTTCTCTCTTTTCTGCACTTTATGACATCTGAAGGGAAGAAAACCTCAGTAAGTTTCTGTGCTACAAGTTTTAGTGTTAAAAATGACATATAGCTACTAACAAGTGGTTCTTTTGAATAAAATAAAACCGAAGATTGAAGCGACATGTGAATGGCAGCAGCAGAGAAAGTCCTGGAGTCCCTTGAGTTCCTGAATTTCTTTTTAAAGAAGCAAGTGCAATGTGGCTCTTGCTCTTGCCAATTCCACAAAAGTTAGCTTGTTCCCTGTGGATTCTCCCAGTGCACAGAAGCTTTGGACTGGCCAAGGAAAATTCTCCATTGAGGAAAGCTGCACTTGGGAATGGCCACTAGATTCATTTAATCTGGGAAATGCAGTGGTGTTAATCTCTTTATCCTGATTGCACACACCTACACAAATCCTATCTTCCAATCTTTCCTAGAGAATAAACAGATGAATAAAGGACAATTACCTGTATCAGGAAGAGCAAGATGCTACAACAGGATTACAGAGCATAAGCAAAAACTTCAGCTCACCTGGTCTCTCCTGTGCCCACCCTGCCAACCCCTGCAGGCTGCAGTCGCAGGACCAGGGGTTCCCATGGAGGTAAATGCTCTCGAGCTCTGACATGTAGGAAAACATCTCTTGTGGGAGTGAAGTCAGCGCATTGTCAGACAGAGAGATGTGCTTCAGGAAGGATATTCTGAATATTTGGCTGTAGCGCAAGGTGACAAAAGTGTCTGGGTGCAGCTGCTGAAGTAAATTTCCATCCAGGTGGACCAACCTCAAGGAAGTGAGTCCATAGAAAACATTGGGATTCACAAATTCAATTTGATTGTGGTCCATATGCAGCCGTACCAAGCTGTTCAGGCCATAAAATACATCCTGCTGAAGCACTCTGACCTTGTTGTAACTCATTTTTAAGACCTGTTCATGACAAAGTAACAAATGCATAATATTAAGCCATGTTAAAGTTATAGGACCCCTAATAAATGCTGCTGAAGGTTGCTCTGTGCAGTGGAAGTTCTTCACCAGATAACTGGAATGCCAGGTGCCTGGAGTTTCTTCAAATAATTGAAGGGTTTATATGCAGTGTTAACTTTCTGCACAATTTGGCCTTTTTTTCATGAAGGCTAGAAAGGGACAAGATTGTACTGAAGGGGAGGAAATCTCAGTGGAAAAAAAAATCCCCAAAAAGCCCCAAACTGACTAACAAATTAACAATGACAGGTTTCCTTTTTCAGACGCAGTAGCTGGAGCTTTGCACTCTTTCTCCTCTGTAGGAAGAGAGTTTTGACTGCACTTGCCTACTAAGGTACAGCTGAGAGATATCAACCAAGATGTTTGCCGTGCCCTATACCCTGTACCTGAGTGCCTGCCTGGGAAGGAAAGACATTTCCCGCCAGGATACTGGATTCTGAAGGCTGTTGACTTTCACATGAATAAGGTAAGAAACAGGAAACCAAAATGCTGCAGAAGGCTGCTCTGTGGCTGCCTACCAGTACCACTGAGAGTTAAATCATAACCAAATTAACACTGGCTCATTTAGCTCTTACCTGCAGCGAGCGTAAATCTCTGAACACCTTCTCAGGGATGGTACTGATCTCATTGCTGTGCAGCATCAGTAGCTCCATCTTCTCCAGGCCAGCAAAGTCCGTGAGGCTGAGTTTTCTCAGGCTGTTGTAGCTGTATGGGATGGGTTTAGTCAGCCCCAACTCGCAGCTTTTAAATCCAACCAACCCAAAACAGAAGAACCACTCTTTGGGAACGGCTGAAGGTAAGCAGCACTCCCCTTGCCAAGAGGAGAGTGAGTCATTCCTTCAGGTTAGCACAAAAGGTGGTCACTTTTCCCAGACAGGGTTCTGGTGGTGAATTCCCAGTGGGTGGGGTGAGGGACAGCCATGAAACACATCTGTCTGTGCTCACTGTGCTACCACTTCAGTGAAAAGCGCCTTGTGTGTTTCTGCAGACACATCTGGATGGTTCAAAGGTTATGTGCATCAAAAGGGACACACAGATCAGACAAATACTGCTGATGGGTCTCATAATTTGATTTAAGAGAGAGGACACTTGCTGGAAACTGCATGAAGGGGCCAGACAAGCCTGGGTATGATCTGTTCCCTGCTCCTTTAACCACACAGAGAATGGAGCCACCGTGGAGGCTGACATGGCCAGACAAGTGAAATTTCCCTTGAACTGAGCAGACGAAAGCATCGACCCTAATGCTGTGGGGCATTCTGAGAGTCACAGAACAGGCTGAATCTGAAGGGACCCACAAGGATCACTGAGTCCAGCCCTTAAGAGAACGGCTCACAGGGGGATCTACCCCCCGACCTTGGTGTTACCTCACTGCAAAGTCTCTGCAGATTTGAATACCCGTGCTCCTTTTCCAACCGCTTTCTGAGCTCTGGACTATCCTTCCCCAGAGAGAAATCTATTTCAGCCTTCTTCCAGGTTCCATGCTACAGACACAACATATTCAGGTAATATAAAGGAAAGTTAAGTTCAAATCTTTCTGAAGTTCTCAATGACGTGTGCTAGACCCCCAGAATTTCTCCTTTCTGTGGGCGGTCTCGGGCTCTGCTGGCTGTGGCTGCAGCCCCTGCCGAGCACTGCAGAACATTACAGACTCACCTATTGCTGTGGTTAAATTTAGCCCTAAATCGGGACGGTTAATTACTGCTGTGCGAAGTGCTGAAGGGCAGCTGAGCGCTCGGACGCCGCAGCTCACGTACCCCAGGTTGATGCGCCGCACGTCGGGCGGGATGCGCGGGGGCACGGCGCTGAAGTAGCGGAAGGTGCAGTGGAGCTCGGCGGAGCCGTGGCAGGCGCAGGGCCGGGGACAGGCGCTGGTGGCCGGCAGGGCGGCCAGGCAGGCGGCCAGGAGGGTCCCCAGCCAGCGGGGCCGCCATTCCCGGCGCGGGGCCCCCCACCCGCGGGGGGGGTC
>NW_005054309.1:11679777-11691311 GCF_000277835.1 Geospiza fortis | reverse complement strand
AACCCCGCATCCCCGAACCCCGCATCCCCGAACCCCGCACGGGAACCCCGCACGGGAACCCCGCATCCCCGAACCCCGCATCCCGGAACCCCGCACGGGAATCCCACATCCCCAAACCCCGCATCCCCGAACCCCGCATCCCCGAACCCCGCATGTCCCGGCCCACCCACCGGGGCTCGCTGCCCCGCACTCGAGGAGCGTTCACTGTCCAGGGGGATTCGTGCCCGACCCCTCCCGAGACCGGCCGGTGCCACCCTCAGTTCTGTTTGGAGGACGTTTCCTCTCGTTGTAGAGGCGTCTGTCGGTGCTTCAGGTGCTTTTCTCGGCTCAGAGGTCACAGCCACAAACTCGACTGACAGCACCTTTCTGCTGAGATTGTGTCATCCTAGGGCAAATCTCCTTCTAGGAGGAGTTCAACTGGAGATGTAAAGGTAACACAAAGCTTTAAAGATAAGATAAAGGCTCAAATATATTTTTAAGGTTCTGAAATTGTTCAGATGAATTCAGAATCAAATGTGAGCTGTGGGAGTTAGGAGGGTTGGCAGGGATGGGGTGTTCTGGGTAAGCCAGTGAGAACTTCACTAGTGGGATTCACTGGCTGGTGTTTGTCATCTCAGGGGTTGGATGGTCTCACCTGGATCCAGCACGGGAGCTGGGGCCAAGAAACACTGCCCCACTCGTGTCACTGGCACTGGGGGTCTCAGAAGAAAGAACAACACCTCAGCTGAGCCCTGCACCAAGTCCTGAGGTGGCATCTTTAGCTGCTACCCTAAGAACAGGGAAAATGTTAACAGCTCACGCTGAATTCTGTTCCCCTGGGTGCTAGAGGGTGAGAAGGCTGTTGTTAGGTGCCTTTTCTCCATCTTAATTACTGTCTGAAAAGCAAAGCATCAGTTGCTCTCTTTCAGTTCATCAATTTTTTTCTTCTGGAAGACTGAGGTCAAGGCTTCTGGAGCGACACATTCCAATGCTGTGCTTCTGTGAGTTTAAACAGCAGGTAAAAGATATTTTGAAATTATTCGTACCAGTGTCCATAATTTGTAGACAAGGAACTGAAGTCACTTCTGAGAACGTTTTCCAAAATCACATATCTGAAAATCTGCATTAAAATAAAAACAAATGTTTTAAATGTACGTGGACCTTGTCAATATTTTAAGAACAGGGGTTTCATCTCAGGATGTGCTGTCTGTTGCCATTAAGCTGCAGCTCTCTCTCACTGCTGAGAGGCAGAGCGTTAAATTACAAGCGATACAAAGTTCTCCCTCCGGAAGGTGGCTGAGGAGCATGTGGAATATTTTATTACGCTGTGGCTGGGATCTCCCGGGGCAGCCTTACAGGGAGCACAATGGCTGTACAAACCCCGGCTGAGCTCGCTGCTCTGCTGGCAATCCTGGCCCATGGCTGACTTTGAGACATTGGTTTAGCTGGAATTCATTACAAGGGAGAATGAAGGGAGCTTTTTGTGAAGTGAAACTACATTTTGTCAAGGAAGTGTGACTGAGTGTGAGCTCAGGAGTGCTGGGAAGGGGAAAGCTGAGTGAAGGAGGTGTTTGTGAACTGGATCTGCATAGCAAATTGTACCTATCAAAAATGGAATTTCACCATTTCAGCTCATTTTTCAGCAGTTCAGTTCCTAACGTACCTTTCTGTGCAATAACCTGGCTTTGTCCAGGCCAGGAGGGAAGGCAGAGCTGCTCCACAGCTCATCTCTGTGGTTTGTGTGCTCCTGGGGCACGGGCAGCTCACTGTGGGCAGGTACAGGGGCCAAGTCAATAGAAATTCTGTTAAGGAGGCAGCTTTGGAGAGCACCACCCTGATTGTTTCATGCATCAGTGTGGACAAACGGGTTTTTTATGCAATTCTAATCTTAATTAGGTACTTGAATTATGTATCTGGGTTTTGTTTGATGATGTTTGGTTTTAAATTTGCTCCTCCATTGCGGACATGGGCTGGTCCCTCTCTCATCCCCCTGTTCCCTTGTGATGCTGTTTCCCAGGCAGCCCTGCAGGTGCCTCTGTTCCTGCAGCACAGCACTCCCACTGTGCCTCAGGCTGTCCCTCCTCATGTTCTCTCTTCTCTCTACATTGTGCCAATTCTCCTCAAAGGCCCTGTGCAGTGTTTGCATGTTGTTATTTTCCTTCACAGCTTCTTGCTGGCACAATTCTCCCAGTGCCTGGTGGGCGGCTTGGTGCCTTGGAAAGGATGGCATGAGCGCCGTGCTGGGGATTTTCACAATAACACACTCAGGTACAGCTCTCCTGGGGCTCAAGGGCACAGTCAGACATTCCAGCTCCACTGAAATGAGCTGGACGAGCTCCCAGCAAAGCAGCCAGTGGCTCTGGAAGCAGAGTCAGTGCTTGGAGCTGCTGGTGTGTTTGTGCTAACATTGCTTTGGGACAGGCAGGGCTGTCTGTCTGCACGGGCAGCGTGGTGCTGAGCTCAGGGCACCAGTGCTGCCCTCCAGGAAGCCAAGCAGCACCTCAGAGGAATGCATGCTCTAGGGGGCTGGGCCATGGCTGCCTTCCTGTCCCCTCCTGTCCCCAGCAGCTCTGTGCTCCAGGTTCCTCCTGTCCCCCTGTGCTCCAGGTTCCTCCTGTCCCCCCCTCCTGTGCTCCAGGTTCCTCCTGTCCCCCCGTGTGCTCCAGGTTCCTCCTGTCCCCCTGTGCTCCAGGTTCCTCCTGTCCCCATGTGTCCCAGGTTCCTCCTGTCCCCCTGTGCTCCAGGTTCCTCCTGTCCCCCCTGTGCTCCAGGTTCCTCCTGTCCCCATGTGTCCCAGGTTCCTCCTGTCCCCCTGTGTCCCAGGTTCCTCCTGTCCCCATGTGTGCTCTTGCCCCCAGGTTCCTCCTGTCCCCCCCTCCCTGTGCCCCAGGTTCCTCCTGTCCCCCTGTGCTCCAGGTTCCTCGTGTCCCCCTGTGCTCCCTCAGCCCCCCGGGCTGGAGACAATCCATGCTCTCTGGGAGGGATGGGCTGTCCCTGATGTCCACACCGGGTGTGAGGGGCCAGGGACCCCCGTGGCTGCTGCTTTTGAGCTCCATGCAGCAGAGAGGACCTGGGGCAGGGTAAATCATCCCCGGGGTGGGCAGCCACAGCAGCAGCTCCTGCGGGCTGCCTCTCACCCACATGGGCAGCACCTGCTGAGGGGAGAAGGGTTTTCTGCATTTTCTTGTCGGGGAAGCTGTGCCGCCTCCCTGTTTCCCGGGCAGCTGCTGCAGGTGGGCAGCCAGGGAGGGGCTGTCTGCCGCTGCAGCTAGAGGAAAAGCCTGTTCAACACCCGGGGTGCCCGGGGAAGGTCTGCTCTCCTCATTACTGGAGCAGGTCCTCAGCCGGGGTAATTCCATGTTTGATCTGCTCCCCCCGGGGTTCCTGTGCTCTCGAGGAGATCTTTAATCTCCTGTCAGGCACCTGCAGATCCACTCCAGGCACTCCTGCTAAAGCACTTCTGCAGGTGCAGGCTGGATGGTTTCAACACTCATCCATTACATTAGCTGGAGTGGTTTTTTCACGGTTTGAATTGCAAAAGCAGCACTGAACCAGATTTTGGAGGTCTCTGTCTTGCTCTTTGCAGTTGTTTTGTGAGGGTGATTAATCAGGCATGTTCCTGGTTCTTGATGGCCACTATACATCATGGATTTACATCCACAGGATAAGGCAGCAAGCCTACAAATCCATAGCCCCCATAACCTGTAGGTCTAATGCAGTAATTAAAGGAAAATGTTCTGCAGTTCATTAACAAGAACCTGAACTGAAAGCAAACCAAAAGCTGATCTTTGCTGCACAAGTTTTGCTTGTCCTGGAATAACAATTTGTCATCTGCTGAAGATAGCCCTGCACATTGGTCTTTAATTCAGCTTTTAAATTGTTGAAAGAACAAACAGAACCCCCACCAAAAACCCAACCAACCCCTGCCCTCGCCCAAAGAAGCCAACAGAAACCTCTGGGGAGGGAGATGAGGCATATCTGTTTACTCCCAAGTTACAGTGTGTTTCTGAATTATGCTTTATGGCTGTTTACTCCCAAGTTACAGGTTACAGTGTGTTTCTGAATTATGCTTTATGGCTGTTTACTCCCAAGTTACGGGTCAGAGGGTGTTTCTGAATAATGCTTTATTTCCCAGCGACAATTAAATAAACAGTTTCAAAGCAGAGCCCAGGTGTCAGCTGCAGCCCTTCCCCTGCCCATCAGTTTGCCAGCAGCTCTGCTCAGGCAGGGAGCTGCATTGCTCTCAGGTGCCAGAAGGGTGAGGCTCAGGTGCCTCCTGCAGGCACAACCTGGCACTCTTTAGGGCAGGCACAGGGGCAGAGCCTGCTTGGCTGGGGCAGGGGCTCTCTGCTGGGCCTGGGTCCCTGGTGTGAGGCTTGGGACTGAAAACCAGCAACAGCACGGTGTGAGAAGCCTCATGGATGCAGGAGTTGCTCCATGAGTCTGTGAAAGTCAAGGTCAAGACTAGAAAACGAGAGCTCTTGTGTGCTGAACTCTGGGGAGAGCAAAGGCGCCTGTTCTGCAGGTAAGGAAGCCTCAAAGCCACCCTGGGGTCTTCATGCTGGCAGCACAGGGAGGAAGAGTGGTTTTTACCCAGGGAATGTGGTTTACTTGCTGAGCTCCCCGTGATGGGTCACACAGAGTTGGGTTTACTCTCCTGAGTAAGTTTAACTTGCACTAGAAAGCTTTCCTGCTGTGCCAGCAAAGAGTCAATGTGTGGGCTCTGGGGCTGTGTGTGCCAAACGAGCAGGGCTGGGCTGGTGGAGAACTGACAAGCTGGTGAGGGCAGAGGGGATGCTCACCTTGCTGGGCCATTTAAAAACCCTTGGTTCTAAGTGATGGAATAATTTTTCTCTGGAATAGAATGTGAGGAATTGTTTGGGAGGAGAAGGCATGGGAAAGTGTGATATAGATTAAAAAGTGAAAAGTGGCTTGTCACTTTCTCCTTTTTCTCCATTTGTATGCTCAGCACAGTAGTTCTCCACCACTTTCAAGTAGTTGAGAATACCTAATTTAAAATCCTTTTTAAATTGTAGTTCTCCTAATTGAAACAATGAGGTCATAGCTGGACAATGATCTCCCACTGCCTCTTCTGCTGCTTTAGTCTTAACAATATTTTCCTATGGCTTCCTGAATGGCTCACAGGGACTCTGTGTGGCTGTTGGCTTCCCAAAGCTCTGCAAGTGGCTGTGCCCCATGGCAAGCTAAATGCTCATGAGCTGCTCTGCTTTGAGCTGTGGATGTGGGGTGGTTCAACATTTAAACCATGCTGGAGCTGTGGTGTCACTTATTAGACTTAATAAGTTTATTTGTGTTGTGGTTTAAAGTGGATCACCACAGGCAAAATCAGGATCTGGTCAAAAAACCACTTCACAAACGTCTGCAGGTGAGGTTTCTGAATCTGTGTTGGCCAGATCTGCTGCAGCAGTGGGTGAGGCTGTGCAGTGTCTGTCTCTGTGCTCTGCACGCTGGTTCCCCAGGCTGTGTTTGACCTCCTACCCGTGCAGAGAAGTCTCTGAACTGTCACACAGAGCAATGTGACTCGGTGTTTTAAAATGGGTGTTTTTAAATGTAATGCTGAAAATGTCTGGAGCCTGCTGGAGCCCAGGAAGGCGTTCAGTGGGACAGGTGCCACATTTGAAGGCTTCGCTCCTCAGGCGAGGGGCATGAGCAGGAGCAGCCCTGCTGGGCTGGAATGGCCCCCTGTGCCATTCCCAGTAACCCAGCAAAGGTGCTGGGTGCTGCCTGGGGGCCTGGGCTACTGCCTCGCTCATTGCAAGGAAAGGGGCGATTCTGAATTAATTATACCACTAAAGGGATCTAGAGCATTTTGGGCTTTATCTTGTTGTGGTAGCCCTGAGCAATGGATGTGTTGGTAGTGGCACAGATCCAGGTCCCCTGGGCCCAGAGGCTCAAGCAAACTTGCTGTTATCAGTGAATTCCACTCCAATTCCAGGAAACCAGGGCCCAATCTGACACACCAAAGACGTTTATAGATGTCTATTTGTGAGAGCATTTATTTGCCTGTGGGATGCCTTTTGGTGCCATTGCAGTGCCAGGTGTGGAGCAGGGCCTTGCCTGGCCCTGGGCTGCCAGCTGTGCCCTGGCACCTGGCTCCAGGTGTGGGAGCTCCCTGGCAGGAGGTGCCAGCCCTGCCCTGCCCTGCTGGCACGTCCCTGGTGGCACTGGGCGCCCCTCAGCAGTGCTGGGTGGAACAAAGCTCTCTCTCACTGTCAGGGGCAGTGTAAGCAAGAAGGGGCTGGTGGGGCAGAGCGTTTCCTGCCTGGCTCCCTGGGGGCTGCTCTCGTGTTCCCTTTGGTTCAGAGTGGGTCTCAGACTCCTCTGTGTGCTGTTTGTGTCGGAGCTGTCGGTTGGATCGAATGTCCTTTCCATTACTGAAACTCTCCGGGGATGAATGCTGCAAGCTATCCCAGTGCACTGTTTTCTTCCAGAAGCCTCCTATGGAATATCCAGCTGCTGTGCTGGAGTCAGGAAATCCGATGCTTTTGTACATATCGAAGTGCAGCAAGCCTCCATTCCTTCACCCTGCAGCTCGCTCTGGTTTCTCGCCTCCCTGTTGCTGTTGGCACAGCCCTGAGTGCAAATTCCATCACTGGGGGCTCGGGGAGGGGGCAGAGCGTGGGGCAGGCCCTGGTGCCAGGCTGGGGGGCACTGTGCTGCTGCCCGGGCGTTTCCAGGGCAGGAGGTGCTGCAGGGTCCCCGGGACACCTGGGCAAGCAGGGATCCTGCGGGCTCTGGGGCTTGGGATCCCTTGCGCTCAGCCCAGCGTGATCTGGTTTTATTTATCCTCTCAGGGATGTGGGATACAGAGCACTTGGAAGCAACTCGACAGCCACTAAAATAAATGTTCTCTTCTGTTTATTCCTTGGCTTCCATCTGGAAATTAAATGTGCTGCATTAGGAGTCTCAAACTCTGACTGTCTTCCTGAGTCTTTAATTGAAGACAGGTCAAGCCCAAGAGCATGACTGACTTCTGCAGCTGCACTAGGACAAATCACTGATTTTGGAGAGGCTGTGGGTGCAAGGCATTGCTGCTGTAGGTACAACACATCACTGCTGTACAAGAAACCTTTGCTTCGATCAGGACATGGCAATGACTCTGGTTTGGAATGGCTGAATCTCACAATAGGAAATAGGAAATAGTCAGATCAAGAAAGACTTTAATGCTGGTCTTGGTAAAACTACAGCAAGTTGTGAATGCAGGCTGAGAGATTTCTGTTTAAAGCTGGTATGTCGCTGCTACAAAATGGTAAATTTTCCACAACAGTCAGCTTAATGCTGCATTTTTTTACGTAAAGAAAATTGTTGAATCAAGCTGAAAGGAATGTGTCCTTAATTCTTTCAGCAGTTCTTGAGCCACATGTTCAGCAGCTCTGTTCACAAGCCCCAGCAATGTTGTTCTTCTTTCTACAACATTTGCCTCAATTTCCTGTTTTCCAGCATTTTTTGAGTTGAAGAGAAAGCACCTCTCTCCTCAGGGCTGTCTCGGGGCTGAGGCAGCTGTCAGTGTGTGTGCAGCAATGGTTTCCCAGGGAAGCTCAGCCCTGCAAGGTGCTGCAGCCGGGCTGGTGCTGAGGCTGAGCCCCAGCCCCGTGGCCAGGAGCTGCTCTGGCTCCAAGTCCCGAGGTTTGTCCTGCTGAGCTGTCCCTGCCAGTGGGGACTTGTGCAATTAAACAGCTTTTAAACGTCTGCCAGCGTGTTAATAAAGCCTTGTTTACGTGCAAAGCACTTGGAAAACAACTCTAAACACTGGATTTATTTGCAGTAAATGCTGGACTTAATCACAGAAGGTTTTCTGCATTTGCAAACACGATGGCCATTTTTGCTGTTTCGCAGCCCAGCATCAGGGCCTGGTTCGCTGCTGGAAGGGGTGGGTGGGCGGCTCTGCAGCTGCTCCCTGCCCTCCTCCTGTGCTCCCCGTGCCTGGCACTCCCTGAGGAGCACCCGGGGCAGGGCTGGCAGCGCCCCACAGCCACCCCGACCCCTCCTCTCCTCCAGCAGGGCTGTGCCCCCAGGGCAGGAGGAAGGGCTGCCCCAGGCAGCGCCCGCACACGGGAGAGCCCAAAGCTTGCCTGGGCAACATCACTGGTTCTCTAGCATTTGAACGAAATGTAGTCTTTCCTTTTCTAGAAAAGGACTTTCAGAGTTCCTTTTCAGTATAAGAATGAAAAAGGACAGCTTGGATTCTTTCCCTTTCTGAAAGACTCAGCTCATTTCTGAGTCCTTCCTGGAAAAACATTTTCTGATGTTGAAATTAGCCAAGACCAGAGTTGCTGCCTGGGAGTAGTTAGCTGTAAATTCACATGCTCTTGGCCTCTGGTTTGCTTTATCTCCTTGTGTTTAGCAGAGAGCCTTTGGCTTTGTTCTGGTTTTGCTGACAATGTGAGGTCCAAAGCGACTGCCCCAGGAGGGTGTTACACTCCTGAGATCAACATCGTGTGTGCTGGGCAAAACTGGGAGCCTCTGTGCCCCGCTGACCATGGGATGGCATGAAAATAGCATTTGATTCCAGTTTAGTCCTTGTGTCCGTCCCACCAAGGGTCTGTGAGATTCCCTCTGGGAGCTGCAATTCCTGCAGAGGGGGAGCAGGGACAGGGTGGGGGAGCAGGGACAAGGCAGGGGGAGCAGGGACAAGGGGGGGAGCTGCTGCAGAGCCCAGCCCTCGGGAGGGCTCGTGCTGCTGGCGCAGGCAGCCCTGGGGTGCCAGGCTCCCTCCTCACACCGCGCCTGTGTGTGCTCGTGGGGCTGCATGGTGGCACATCCCTGCAGTGCCTTACCAGGAGCGCCCCTGGGCCCCTGGTGCTGCTTTCCAGGCACTGGGACAGCGCCTCTGGGGGGCTGGGAGGAGCTCTGGGGGTGCTGGAGGTCCAGGCTGTGCCAGGCTGTGCCAGGCTGTGCCCAGGCAGGTCCAAAGGGCTGCTCTGGCCCAGGAGCTGCACTCTGCTCCCTCCATCCATCTCTGCTCTCAGAAGAACAAGAAACATCTGGCAGAGAGGCCACGTAGCTGGAATCTTTGAAGTGCAGATGCTGGGGAGAGTTGTGTACAAACATGGAGCTTGGGTTTTCCTTGCTGCTGGAACCTCTGACACTTTCCCTGTGCTGAGCCTCTGCTGTGCCTGGCATTCTCCTGCTCTCCTGCTGGCTTCCCCTTTCCCTGGTAGTGCTGGTTCAAGTACAGACCAAGCCAGGGTGGCACAGGGCTCACTCTGTCCTGCTGGCAAGCTTTCCCTCGTGACCCCGTGCAGAAAATACCTGCTTGGCTGTGCATGAGCTGGATTTCATCTCTGCGTCGTGGTAAGCAGGGATGAGGGGCCAAATTCTGATCCAGTGATGACATGGGTAAACTCCCACTGATTTCCAAAGACTGAGTTGGCTGTAGAGGGCTGGCTTTGCAAATCCAAGTGCCTCTGACAAACACATTTGGCTCCCTTTCTGCCAGCGCTCCATTCGTTTTTCCCCAGCTCAGATGTTTCTGTGAGTGCTTGCTGGCTCGAGAGGCTGAGTGTGTCTGCTTATATTTGAGGGGATAAATGAAACTAAACATATCTGGCAAATGCCACCAGCGCTGCTCAGCTGCCCTGCAGGGCCCTGGCACCCTTGTCCCAGCTCTGCTCCTCTGGTTTCTCCTGGCTGCGAGGATGCAGGTTTCATGCAGGAGTTCCCACAGATCTGCACAAGGGCTTCTCCCCCCGGCCTGGTGTCCCAGGGGAGCCTGAATGCCAACCAGGCTGTGGGGATGGCACTGAAATTGTGGTGGGCAGAAATGCCCAGAGACAAACCCCTCTTATGTCAGATGGATAGATGATTTTCTGCAGCATGAGAAGTACTGATATTAGTGGCACATGTCTGTAATAAGCAGAACAAGTCTGGGGCCAGAACCTTTCCTGCAGGGCAGCATTGAGCCAGTGTGATTTGTTTATCCTGATTCTGAGATAAGCAACTGCTGTGGTTTCAGCCCCAGCCACAGCCAGCACAGCAGTGTGTGTGTGTGACAGTTTTTACCATTTTATTCCATGTATTAAGAAGACAATAAATTTTATCTGCATGGCCACGAGAGGAGCAGTCCCCTCAGTGACATGTGCTTTCAGCAGCAGGAGTGTAGGAGGGACACGTGGTGGAGAACATAAAACTGAGCACAAACACCTTCCCCAGGGCAGGGCGTGCAGCGTCCTGAGGCCGTGTGTGCCAGGCAGCCCTGGCGTGGGCAGGGCTGGGAGGGCTCTGCACCCCGAGCTCCCCTGCAGCTGTGTGCTCAGCAGCTCTGCGGCTGCACGCAGCGAGGGAGAGCTTTGCCTCCGTTACTGCCTTCCTCTCCTTCCTGGCCTGGCTGCACAGGGCATGAGCAGATTTTCTCTGTCCTTCTGGATGGACACACTGTTCTTGGCTATTTTATTCACCAGCATTATGAGCTGTGATTCTGTGTTAAAACCAAAGCACTGCATGGAAACAGCAGTCAGCAGGGAGTCGAGGAATGCTGCATGTAACAACTTCCACAGTTGCTGAGCCATTGCACTGAGCAGTTTGACTCGTTGGTGCTTCCTCCTCTCTGCTTCCTTGGCTATCAAATGCTATTCTGGTTTTGATTTGTAGTTTCCTGGGGTTTTTTAGCTGCAGTTCCCTCCTGTGGTCCCTGCCACACGTGCAGCATTCTGGGAGTGCCAGTGGGCATCAGGTGCCCCTGGCACGGGCATCTCCTGGGGCTCTGTCCCTGCCCCGCTGCCCTCTCCTTGTGCTCTGGAGGAAAGCCCAGAGTATCAGGAAGATTTTCCTTCCTGAGCTGCTGGGACTGGATGGAAGGAGGGAGCCTTTTCCACCTGCAGCAGCAGATTGTGTTTAAATTGTTCATCTGTGTCATTAGGAGGCTGTGATACACTTCCAGGTGTAGTTTTTGAAATAATTTTATTTCAAGCCCAAGACAAGCCAGAGAGCCTGAATAAGTGGATGACACGCCTGACTCATGGGCTCCTTGCCAGAGATAGAGATTTCCCTGGCTCTGAGAGCTGGGTGGGATCCAGCTGCCATTGCTGACTCGTGGGGCTCTGCCCAAGGCAAGTGCTGACCTTGCTGAGGTGTGAGGGAGGCTCAGGCACCCAGGGCTGCGACCAGCTGAGGCCTGTCCCTGCCTGGGGCAGAGGGGCTGCTCTGCCTGGGGAGTTCTGCAATTCTGCCCCTTTTCCCCGAGCTGCTCTGCCTGGGGAATTCTGCAATTCTGCCTCTTTGCCCCGAGCTGCTCTGCCTGGGGAATTCTGCAATTCTGCCCCTTTTCCCCCAGGCTGCTCTGCCTGGGGAGTTCTGCAATTCTGCCCCTTTTCCTCCAGGCTGCTCTGCCTGGGGAGTTCTGCAATTCTGCCCCTTTTCCCCCAGGCTGAGCAGCCAGGCTGCTCCTGGGGTGTCAGCCTGGGAGCACCTCAGGGATGAGCTGGCTCTGGCAGCGAGAGCCACAGTTTGTTTCTAGCCAGAAAGAATGCAGCCCATGGAAAAACCATGAAAGTTTCTGGTTGTGGCAGGGTGGACGCAGGGGGGGACAGGAAAGA
>NW_005054309.1:11675476-11679729 GCF_000277835.1 Geospiza fortis | reverse complement strand
GAGTTTCCACTCAAATACAGACATTGATAATTTTATATTTGCCTCTTTGTGGCTTGAAGTCAACCTCCTCCTGAAGTTGACTTTTCTGTTTTGTAAAAGCTAAATCTTCTGTAATGCATTTTATAACTTTTAAAATATCCTTTTGGTTGTGAAATTGTCCCCCCTCCTTGTGTCCTGTGGCCTGGGTGGGCGTGCAGCGCCTGCAGCAGCCTGGGGATAGCTGCACTCAGTTAATGGCACAGGAAGGGTGCCAAGGCTCTCAGGGGCTGGGGCAAGAAACGCTGATTGCTGGGATTGTTTAAAAAGCAGGGGCTGTGGGGGTTTAGTCTGACACCATTCACATCCTGAGGCTGGTTCTATGAATTTTGGTCAACCCTTTTGGCCAGTCCTTGGTAAAATCCCAGCAGAAATCTCAGTCCTGTTAATATTCTAATTGTTTTCCTCGGCTCTGTTGGTTATTGGCAAAGGCTGTGGATCCTCTTGCAGCATTTTAATGGTTTTACACATGAGAAAATGATGGGATGCACTTTCCAAAGCGCTTTTGTAAGTGATGGGGCCACAAAGGGAGGCTTGCCCGGGAGCTGCAGGCACCAGCAGTCAGGTTTGCCTCTGTCCCTGGGCTGTGCAAAGCCATGAGTCACTTTCCATCCCTGCTTCACCTTCCCACAGGCAAAACACGGTCTTGGAGCTGATTTAATGTTTGGAGAAGTGGTTTGAGAGCTATTTGCTTAGCTTGCACTATTATTATTAAAGACAGAAATGGGTTGTTAAAGGTTTTAGTGAGTTATAAGTGTAGATGGTTTTCACTTCAAATCACGCAGCAGGAGCCCTGGGCCTTGCTCTGCAGAATGGGGAACCTGAGCAGCAGCAGTGATGGGCCTCGGGGACGTGGATGCTTCCCTGCAGAGCCACTGCAGCTGCTTCAGAGCCACAGGGCCTCTGGGGCTGGGAGAGAGCTCCAAGATCACCAAGTGCAGCCTTTGGGCAATGCCCAGCTGGTCCCCAGCCCAGAGCACCGAGTGCCACATCCAGCCTCTCCTTGGACCCCTCCCTGGGCAGCCAATGCCCAACGCCCCATCCAGGGCAGAAATCCTCCCTGCTGTCCAGCCTGAGCCTCTCAGCACAGCCTGAGGCCATTTCCCCTTGTCCTGCCTCTTGTGCTGACCCCACCTGGCCACAACCTCCTGTCAGGCAGAAATATCAGTGGCAACTGATAATTTTGGGTCTTTTGCTGGAGTCTGAGCAGGACCCTGCAGCAGCACTGCAACCCACTGGGCACTGCAGGTGCTTTAAAGCTTAATAAAAGCCTCTGTAATGAGCCTTCAGTTAATAAATGCTAACAATCAGTTGTTGCAAATTCATGTCCTTGATGCTTATTAGAAGTATTTGACATTGCAACACTTCCCAGAACTGTTGTGAGGCCAAGCCCTGTGTGTCCATCCTAGGAACTCCCTGAGAGAGGAGAACAAGCCCTGCATGAGCACAGGTGTTGCTCACCTGCTCCTGCTAAGGAAGGAGAGGGTTTATGGACAGGACTCTGCTTGCACAGAGAGGTTTTCCCCTCACAGTGCACCTACTGCAGTCATGGATTTTCTGCTTTAGTTTGAAACAGTTCCAATTTTAACAGCAACCAAATACTTTCTGCAGTGTTTTCCTCCAGTTTTGTACAGCTTTGGTGGATTGAAAGATGGAGGCACTGCACGTGGTGCTGGCTTGACTCCCCGTTCCCGGACCTTGCACAGGGAGGCTGCTCCAGGAGGATTTCTGCTGCTCAGCTCTGAGCCAGGGGTGCCCCAAACGCTCTGCAGGGTGATTTGAGAACACACTGGTGGTACCTGGTGTGACCACGGATGTCCAGCTCCCCCGAGGAGCAGTTCAGCCCCATCCCATGTCCCCTGGTGTCCCTGCATGCCCATCCTGTGGGGTGGCACCTGGCTGCTTGGAGCAGCCAGAGCCCTCTGGGCATTGCAGCCCAGCCCAAACCCTCTGGCCTGATCTCCCTGAGGGTCCCAGTGCTCCTCAGCTCCAGCCTGGCCACAGGGGCTGGAGAATGCTGGTTCAGGATGGCTGGGTCTGCCTGAGGATGGGCGTGAGAAACAGGAGCAGGGGGAGAAAATGTGACCCCAAATGAGAATACTGGGAGTTCCAGTTTTCAGGTTTGTTCTTCATTTTAGCCAAATGACTGATTTTGTTACACATTGAGAGAATGAAAACTAGAATGTGAGTGTGAGGCTGCCTTTAAAAATGCATTTACTGACTGAGAGGTAGCCTTTCCCTCTGGTCTGTGTGGGAACAAGATGAAACCTGCAGGTTTCCAGTTCTGACTGCTCTGCACGTGTGGGATGCACTGGACACGTGGCTGCTGCTCCAGTGCTTCTGAGTGCAGTTGTCACTGCAGGGCAGCAGCAGCCAGCAGGAACAGCCCCACAGCACAGGGCTGCTGCTGAGCCAGCCCCACAGGCAGGGAAACAGCCCCAGAGCATTTCCATCCCTGCACAAGGGCAGTGCCCGCCTGGGTGCTGCCCCAACTGGCTTTGTGCTGGCACACGTGGCGTGGCCCTGTGCTCCTCCAGAGCACTGGGATCTCCCCAAGGTCACTGAGGTGATTTTAGACCCATCTGAGCTGTGTAACTCACCCTGCTGAGCCCCCAGTTTCCAGTGGGAATAGGAGCAGTTAAAATCCATCTGCCTGGCCCTGCTGCAGGGAGGGCCCCAGGGGATGGCACCTGGTCTCACAAGGGTTTTAGCTTAACCTTTCTCTCACAAATACACAGGCCAAGTGCCTGTGGCACTTTGGCCAAACCTCCTCTTGCATAAAGAAACATCCCTGGGCTCTTTTGTGTTGGTGTTTCCAGCAGCTGGTGGGAATTACTCTGGTTGTGTCCTTTCCCTCTCCTATTCACAAAAGGAACAAATTAGGAAAGTCGAGATTTTCTGCTTACAAAATGAAAGAAAAAGCTTTGTGGAAATGAGGTCTGGGCAGCAGTGGGGTCTTTGTTTTGTGCAGCAGGACCTGCTTATGCAAGGGAGAGCCTTTGGCAGGGCCCTGCAGGGAGGTGGGCCTGGGGCAGCTTTGGGAGAAACAACCAGCAGAAGAGAGATCTGTGGAGGGGGAAACATGAAATGGACCTGGGGGGCACGCTGTGTCCCAGGAGCCCACACTTTCCCCAGGACACTGAACTCTTTCAGCACAAGCCATGTGGTTATCTCCTAGCCAATGGAAGTCCCAGTACTGCTGCATATGTGGTTTATTACGTGTTAGATCCAGTGCAAATGGGTACTTTCTGCTAGTCCTGTGGCTTTATCTGCTCAGCAGCAGTATCAGAGTGTTCCCAGCACATGGGAATCCCCATCCCTGCTTTCCTTTTTTCCTGATTTTGGAGGAGGGAGTGTGAGCAGGGCCAGCCCAGCAGGGCAGCAGAGGAGCCGGGCTGTGCCCAGCACCCCTGGCAGCCCAGCTGTGTCTGGGCAGTCCCACATCCATCCAGCCATCCATCCATCCACCCATCCATCCACCCACCCACCCATCCACCCACCCATCCATCCATCCATCCATCCATCCATCCATCCATCCATCCATCCATCCACCCACCCACCCATCCCAGCCCAGGGGGGTCTCTCAGCATGCACAGCCCTCCTGGCCCTGGGGGCTGTGAGAGCGAGCAGCTGCCCTCCTCAGGCTGCAGCCCTTGCTCCCGGGCACAAACCTGCAGTGACTGCCCTGAGCCCAGGGAGCGTGGGGCTGGCCAGGAGCAGAGGGGTGGAACTGCACCCACAGCAGGTGGAGCTCTGGATAGCCTTATATATACCCTTCAGAAACATCCCAAAGTGTTCGTTTGGTGAGATAAACAGCAAAAGTAACCAAATCCTGGGCTTCATCGTGCTTTTTTCTCATTTGCTATTGCAATTCCATTTCAGAGCTTAATCCCCCAGTGCCATGGCAGCTCAGCTGGAGAAGCTGTGAGCCTCTAGTTTGGATAATGTCCCTCCTGTTCCTCATCCTTGGCGTGCCTGGTGGCCCTGCAGTTCCAACGTGTCACTAATTTCAGAATTCAGCCTCCAACATGTGCTCCTGCTGGTGCACATCTGTGCATTCACAAAGCCACAGACACGTTTGAGCAAACAAATCCAAGCCCCCTCTTGCTGCAAACATTTCCCAAACGGTCTGTTTCCTGATTGTGGTCTTTCAGGTGTCATTCCCCTTCCCAAGTGACTGCTTTGGGCTTCAATTTTATCAATTATTTTTTAAAATT
>NW_005054309.1:11674176-11675436 GCF_000277835.1 Geospiza fortis | reverse complement strand
CTTCAGCTTCCTTCCCTGCATTCTCTGTTCCCCCAGGATGGCAAAGCCAACTCCAGCGAGCTGCTGCTGGATCCAGAGTTCAGGAATTGTGCTTGTTTTTGTAAAACTGGGAAACTGTATGAGAACTAGAACTAGATGGACAGGGAGAAGGTGGCAGTGGGAGGTGTGAGCTAGACGAAATCCTTGTTATACGTTCAGGTTCCTTAAATGACTTTGAACCACAAACTTTAATGTGAGGAGAAGCTGAGCGAGGTGTTTGGGAGTGTGTGGATGCTGGCTCTGTGTGTGCTCACTGCGGGCTGCTCTCCTGGCCTGCCTGAGCAGCTGCTGTGCTGGTTCAGAGCCGGATCTCTGCCCGCCCAGGGAGCAGCTCTGAGCTGCTGCTTCGCCTGGAGCAGAAAGAGTGAAAAGCAAAAGGGCTGCTGCCTTCCTGCCAAACAGTAAAAAGCTGCATGTTTAAAAGCAAGATTCCAGTCTGAAAGCATCAAAGCAAAGCACTGACTTATTTGAGAACCCCTGTGGTCTTATCCTGATAATAATGTTCTTTTTAGACAGAGTTGCAAGATGTTTTATTGGCTGCTTTAATGCCTTCATGAGCACAGTGTGTTTCTGGAGCTGCTGCTTTGTCTTGTGTTCAGAAATACTGCATGTGCCATACTTCTGCTTACTGAAGTTTCAGAGAATTGCTTTTTCCAGTTCAAGGTATGAATGTATTGTCTAATAAGACATTTGTTTCCATTTACACAACTTGCAATTTGGTAATAAGCAACAGATGAAAAAGCAGTGTCCAAATTCTCTTGTATAAAATTTCTTGTGGATGCCATCCCTTCATTTCAGAGAAACAGGTCAGTTTTCAGTCCTGTGAGTAGCATTAAAAGTACGGGTACCAATAAAAAAGAAAGAAAGCAGAAATAACTGGAGCTTAGTGAGGTGGTATGAAATCTAGCACTGGCTTCTGAATATCAACCCAAAAGCTGTGTGGGGTTGGGTACCCCAGACTCAAGGGGTGTTTTCAGCCCCGTGCTGCTCTGACTGTACTGACCGGTCCGGGGGTGTCCATCAGAGGCATTGGAGGGCAGAGAAAGTAATTTTTGGTTTTTACTGCAAGGTTGCACCACAATTGCGTGCAGGCAGATGAGGCAGCGCCCAGTGGCTCCGGCGCTGTGTGTGTGTCCCTCTCCCCTCCTGGAGCCCCCCAGTGCCCGTGCCCGCCCCGCCGGGGAAGAAGCGCCCGGAACGGCGCTGCCGCTGCTGCTGCCG
>NW_005054309.1:11671531-11673839 GCF_000277835.1 Geospiza fortis | reverse complement strand
TGTCCCCAGCAGGAGTGGGGGGCTGGCTGTCCCCAGCTGTCCCCAGCAAGGGTGGGGGGCTGGCTGTCCCCAGCTGACCCCGCTGTCCCCAGCAGGAGTGGGGCTGTGCTGCCCCATCACCCAGGGGGTACCCTGGGCCCTGCCATCCCTCGGTGCCACTCTGGGCAGCTGTCACCCCGCAGCCCAGAGGAGACGTGACCCTCCTCAGCGTGGGTGTACCGCAGCACTGCGGTCACCATGGTCACACGGGGTCTCTGAGGCAGCAGGGCCACCCCGGCAGCCCGGGGTGCCACCACTGGCAGGAGCAGCCCTGGGCTCAGCCAGGGCCACAGCAGTGATGTGCCAGCACATGAGGCAGTGCTGGCACCTGCACCCCAGGGCAGGATGAGGTTGCACAGTGGAATTGATGTCCACAGGCTGCACGTGGCTGTGCTGGAGCCCCCAGCCTGGAGAGGCCGTGTGGATGTGGCACTTGGGGACATGGGCTGGTGGTGGCCTGGGCAGCGCTGAGGGCTGGCTGCACTTGATGGTCTTGGAGGGATTTTCCAGCCTGAACAACTCTGTGACTGACAGACAAAGCAAGGGCCTGTAATGCTGTGAGGGTGCAGGCAGTGCAGATGCAGCGGTGTGGGAGGGGGTGAAGAGGGACTGCTTTACAAACAGATGTAAGGCTGTAAGCCTGGATTGCTGTTACAAACAAGGTGTAAGGTTATAAACTTACACATATCTCCTTTCCAAACCACAGTTTGAAAACTCAGTTTGATGTTGCAACACTTTTATTTTTGCTGGGCTGACTTACTGGGGTGGCAGGTCAGCGCTGAGTCCCTGCCACTCTGCACAGCTGAGCACGCCCAGGCAATCCTGGCTCTGATTGTCCTGGTGTGGAGCACAGGGATGCAGGGAATGCTGCCTCTGAGCAGGGGGACACGCTGCCTGCTGCTCTTCCCATTGCAGTTTCAACCCTGAATTTAGCCTGCTTGACCTTGCACTCATTTTTTTCTGAAACAGCAGCAGCCTGGACTGCATGGGAATGCAGAGGGTGGGAAGCAGGGCATGTTGTGTGGCTCTTGGTACACTGCGTGCAAGAAAAGCAGCAATTTCACCCTTGTATAACTACAGAATTGTTCCATTCCCAACTGGTCCCTTTGACGGAAAGGGCTCTGACAAAATTAGCATTGGAGCATTTCTGTATTGCAGCTGATGCTGTACGGTTCCTTTGGGTAAATCAGTTTATGATTTCTTCTATCTGGGAGTGCTGTGGGTTCAGGGAGGTTGCTGGGGTGGTTCACTGGAGGCCAGGGGAGTGGCTCTGGCATGAGATGAGATGTTGGTCTTTCAAGGTTAAGCACTGTGAGCTCCTGCCCTCCAGCCTAAGAGGGTGACCTCGGGCAGGAGCAGAGCCCCGGCTGTCGCTGCACAGCCACGCTTCCATCTGGAGACCAGCGTGGAAGGAGAGTGGGAAACCTTCCTTAAGTGCAGCAAATGAAACACCCATTTTGTGGTGGTTCCAGTCTGGCCTCCTCTTCCTCCTTGCTGTTTGCCCGTGCCAGAGCTGTCCTGGGAGCTCCTGTTCTCCTGGGAGGGCCAGGCCAGGAGAGGGCTTTGTCCTGCATTCCCCATCATCAGCCGTGCCTTATCTTCCCACGCCACCTGAATCTGGCTTCTTTATCTACGTTTTACCTCTCAGCCTCTGACAAAACACCTGAGCTGCGCAAAAGCAGAGATGGGTTTGCTGCTCTGTGCAGCCCTGTGCGTACACGTGTCACTGCTGGGACCCAGGGCCAGGCCACCCTCACCTGTGCCACAGTGGGCTCACCTGTGCCCTGCCCAGCACCTGGCACTGCGGGGCAGGTGGGGTGGCCATGGAGCTGTGTTCTCTCTCGGTTTTGTGGGAGTGGGGTCACGAACATTGGGCTTTCACTGGCTGTGCTGCAGGAGGACCGAGGAGAGAGAGCAGGGATGGATTTTTTAAATACTTGAATAGTTTGGAGGTGGCAGAACTTAAATGTCTGAAAGTCTGACTAAGGGCCAATCTTCATCTGTGTTTGGGCAGGTGGCACGTGGTTCAGCCCTCAGCCTCCTGTGATTTTCCTGCTCTGCTCCTCCAAAGGGTGCTGCACCCACAGGCTGCTCAGCCGGAGAGCAGGAGGCTGTGCCGATTTCTGCTGGTAGAATTTAGCCAAAGAAATCTGCATTTTAATCTGAAAGGATAAAACCGCTGTGTCGCAGGCTCTGCTCGAGCTCCTGCCTTGCAGCGCGGCAGCTCGGTGCCCCGGGACACCCGGCAAGGCTGTCGGCGCCTGGGAGT
>NW_005054309.1:11665074-11670661 GCF_000277835.1 Geospiza fortis | reverse complement strand
TGTGTGTGTGTGTGTGACAACACGGGGACGGTGTCACACGGACCCAAGGGCTGAGTCGCTGAATGGAACACTGAAGTGACTGCGATAGAAAGAAACGTAGGAAAGGTTTGCAGCCTTGGGAAAGGGCCGTTCAGAGTAGCGAATGGGATGTGGGATGGGACCGGATCGACAGGCACAGACAGGCTTCTCCTGCTTGGCAGGGCTGTGCAGCTCCAGCCCTGCTGCCTGAATCATGCCTGGCTCCTGCGCCCAGCTCCCCCGGCAGCGCGGGCTGGCCGCGGAGCGAACACTGCAGCAGCTCTCACATTCTATTGATTTCTGTGCTGTCATGGAAATCCACTGGCAAAACCACACAAAAAACCGCACAAAACAACATCTCTGTGTGAGACAGCCCTTGTTGGCAGGGGGTACTTTTCAGGGCCGTCCAGTCTGCAGGCGGAGGGAGGATGAGGGGTTTTCTGGTGCGTGTCAGGGATTCCTGCTTTGATTTTGGGGGCTGAGTGGTGGAAGATGAGAGTGGTGAGAAGGAAGGCAGCTGTGCTCAGCAGTGTCGGTGTGCTGCCTTGCTGCTCCCCCTGCTGCATCCCCTGCTGGAGGGAGCCTGCAGGCACGGGCAGCCCATTGCCCAGGCACGCCCGGTGCCTGCCCGGTCACACTGTCCCTCTGCAGGGCCCTGCTGGCCGCAGGAGCGGCGAGATCTCACTGCAGGGTGGGGCTGTCCTGCCTGCCTGGGCACAGCGGGGCTGTGGGCAGGCGTTTTGTAACCGGGCTCTCATCTCCTGTGGATCCATAATCCCAAGGGATGGGCACAGCCACAGCCCCCCTGGAGCTGCACTGGTGCAAATTAGAGTTAGGTGTCCCTAAATTGTCCCAGGTGTATCCTGAATGGCCGTGCAGTTAGCGGGCAGTGACTCGAGCTCACCTGGGGCAGGGCTGTGTTTCAGAGGAGACCTGGTGCTGTCTCTCTGGCTCCCTGATGCTGGTTTGAACAAAGGGGACACAGTGCCACCCTCGAGCATTCCTGGGCAGTAGAATCCTCTCCGAGCTCCCAAAAGGGTGTGCCGAGAGCCCCATGCCATGGCACATCTCCATGCCCTGTTGTGGGGGCTCCTGGGGAGCCCCCAGCCCTGCTGGGTGAGCTCAGGGGCCCTCGGTGCCCCCTGTTTGCAGCAGGGAGGCTGGGAATTCTCCCTGGCCTGGTGGTGCTTGTGTCCTGTGTGCATGTGCTGCCAGGCTGGGGAACAGCCTCTGAGAACAAACCTGCCACTTGCTGTGGTGTTGGAGCCGAAAATCCCTCAGGTATTTCAGAAGTGTCCTTGGTCTGAGACGCCTGGAGAAGGTACAAAACACTGCAGGATGGTTTTGCTGTCGTTGTGTGACATCCCCCAGAGCTCCCCCCTCCTCAGCCCAGCTCTGTGGAAGCAGAGACCCAGACTGGGCCCTGCCCTGTCGGGGTGATGGGGAGCATCCCCCGAGGGTGCCTCATCCCAACCACTGCCCCTCTGGAGCCCTGACCTGCTGGAAGCCCTGTGGGCACTGCCCTGCCCGGGCTCAGCCAGGCTCCCTGCCCCCTGCACAGGCTTTGGGTCTGTCCTTGCCCTAGGGACTGGGAAAATGCTTTCCAAAGCACAAGGAATGTGCTTGCACACAAGGAAAATGCTTTCCAAAGCACAAGGATCCCAGCCCCAAAGTGGTTGGCTTTCCTGTTGCTCCATAACGCCCAATGATCTCACACTGGCACAATGAGGATTTTCAGATGAGGGCACCATTTCCTTTTATTGATATGGCCTGGAAACCGCAGGCAGCAGCCCAGTGGTTTTCCACAATGTAAATTGTCCACTTGTGGAAAACAGCTCTGAGAGCTCTGGAAACCCTCAGTGCTGGGGCTCAGGGAATTCCTCCCACCACGAGGCTTTCACAAGCTCATTGGAGTCACAGCAGGACTCACTTTGACTGAGATATTTGTTTTTTCAAGATGTTAATCCTTGGGGGAAAAGCAACGACTGAGACATGTTTATGTAAACTGTGTCAATGTGGTGGCTAAAAAGGCAATTCTGGCACGGGCACGTGTGTTTGTTTGCTTTCATGGAGCTGATGGCAAGGACCTGTGCTTCCCTTTGCAGTGTGCCAGGGCCTGCCCACTCATCTCCTCCCAGCTCCAGCACTCTGGGATTGGCAGGGCTCCCCCGGCATCACCCGCTCCAAGCCTTCGGAGAGAGGCGCCTCAAAAATGTGCTGACAATCCCTGCCGAGGGCTGCCAGCAAGGGCTGAGCTCTGTGCCATTCCAGCTCCTGAAAAAGAAGGTTATATCATGGAATCCCAGAATCCCACACTGGTTTGGGTCGGAAAAGATCTTAAATTTCATCTCGTTCCACCCTCCTGCCAAGGTCAGGGACACCTTCCACTAGACCAGGTTGCTCAAATTGTATTTAAATCAACTGTTTAATCATCATCTACATATAACCAGGTTGCTTAAAACCTGGTTATATGTAGATGATGATTAAACAGTTGATTTACATTAAATTTGAAGGAAAAAAATACACCAGGCAGGGTCAGACTGCATGTATGACTTCCAGTATCAGAGTGGGAAGGCCAGAGGTTACACCTGTCAGCAGATGACCTGTCAGTGTGGGGATCTCACATTCTCCCTGGGGACTATAAAGCTTCTCTGGGAAGCCAAACCCCAAACAGGTTCTGCACCAGGCTTGGCTATTCTCTTCCTTTTAAAAACTCAAACCTGCTCTGAATTTCATCTGTTTTCACCTTCAGATAACATGTAAGAGCTTGGCTTTATTTCTCATTGTTTCAGTTGTGGTGTGGTGCGGCTGGGGTGGGAAGAGGGGCACATCCCATTGCTTGGGTGCTGGTGGAGGAGCCCAGGTGCTGGTGCTGGCAGCAGTGCAGGGGCCGTGGGTGGCTCTGCAGTGTGCTCCCTGGGCTGTGCCCATGCCATGCCAGTGCCAGCAGCAGTGCAGGGGCTGTGGGTGGCCGTGGGTGGCTCTGCAGTGTGCTCCCTGGGCTGTGCCCACACCACACCGGTGCCAGCAGCAGTGCAGCAGTGTCTCTCTGTGGGACAATGCCCGTGCTGATGCTGGTGGCTCACTGAGCTGGACACTGGCTCTGGAGATGACCCACACGGACACCAAGCAGGAGTCTGAGCGTGGCACGAAGCAGCAGCCCTGGCTCTGGCCTTGCTGGGCAGCTGGTGGCAGTGTGGGTGCGTGCCACGAGCACTCCTCACACTGCCAGGCTCAGGTGGAGGCACTCTGCTCTGGCCTGTTCGTGTGACTCCCACAGCAACTTCACACATCTGCACAGAGCACCAAACAGCTGCAGGGGAGTTTAATCTGAGAGGGAATAGGCTGCCCTGCAATCAGCTTGCCCTGTCTTGCGCTGCAGTCGGAGGTGGCGGAGCTGCTGGGGCTGATGCACTACATGGAGGGCCTGAGGCTGATCACGACTGTGGAGCTGGTGGCTCCCACGTCCGATGAGAACGTCACCGTGACAGACACGGAGCTCGGCGGGGTCCCCGTGCGCCTGTACCTGCCCAAGAGGCCGCCTGGAGGGCTCAGGAGGGCCGTGCTCTTCTTCCACGGCGGCGGCTGGTGCCTGGGAGACGCAGGTGAGCCCTGCACATCGCTGCCGGGTCTGCCCACAGGTCCCACAGCCCTGTCGGGCGCTGCCTTTGCTTTGTGGGACTTGCCCCAGGGAGGGGCAGGGCACTGGGGTCTCACCAGCTGAAAGCAGGGCGAGGCTTGGGAAAGTCAGCTCAAAGTGCTGCCAAGGGGAACAGGCTGCTGTGTGTGTGTGTGTGTGTGTGTGTGTGTGTGTGCGCCCATTCTCACACGCACCGGGCTTCCATTCCAGGCATGCACGGCTACGATCTCATGTCACGGCGGATTTCAAATGAGCTGAACGCTGTCGTGGTGTCAGTCAAGTAAGAGATATTCTCCTTCCAGATGGGATGAGGGCTTGGAGTAAATTAATCTGTTTCAATTAATCTGATTTTTCAATGTTCCTGTGTTTGGTCGTGTGCTTTCCCGCTGATTTATACACATTTGTGAACAGAGGCTGCCAGGGTGACAGAGGAGAATTGTGGTTGGTGGCTGCCTTGGCTTTATGGAGATGGGTGGGTAATGAAGTGGATATCCTAGGACAGGCAAATCCCACTTCTCTGGGCACAGAAACAAGCATCCCCCAAGAGGGAGATGTGAGCAAGCCCTTCTCTTTATTAACAGCAGGTACTAACACACTGCTCGTGCCTCCCCCAGCTACAGGTTGGCCCCTCTGCACCGTTTCCCTGCCCAGTTTGAGGACGTGTACGTGGTGACCAAGTTCTTCCTGCAGAGCAAGGTGCTGTCCCAGTACGGGGTGGACCCTGCGCGGGTCTGCGTGGCCGGGGACAGCGCCGGGGGCAACCTGGCTGCAGCCGTGGCACAGCAGGTACAACACCAACGGGCTGCAGCTCACAATCAGCGCTTGTGCAGTCTCACCGGCACTGAGAAAAGCTCAGCTCGCAGCACACGCTGCTCTCGTGGGCTGTCAGGGTGTCACAGCCCGTGGGACTGTCACAGGGTCAGTGCCATCACAGGAGCTTTACGCCATCCAGACATCTGCCCCCTAAAAAGGCTCTCTGCCCTCTAGTCGGGCCTTAGATCACTCTAACCTTAAGCTCGTGTTGTCTGCTTTAGGTATGATGTTTGCAAAGGGAATTTTAACTGTGTGACTCATAAAGATGCAAATAGCAGGGAAAACAAGCAAACAAAAAAACCCTCACTAAATTTTGCGGTGTCTGAGCATACAGTCTGGTGCCTTTTGCACTTCTCCTTCAGCTTTATTAAATAAAGTCAGCACGATGTTGTTGCTCTCTTGAGAAGCTGTTTGGGCTGTAACAAAACCCTGGGAATGGTGGTGAATTTGTTGTGGATGCTGAAGGCAGAAAAGGAGGGAGAAAATGGAAAATTTATTAGTGAAGAGGGGAAAAGGTTGACATACAAGAAATGTCAATGTTCAATTTGTCACATTTTATTTTTTACATCTCTAAAATGCACAGAATTGTGATTGCTTGAGTTGTAACATCTCAGGGTTAAAAACCAAACAGATGAACATGCTCTAAATTGTGTGAAACAATAAGGAGACCCTGAAACGATAAGAAACTTGAAAGTTTCATGATGTAAGAATAGAAATTTTCAGTAGCTACAGAAAATCTTCTGTCAATACTTCAGAAAGCATCAAAATTTCAGAAAGAGTATTTCCCAAAAATCATTATCCTTCAATATAAGAAATAAAATGAAATTATATTTGATATTTGAGAATTTTTATTACAGTATACTGTTTTAGGTAACCTGGCCATAGATTCAGAATTTCTTTATCCTGGTTTTATTGATAATCTTATTTTGCTCACGTTGCAAAATGAGCGTCTTCATTCTTCACCTCAGATGATCTGTCAGCGTGAGAGAATCGACACCTTTACTGATTCTTTGCAATGGTTTCTGTTTTTCTGCAGCTGTCGGAGGACCCTGAAGTCAAAACCAAGCTCAGAGCCCAGGTTCTGATCTACCCAGCCCTGCAGGCGCTGGACCTGGA
>NW_005054309.1:11660811-11664657 GCF_000277835.1 Geospiza fortis | reverse complement strand
CGAGTCAGCCCCTCGCGTGCCCAGGTGGGACTGGAGCTGGCCTGGATTTCGGCCGTGATCGCCGTCCCCCTTGCGATCCCCGCGGTGCTGGGGCTGGAGCGTTTCCCACCTTGTCCGGCAGGAAATCACTCTGATCCCGACCCAGCGTTCCTCCAGTGCTACCATCCGAACCTCAAAGCCCCAGACTGCCGGGACTGCCCCGGGCTCCTCCTCTGGCCCTCCGGGCTCTGGGGTCTGGTCTTGTTGCTGCTTCTCTCTTCCTATCGCATCTTCCGCGCGGGGTGTGTGTCCGAGGGCCGGGTGGCTGTGGGCACACGGGACGTGCTCCTCCTGTCCCTTGGGCTCCGTGTGATGTGGCAGCAGGGCCCCGCTGCTGCCAGGGCGGATGGGGCGAAGGGAAACCCCGGGAGCTGCAGGGACCGGGGCTGGGGCTGCTGCTCCTGCCCTGCACAGCTTGAGGGAAGCGCTTGGAAACCCAGTGGGATGGCTAAAAAATCATGCAGGTGTTTGGGGCTTTGCTTGTTTGTTTCTTTTGGGGGGTTTGCTTATTTGGGGTTTTTGTTGTGTTGGTTTGTTTTTTTTTTTTAAAGCACGTATCTTACTCCTACTTCCTTTCTGTAATCCTTGCACTAGCAGGAATTAGTGAATCAAACCAGCACTGGATATTCACTGGAAAAAGGAAGCTGTGAAGGTCCCAGACTTAGGATAACACTGCTGCATGGTCTGTGCTCTACTTATCTGTTAAGTCATGTACTAGGTGTTCTAATTGTCCTTGAAATTTTTTATCAGATTTTTGTTATGATTTCTTAAAAGCAGAATTAGCTTAGAAATTTTATCGGCTTAGAAAAGAAATATAGATCAGCTGGCTGTGTGGAACAAATAACCTCTGTGTAAATGTTTCGTGTGTTAAATATAAACCCTAAAATTTTGACTGAAGCATGAATACAAGGGTTGGCTGTTGGTTTAAGTAAATCAACCACTGGGCAGGTACTTCATGTATCCTGCTTTTCTTTTGCATAAAAGGTACAGAATCTTCAATAATTCTGGGTTACCTTCCTGAGTGTGTGCGGCCTGTTCAGATGGCATGTGTACGGGATGATTGCTGCTTTGCATCTTCATTCAGATAGAAACATTAAACTCGTTTTTGATTCCAGTGCAGTGCTCTGTCCCTCGGGTGTGCCATGCATGGGGAGCAGTGGCAGCTCTGCCCTCGCTCCTGCTGGGGACGGGGAGCTGCTGGGCTGGGCTGTGCACGAGGGAAGCAGCAGTGCTCGGCTAGGTCTCTCCTTGTCCCTTTGCACACCCTCTGGGTGCACACCTGTGCTGGTGTGCTCAGTCCCAGAGGGTTTGGGAGTTACTCCTTGGGTCTCCCTGCAGCACTGCCTGCACAGCCCAGTGCTCACCGCAGCCTGAGACAGCTCCAGTGCCGTTTTATTCCTCCCACATCTGGGATTAATTAACAGCCTCTTAGTGTTCCTGAGGCAGTTGGGCTTGCGAGTTTTGCTCATTAACACCTTTGGTCTGATTTTCTGTACAGTTTTAGGGTCACATCCACAAGAACGTTCCCTGGGATGGGCATTTCTGGGTTGTAAATACTAATGGAATGAGCCCAGCTGGGCTTTCCAGGAGACAGCCTTGCTTAAGAGACTGCTCGGGGAGGATGGCTGTGGTTTTGATTTGGAGGGGCCGTGCCCACATCACATCCCTCAGCAGGTTGCCCTGCTGCGAGCCAGAGGGGCTTTGGTGGTTCTCCTGCCCCGCAGCACTGGGATGTTGCTGTTAGGGCAGCACTGGCCTGAAGCCTTGGCCTCAGGGGGCTTTGCCTCCCTTCAGGGCTGCTGGAGGAGCCCGTGCCAGCCCAGCTGGAGCAAACCTGGGCCATCCCCCTGTCCATGCTGCCACCAATACTGTGCTTCCTCCATCGTGTCAGGGACACTGAATGCCTGCCTGTAAGGCAGGAGAAAAATTTATGTCCTAAGAAACAATGCCAGTCAAAAACTGCCAACCTTCCCTTCTGTGTTTTTATAGGATGCTCTTGGACCAGAAGTAAATGGCTTTTAAGCACCAGCACCTAAATATGGACTTGTGATTGATTGTGCTGTATGTTTTTGTTTAGGTTCCTAAAATAGACTTTTGGGTTTGGAAATGCCTGGTGAGGGACAAAATGAGACAGTGAAAGCTGCACTATTGATGTTGCTGGCAGGAGAGGCTGGAGCTGCAGTAAGCAACCCGTTTATCCACGCCAAAAACAAGACAAACCCCACAAGGGAAGACTTTGGTACATCTCCACAAGCCTTCCCTTGAAGGAAGGATGCGGTTTGGTGGTTGACAGTCAAGGACAAAGCTCAGCCTTGCCATGGTGGGTTGAGAAGCCCGTTAGGAGCCAGCTCGGGGTGCAGAGATCAAACCCTCCAAGGATGCCCAAGCACAGGGACACTGATCACAGACTCTCCTACCACAGGGTGCAGTGGGAGCTGTATGAAGAGGGGGGTTCGTGCTTGCAGGTGGGTCAAGGAGGAAATGAAGCATGCTTGAAATATCCCCACCAATCTGGGCTTCCCCATCACCCATTTCTTAAGAATCCTTAACTTTTTGTTGCAGTACTACACTGGTTAAAAAACCCAAAAATCCCCAACAAACCACCACCAAAACCCCAAATCCCAGAACTGGACAGTGCTCTTGGGTTTCTGGTATTTTTGGCAGCGTTGGTTGATTGCTCCTGGCGTGCTCAGCCGGGCCCTTGTTCCTGAGGAGGGCTCGGGGAGGGCCGCAAGGCTGCCACCACCGCTCACCCCCCGAAGTCTCGGTCCCTGCTGGAGCCTGGGCTGGAGCCCCAGCAGAGGCCAGCAGGACCCAGCCTGCCCTGCCAGGAGCACTGGGAGCTGCAGCCTGCAGTGCCAGCCACCACAGAGCCTGTGCTGAGAGCCCCGCTCAGGTGCTCCTTATGGACAGGGCTGCTGAAAGGCAGTGGAGTGCCAGCATGTGTGACTGCGACAGCCTCAAAATAACCCGGGGGTAGAAAACTGCTTAGAAGTACAACCAACAGAGGCAATGGTCACAGAGCCGTAAAGCAGGGACCAATCTAAAGCTACTGAAATGAACATTTCTTGCTCCCTCACCAGTTTTCTGAGGAGTTACTGCAGCAGGGAGGAAGAAATGCTCCATTTCTTCAGCCCTATTTTATCCTTCAGCGCAACAGCAGTTGCCCGAATGAACAAGATATTTAAAAGCTGGTAAATGAGAAGCCCGTGTCGGTTATTAACCATGGGGGAAATTTTAAATCAGCTTCTGTAATGCCTAAATATGAGCTGATTTATTTGCCTTGTCCACAGAGAAAAGCTACAATAACCTTTTATATATATTAATAGGGTTAATATTTGCTAACTGTGAAGTACATCACAATAAAGGGGAGGGAAAGGTAGAGAAGCTGTGGCTGCCCCATACCTGAGGATGCTCAAGGCCAGGTGGAATGGGGCTTGAAGCAGCCTGGTCTAGTGGAAGTGTCCCTGCCCATGGCAGAGGGGTTGGAATTATTCACTGTGGGGTGCGGTCACTCTGCATTAGCAGCGTTATTGTATTTTTTATCTTTGCCAATAATTTCCATAGCAGTGCTAATAAAGCAGGGAGCTGTGGAGTGGTGATGCTCTGCTGTATGAGGAGTTGGTGCTCCTCTTCCCCCGGCTCTGCCCTCCTGCAGCCCCTGGCTGACCCAGGGCACGGCACCGGAGCAGGGGTGCCCTCTCCTCGGCTGGTTCCCCGCGGGTTCCTGTGAAGGGGAAGTGCTGTTCGCATCTCGGCAGCTCAGCCAAACAGATCCCGCCTTGCCCTGGCTCGTTAATGATTGAA
>NW_005054309.1:11659150-11660771 GCF_000277835.1 Geospiza fortis | reverse complement strand
GCGGCGAGGCAGCACCGGCCCGGCCATGGTAAGGCTCCAGCCATGGGCACTCTGCTGTCCCACGTTTCTGAGTGGCCTTCGAACTGCTCTTCCTGCTCACCTTAAAACTGATCCATCAGCCTTTTCCTAACAACTTGCTAAATTAATGCATCTGTCCATACCGAGCTTTCAATTATTATCACTATTTAAATTGCTGATGTCTGTGATGTGCTTTCTCGATTTAGAATCTCACTAAGGTGTTGAGTTTCTCCTCAAGAACCGAGCAGACAGGGCTCAGCAGGTGCAGCAGGTGAGATCTGAGCAGAGCAAGGGCTCTCTGTAGCATTTCTCTCTCCTGGGGACCACAGAGTAAGTGTTGAGAATTGACAGAAATAGTTCTATGGAGATTTTGCTCTGCTTCATGATCTCTCTTCAAAATGAAATACAGCTGACCTCTGCTTTGAGGACAGAGACCTGTGGACAAGTTCTTGACGCCAAAACACCTTTGCAAATGCTTAACCTTAGCTTGAGTTCAGTTTTGATCTATATCCCAATTTCTGGCGTTTGGTTTTCCCTGCTTTCCAGTTGTTTGCTGACACTTTATCCAAGGCTCTCACCAAAAGCTGTCTGTGTCCTGTGGCAGGGACAGGTGGCTTTGCTGAGGAGGGAGAGGAGTAAACACTTGAGATCCTGCTGCTCTATTTCCTTCCCTGGAGACGAAAGCATTTTTTTAACCAGCCTTTAGAAGGAAAGCAAGCTCATGTGTGGTGCAGCTCTGAAGGAAGCTTTGGCAGAATGCACAGGAGATGTGCTCCATCCTCCGTGCAATTCTGGTACCCAGTTTCCAGCACAGCTCACAAAGTGCTCAATTAATGGCTGGGTTAATTTAACAAACACATCTCTCCTGGCTCCCCAGCCAGTTCTGAGCAGCGCTGCTGCCTTCATCCCTCCCCAGCCTTGTCAGCAAACCTCTGCCTCGGTGGCGAGGCAGGACCCATGGGGCTGGTGTTGGGTAACAGGGGCAGATGACTCCACGAGGCTCTGACAGGGCACCCATGGGCTGGTTTCACTTTCCTGGCCCCTGGCACTGCCCTGGCTTTGGCCAAGCTGGCATGCTGTGACTGACATCTTCATTCAGGTGATGCTCCCACTTTGAGTCCCTCACACAGGTCTTTGCTCAGGCGAGTTTTCATCACCTTCTGTAACTCTGATCAGCATCTGCAAGTACCAGTCCCATGTGTGAGAGATATTTGAGGTCACATATCTACTTACCCTGTAGGCTGGAAGGAAATTGCAGGCTGCATTCGCTGATTACAGCTATGATATAACAATAACTGTGCTATGATCTTTTACTTGGCTTTGGTGTTTATTTTTTTTTTTTATTTTCCAGGCTGTGAACGAGACCAGTGACTATTTTCTGACAAACAGAGTACTGGAAAAGTATTATCTCTCCACCATGTACAGCCTTGAGTTCATTATAGGTGCCATTGGAAACACCATCGTGGTGTTTGGCTATATTTTCTGCCTGAAAAAATGGAAAAGCAGCAACATCTACCTGTTCAATTTATCGATATCAGATTTGCTATTTCTGTGCACTCTGCCAATACTTGTGAACAGCTACTCCAAAGATCAGTGGGCAAAG
>NW_005054309.1:11652090-11659111 GCF_000277835.1 Geospiza fortis | reverse complement strand
TGCACAGCAGCATCCTCTTCCTCATGGCAATCAGCATTGACCGGTACATGCTGATGAAACACCCCTTCAGGGAGCACATCCTGCAGAAGAGGAACACAGCTGTTTTGGTGTCTGTTGCCATATGGATCAGGGTGATCCTGGAGCTGCTGCCACTGCTGCATTTCCTGGAGCCTATAGCACCTGACAATAACGACAAATGTCTTGACTACGCGAGCTCCGGAGAGCCCGTGGCAAGCCTCGTCTACAGCATGTTCCTGACCGTCTTCGGCTTCCTCATTCCCCTCCTGACCATGTGCTACTTCTACGTGAAGATGGTTCGCTTTCTCCAAAACAGGAGCGAGCAGATCCGCTCTGCCCTGACCCTGGAGAAGCCCCAGACCCTGGTGATCCTCACCGTGGTGATCTTCTCCCTGCTCTTTACTCCCTACCACGTCATGCGCAACGTCCGGATCGCCTCCCGAATTCCGGCCCTCAACGTCTCTGAGTGCACGCAGGGAGTCATCAGCACCATTTACATCATCACCAGACCCTTTGCCTTTCTAAATAGTGCCATTAATCCTGTTTTTTATTTCCTGATGGGTGACCACTTCAGAGAGATGCTGATGGCCAAAACAAGACAGCTCCTGGGCAGGCTGACAAGCACTGGGAAGTGAATGAGGAAGCAGTCCCCTTGTGGTGGGAGAGGTCTGGGAGGAAGCTCTCTTAGGGAGAGCGTTCAGCAATGTGCCATTGTTTTAGATAACTTTATTTATGCAATAGAATAGGTATGAGCTGATTGTGTTCCTCTAAATGCACCTGTGACCTTGTTGAACAGGAGAATTCTGCTGAGCTGCCTCCAGCAAGCCAGGAGGGATGCTGTGCTGGCTCCCAGCAGGACAGCAGTGGGACACCCCACAGCCCATTGATGCTGTCACCAAAAGGCCATCGAGCCAGCTCTCTGAGGGAAAGCACGCTGCTCTCAGACAGCTGCTTTGTGAGCAAACGTGGGCCTGGGCTGGGACAAAAAGTGCCTTCATATGTCACCAGGACAGCCAGGCACGCTCACGTGGGCACTCACACAGCCACTTAGCAGGGTATGGAGCTACCTACCCTCATTATAGCTGTCTCTAAGTGCCCGTGGAATCTATAGCCTGAAGCAGAATTCAGACCTCAGAGTTCAAGCTTCATTAGCAGTTGCACTAATGAACCAGGAGCTAATGGGGAGCCAGTCCCTGCCTGATCCCTGCTCCACACAGAGCCCCAGCACCTCAGAGGGGCTCAAAAACCTGCTGGGCCCTGGCCCTTCCCCCTTCTGGGACAGCCCTGGCTTGTACCTTTGATTTAGTGACAATCTCTAAAGTCTCCATGACTTCCATTTCCCTAAACTAATGAGTGAAACTTCTGATCATTACACAATTAACTGTGATGCTGCTGGTTTTGCAATTAAAAATGTGATAAAAAGGAGAATATAAACCACTATGTTCAAGCTTCACATGCGTGTTCCTCTCTGCCTAATCCTTCTACTCCTGAGTGGTACATGGAGAAATTTCAATTAATAAAGCTCCAAAGCACTATGTGGTTCCCTGAGCTGGGCTAAGCAGGACCAAGGTGGGTGCAGGTTCCCCCAGGCAGAGCCACACTTGGGCTGCAGGCACTGGCATCAGCACAGCTGGGCACAGGCTTTGGTTCTGATTCAGACAGGGCTTTTTTGGTTTCATTTTGTTTTGTCTTTCCTTATTTTGGGCGTGGACTGAAAATGCCTCCAGAACAGGAATTCAGCTGTGAGTCAGCCTGAAAACAGTCCAAGTATGTTTTAGTGGCGGTACGTGACCTAAAAATAACTGTTCCTGGGAAGAGGGGTGAGGGCAGCGCAGGGGCTGGGGCTGCCCTGGCGCTCCCAGCCCCACAGCCACTTTGCCAGGCACACACAGGGCTGTGCTCAGCCTCCCCTTTAGGAGTGAGCTGCAGGAGCCTGTCCTTGGAGGGAATTCACAACCAGCTCCACACCCTCGAGAAAACACATGGATCTATTTCTTATTCATGCCAAACCCAACCAAACCTCAGGTCCTCTGCAGCTTGGAATGTGTAACATGGCCTACCATGTTTTTCCTGACATTTAGAGGGAATTTCCCGGGCTTGCCTTTGTTCCCATCACCTTTTGCCCTGCCACTGCCCAGGCAGTGCTGCTCTGTGGTCAGCTGCCTCTGCTCCTTGCCCCAGCTCTCTGCAGTGCTCTGTGCCACAGCAGCTGCTGCTCTGCAGTGTTTTAATAATGATTTATAAGAGAGGAGCAAGGCTGCCCGCACAGGGGCTGTGGATTCAGAGCAGTGCTGTGTGAGGGGTGGCTGCCTGCCTGCCCTGGACACCTGCAAGGAGCTGACTCCAGCAGAGGGGTCCTGCCATGTCACTGCCACACCGGCAATTCAGAGTTTAACTGCTCATGTTGACAGTAATGAAGATACTAATTCAGCTGACTTCTGCTTGGTTTCAATTTGGTTTTCACTTTCTAAAAATACATGAGCTAAAAATAGTCTTCCTGGAGCCCAGGAGGAGCTTCACCCTCTGGGCAGTCTGTCCTTTGGCTGGTGAGGTGAGGGCAGCTCTGCAGCCCCCGAGGTCTCTGGGCAGCACCCAGGTGTGCAGGCACACTCACGGGAACACCTAGGGCTTCACCTGTTTGTTCAGGCAGCTTTTGGGTCAGCAGCATCGGGCTCTGAGCAGAGCACACCAACACCTGGGGGCAGAGCGCTGCAGGGATCTGATGCCAGGGCAAGGTGCCTGCAAGACTCATTTTCCTTTCAGCTTTCTGTGTCTTATCGAGATTTTGACCCACACAAGTGAAGTGGAACATTTAAGTGCTGCTTTGTTCATTCTTGCACTCTTGCCTCACTTCCTGACACAGCCACAGAAGAGTCACAGGATGGAAGGTCTCACAAGTAACCGTCCAGATGAAGCAATTAAGTTATTTTATAAATAAAGCAATCCAGCAGTTTGCCTGCTGCCTTTTGAAATAAATCCTGTGCTCTCAGCTGCTCCAAGGTTTGGTCTTAGGAATTCTTTTTCCTTCCCAGAGGCCTGCCCTGTCTGGTGAATGCTGTTCAGGGTAGACACAGCCCACGTGCTGCTGGCCCAATTCCTTCTTTCTGACGGCAAGGGTGGGGGCCGAGCCTGGCACAGCCCAGCTGTCCAAACCCCCTGGGGGGAACAGGGAGCTGTTACCCACTCAGCCAGGTGCTGCAGGGCCGGGCACGGGCTGGGCAGTGTCCTCTGCCCAGGTGAGGGGCTGGAGCAGCAGGCAGCGCTGATGGGTCCCACCTGCCCCAGGAGCCCCATCAGACAGGATGTGGGGCCCAAAGGGTTAAATAGGGGCCGTGGTGCTGCTTTCCTGCCTGCACAAGGATCCTGTGCTGCCTCTGTGCTGTGCTGGCGGGGGCCACAAGGAAGGAGCCAGCTGAACAGGTAAGAATGAGGTGACAGTTCTCAAAAGTCTCTTTTAGAACTGAAGTTACGGCAGAAAAATTTACTGCAGAACGTGGCACTTCTTGGGGAAGCCTGCTTGGGTGATCTGCTGGAGAGAGAGCTTGTATGTGCATTGTGGTGTGGGGCTGTGGTGGGGCAGTCAGATGGAATCAGGAGTTCCTGTAGAGAAATGAAGTGGCCCAGTTTGGTTTATGGGCAATGAGCAGCAGCGTGAGGGGAACTGCTCTGCACTGAGGCAGGAGGGGCAAAGGGAGGCGTCTGCAGGTGCCGTAACTGAGAGGCAATGTGCAAAAAACTATCCTTTGAGCTGGGTTACAAGTGAAACCACTGGGAAATGTCCCTGTAAATGGAGGTACGAGGAGCAGCTGTAAGCCCAGGAACCTGCCTGGAGCTGCCCCCGGGCTTTGCAGGGACACACAGCAGGGACACACAGCCGGGGCACAGGACTTCTGCCTCTGCAGGGACACACAGCAGGGACACACAGCACTTGTGTCCCTGCAGAGACACACAGCCAGGACACACAGCACTTCTGCCTCTGCAGGGACACACAGCAGGGACACACAGCAGGGACACACAGCACTTGAGCCCCTGCAGGGACACACAGCAGGGACACACAGCACTTGTGTCCCTGCAGGGACACACAGCACTTGTGTCTTCAGCTGGCCTGGCAAACGGCTGGGGCTGTGTGAGTACTCTCATGGGCTCCCTCCATCCCTGGAATGGTAGCTTTAAAAGCAATTGGGACTTTCTCATTTTTTCTTTAGACAGTCCCACATCTCCTTTCCCCTGATCGGCCTATGGAGAGGCTCAAAACAAACATGACTTCACCTGGTGGGCCTTGGGCTGCTCACATCTCCTTTGTCATTGAACAGCTCCTGGCACTCGAGGGGTTTTCCATTCTCCTAAAGAAACGCAGCTCCTGGGATGCCTGGTTGTGCTCCCCTGGCAGGTTTACTAGCGGAAATCCTCTCCTGCAGGAGCACAATGGCTGGGGGCTCTCCAGGGTGAGCAGCAGCCAGGGAAAACAAACATCATCCTGTTAGAGCACATTTCTACAGAGGCCTGAATTTAAAAACCTCATGTATGAGCTTCAATTGCCATGATTTTATATCTAGCAATACGTTTTTGACAGGAGAGGAAGTACTTTATCACCCTAATGTTTATTTTTCTTTATGGTGTATGGGGATATTCTAGTTTCTGTGTATTTCAACCCAATATTTTTGCAGGGAATGTTTTAGCTATTGAGTGCCCTAAGAAATGCTGGCTTCTCTGAGGTTTGCGTCTATAGTTCTGTCACAGAGAAATAAGCTTTCACTGATCCCTGGGAGCAAATTACTTTCAGTGCCCATTTGTCTTTCAGGGTGTTTTTTCTTATTTCCTTTTCATTAGTTGTTGTGCATTTCAGGGCGATGGTTACAAAATGGTGGTGCTTCATGCTGTTCATTTTGCTTCATTGAGGCCAGTGTCACAGGACGCTTTAGATGGCTTGATGTCCATGAAGTCCCTTTGGATTGAGGGTTTGGTTGTGCTTAGGAGGAGGCTGTGACCCTCAGTGCCTGTCCCAGCCCCACCCCTGCCTTCCCTCGGGACCAGTGCACCTCCTCCATCCTCATCCCAGGCATGGAGCTGGAGTTGATGAGCAGACGCTCTCTCCTCTGCTTTGATTTCTGTTATTTCCTAGAAGGATTTCAGTAGTAACCCCAAAGGATCCCGAAACGACTTTTCCTGTTCCCATCAGAGCTTAATTCAGTCTTTGTTTTCTCCTGCCTGCAACACCTTTGGGCAGAGTGTTTGGTATAACTTGGCAAGGGAAAAAATAACATCAGAATTGACCTTGTACCAAAATAAATACAGAGGAATTAATGTTTAGTTACAATTATCCTGTTCTCATTAACAGTTCCTCTGCTTGCTGTGACATACAAACTTCCAAGGGGTTTGGTGTGACTTTTGCCATATTTATGAAAGCAGCTTTTCCAGATCTGCTACCTGTGTGAGGAAAAATAAGCCTGCTTACCTCCTAAAATGCTTTTCAGACCACTCTATATAGTACCCAGTATTGCTTTACACAGATAAAGATAAACAGAGTTAAATGGTTCCTCTTAGCTACTTTATTCCCATACTGAATTATATCAGAGAAATCAGTTTTTCTTAAAGCTGCTGCCTATCATTACAGTGATTCAGCCTGTTGTACTGACAGCATTGAATGTAAGTTTCTCCAACAGTATTTCTTAGCATGACAGACTTGGTTTTCATTCCTTGGGCTCCTTAAATCTTATTTTAAAGCAAGTTTTTGGTTCATGCCTGTAACATGCAGACTGTAAATCTGTTGAATGCACTCACTGTCTGGATGTGCCACTTCTTATTTATTTTTCTCTCCTGCTGTAATAGTATCTTTCATATTTTTCTTTATATACTTTTCAAAAGCACAAGAGACAAAGAATGCCTTTTTCACTAAAAAAACCCCGAACAATTAAAATATGACCTAATGATTAATTACTTGCAATCTGATTTTTATGACACCTAGCTATAGTCACTACTTAATTAGAAAGAGTACAACTCCAAATACCAAGTTCGAGAAACCAGCTGGTGTTTACAGAATGAGCTGATCATTAACCCTGGCCCTGGGGGTGTCACCCTGCATCCCAGTATGCCCAGTGCACCAATTGGTCTGTACTGGGCAAGCACTGCTCAGGTTTTCTGTCTGTGGCATAGCAGCTCATGGAGGGGCTGTGCCCCCCTGGAATAGGGCCAGGAGCCTGGACACTGCCAAAGGGGACGGTGCTCTGTGAACAGCTGTGTCATAGAAAAGGAGATCGTGGAAGTTCCTGGTTTGTGTCACAGTGAAGTGGGTGATGTGATCTGTCTGCCCTGTGTGAGGTCTGTGCTTGTCACCGTGCTCTGGTTAACTGGGGGCCCATCATCCTGCTGGCAGTTCTTGAGCAATGTGTGATTACAGGAGAAAATCCTGAAATTGTCTTCTTTGACTTGGCCTTGATGAGAGCAAGACAGAAACAACACTCTTGTCACCTTCCTATATTTTTATTCAGATTATTTTGCTTTGGGCCTGACAGGATGGGGCTGGTGCCTCCAGATGAGGGCTGTCAGCCAGAGAAGTTGCTCCAGCGAAGTTATGTGGCCTCTTATGTGCTGTGAACCCAGTGCCCTCTCCAAAATACTTTATCTGTGTTGGCTAATTCCTCAGGCTGGGAAAACGTGCAATAAAATGCTTGTTTGGAGGGTGTCTCACAGCAGAGGATGTGTCTGAAAGTAGGTCTCAACTAGACCCGTGTGAATTAGCAGTGTCTTCTCAAGAAAATAGGGACTGCAGTTTCCTGAAGAGACAGATAGATTGATTGGAGTGTTTGCAAGGCCGGAGGAAACCTTTAGGCATCCCTTCAAAATGTGTCAAAAAGGCAGTGCCTTCACCCAGGTAGGGACATGGAGGCTCTTGGCTGTCCCACGCGCATGAGCATCCTCTTTGTGCCCAGCATCCCCCGAGCCGGGCCGGGCCGGGCCAGGCCGAGCCGCTGGGATGGCTGCGGTCGGGGCTGTCACGGAGCAC
>NW_005054309.1:11644012-11651857 GCF_000277835.1 Geospiza fortis | reverse complement strand
GCTTTGCCTCCGCGCCGTGTCCCGCTGCCCGCCGTGCCCGCTCCGCGCCGGGCCCCTGGCACAGCAGGAGCGGCGCTTCCCTCCCGGCACCCGAGCCCGGCGTTCTTGGAGGGGAGCGGCACGGATTCGGCTTTGCCGGAGCCGGTGAAGGGCTGTGACACCCATACCGCCGTGCAAGTACACACAGGCTGCTGCCAAACGGTGCCAGGCTGGAGCTGGGCACTGCTGGGGCTTGCCAAAACATGGGAGAATATCCCGTCCTTGTTATTTGGCTAAAAATATGGGGGTCACTAAGTCACATCTGCCTCACTCCTTATATGTGATATTTCAGTGTGGGCATAGGCCGAGTAACAACAACCCTCCATGGCCACTCAGGAATGAAGCCAGACTTTGAAATGTAATTTTCATGTCAGGAAGGGACTGTTGCTCCCTGTCACTGCCTGCTGGTCTGTGCCCATGCTGGAGCATGGCTGGTTATACAGTGTGGGGCTGTACGAAAGGCTGTGCATTATTGCCGTCCTTTGAAAACATCACCATGCTTGGAATTACTGTGTTCTGTGTGAAAGCAGACTCACCTTGTGCTTCCACTTGTGCCCCGTGGCAGTTTCACAGCAGAATACTTTTAAACGTGGCTGTGTTGGGTCAAAGATGCACAAATCCTCTGGAAGCAAAAGGGATACTTTGGTAAAACTCCGCAGCTTTCACCAGAGCAGCGTTTCCTGCCCAGCAGTAGCTGTGCTTTGAGTTAAATATTGAGAGTAACTAGTAGGTAGTTGGCTGTGGTTTTTCCCTGAAGAATTTCTTTGTTTCTAAATGTGGCTGTGAGCTGTTGATGCCTCTGTCATTTAGGGGAGAGGCAGTGCCCCCCGCAGCTGGGCAGCTCAGATCTGAGATGGCAGGTTTGGAGATGGGATCAAGGTGCCCAAATCCTGGTTGTACACGGCGTTTGGAGATGCCACCTGTGTGCTGAGGGAGGCAGGAGGAGTGCAGGAGGTGCAGCCCCCCGCTCTGGGCTGGGAGAGCTGCGGGCAGCGCCCCGAGCGTGCCGCAGCACCACGGGCACCGCACACGGCCAGCCCCAGAGCCTCACCCAGGGCATGTGAGAGAAACCAGGAACGTTCCCAGGAGCTAATATTTGATTTGGCTGCATCGGAATGCGCCATTGCTCTGGAAGCCCAGGGAGGCTGTGAAAGGCAGGGAAGCAGGGGAGTTCCACTGGATCTGTGCCGGGCACTGGGATGATAACAAGTAGGATTGAAAAAGAAAATTAAATAAAGTCCTAGGCCTGAAAATCTGCAAACTTCTTAAAACTATCTTTTATTTTATACCTGGATACATTTGGCAAAAAACCAAAAAGACAAAAAAAAGGTAAAGAATACAGCGGGAGTGTCTTTAGTAGCATCACTTGTTTGGGATCTACTTTTGAAAGGGAAAAAATGCCAAACAAAGCAAATAACTGTCTGTTGTTTCACCTGATGCACTTTGCATTTACATGTGAATTTCACTTTTGGGACTTACATGTTTTATTTTTTGAGCCAACCTCCTCCTCCTGTACGGCTGGACTCAAACAACCCTTCCTGGGATGGAGCTCAGGGATGCTGAGATGCTCCCACTGCTGCCCAGTGCCAGCCAGGCCAGTGTGCCCATGGCAGGTCTGCCTTGGTGACACCATTCCTCACGGAAAATGCAAAAGCTGCCTAAACAACACAAGGTACAAAAGGGTCAGTTTATTGTTATTTCACACAGGGGTTTAATATAAAAACATGAGGATCCTGCTCCTGGTTCCCATATGAGGGAAGAGACCTTTGTTTCCAATCTGGATCTGTTTGACACGATATCCAGCAGGAAGGCAAAGCTGTTATCTCCAGTGCTGGGATGGAAATGAGGAGCATAGACACTTTATCTCCTAATGAGGGAGAGATGAGATTGTCCATATGTTTCCCACACTTCCTCAGATTCAGATAATCTTTTACAGATTAACCAGAGACTTCTTATTCTTTGCAAACAAAACAAAATGCTCCTGCTCCTGCAAACTTTTATAGTCATTATTTTTCAAAACAAAGATGTGACCAAAATTTGGAAAAATAATAAGAAGGATGGAGTGGGGCAATTGGTCAGACACTGTCAGCTTTAATGAGAAAGAATTAAAGCTCCTGAAATGTTGGGAACAGAAACCCCTTTAGCAGCACCATGGCATGGGCTGGCCTTGCTGCCTTTCTGAAGGAACTCATTATTTTAATAATTGCAGCCTAAGAAAAACTTCAGGCTTTGGACTCTTCAAGAATAATAACCAAAAAAAAAAAAAAAAGGAACAAAGCTGGGCAGTTCTGTCATCTGTGCCACCACCAGTGCTCACCCTGTGCAGTCCGGGGCTGGTGACACATTTTATCTCAATTCAGAACCAACGCTGCAGAGCACACCATGGCCTGAGCAATAATGTGCCAGCAAGTGTGTCTGTGATGAGTACTCAGTGAGCAGTTTCACTCATGCAGCAGAGCATGAAGACTCCCCCTGCTGCATGTCTGACACCACAGGGAAGGCGGCTGGGCCCTGCTCTCTGTTTGCAGCCCAGGTGATCATGTCAGATTAAATGGGGCTGTTTGCTAGCTCACTGTGCCTGGCAGTGCCACGGCTGTGTCAGGAGAAAGGAGAAAATCCATCACTTCAGCCAAGAATTTCAGACTAGCCCTGGGCCCCTCTCCACGGAGGCCTCTTTTCTGATGGAGGCCGTGAGGATGTTGGGTTTCTGCAGAGAGCTGACACCCACGGGAAATTTTATCTGTTGTGTCTCTCTGGGTGAAATTTCTGGGTACCTTTCACCCTTATTGGGGGTTCTACTCTGACCAAGCTACGGAACCTCTGGGAATCCCAGAGAAGGGACCGGGGTGCCTGCGCTCTGCTTGGAAAAGGCTTCAGGATGGGAAGAGACCTCTAGTGCAGACAGCCCTATCCCTGCCAAAACACACAAAATTCTGTCATAGGAATGGACGTTTCTCAGGTGACTATTGTAATTGATTTGATTATTTATTAGTGATTGAAATCAGGACTCAGGACCCGTCTTTGTCACACAGGGCAGTTCTTGGGGCAGCCTCAGTGAGGAAGCTGTGCAGACACAGAGACCTGCTTCCCACACTCTGCTGCCAGTGCTGGGGCCAAGCTGGGCTGTGCCAGGCTGTGGCTGGCTGGTACATGCCACGAGCCAGGCTCAGGGACTCATGGAGAGCTGTTCCCTCCACTCCTGCAATACCCCGTAGGGCGGGATGGTGAATCCAGCAGCACTCCGCAGGGCAGGAGTGGGGGCGACACCGATGGAGGAGCGGAAAGAAATGACAGGAAATGCTGTGCATGGCTGTGCTGGGTGCAGGGTCCCTCAGCAGCGCTTCCAGGCTGCTCAGCCGTGTGCTGCACCTCCAGCTGCACCTGCAGCACGCCCTGAGCTCGGGCACTGCAGGGCCCAGGTCCGGAGAGGCGGCTCTGCTCCCGGCACAGGGGCTGTGGGTATGAGCCCCCTGCTCCGGCTGCGGGGCACAGCTGGCACAGCTGGCACAGCCGAGCAAAGCCACACGGCCCTTCCCCTGCAGCCCTGCCACACACCCCTTCTCCTGGGCCATGCCCACCATGGACATGCCGGGCGGGAGCCACTGCACGGTGTACCAAAGCTGGCGTGGCCAGTGAAGGTGGGGCACCGCGGCGTTTTCCCCCTGCGCTGAGCGAGGGACATTTCCAGCTGGCCCTGAGTGCAGCAGGGCTTTGGGTGGAAGGGCGGCTGGCTTTGGTAGCCTGGAGCTGGTGGTAACGCCAGCAGAACGAGCAAAAATGGGCCTGGAAGCCCCTGGCTGGCGAGGGCAGGCAGCCGTTATCTGCGGCTCGCAGCAGGAAGGAGCCCCGGGCACCGCCCCAGCCATTGCCCCATTTCCAGGGAGCGCGGCCGTGGCCCGTATCAGCGGCCCAAGCCTGCTTCCCGCAGCAGCTGCCAGCGGGCAGATTAACGGGGCACAGGGAGACTCCAGCCGCGTGTCCGTGTCCCCGATGTGAGTGAGCTCCGTCAGCGAGCTGGGCTGCAGCGCCATGCAAAGCACTTCCTCTGCCGTGGCCTTCTCTACTAGCAGAAAGTAACTTTCGCTTCCTTAAGAAAATACATGTGCAAAGCCCAGCCCGTGGCCGTGGCTACCGCTGCAAGAAGGGCTCACTTCACTCCTTGGCCCCCTAGATTGGGTAAGTGTCATTCTCCGGCCTGTCACCGCTTCCCCAGGCCAGGCTATCATCGCGGAGAGCTGCTGGCTGTCATTGGCCCCGCGGCCCCGGGGCGGTGGCAGTGCCAGCAGCGCTGCTGTGCCCCAGCAGCAGCCCAGGTGGGACCGAGCCGCCAGCCCGCCCAGCACAGCAGGACACTGCGGCTGTCGGGGACGGACGGTGAGTTGTTCACGAAGCTGGACGGTTTCGTTGTCGTCTTTCATTGCGCTGCTTTTGCATATGCGCTTCGCTATCTTGAGTTAGTGAAGCTTTGAATAATTTATTAGAGAAATGAACACTAAATGCTTTTATGCAAGACATGAGTAACAAAACTCTGTGGTTCTGAAGAGCATTAAAAGTTGCAGTCAGACCCACCGTAGACCCTCCATGGCATGTGCTGGGGGTCCGCTGGGACCCCTGTGGTGTGGAGGAGCTGCGCCCTGAGTGAGCAGCAGCCTGCTCCCAGGGACACGTGGAGCAAGCATGGCGCGGGAGCCACTGCCATGGTGCCGGCATGTGCATCTTCTCTTTCTTCTGCTTTTACTACAGTTTTATCCATTCATCACCTGCGGTGCTTACTGCGCTGGAAAAGTTGAGAGAGGTTCTCACATGCTGACAGGAGCCCTGTGAGCTGGTTTAACATCTGTTCTGTTCTGGGGGTAGAGGGGACACAGGGCTGGTGAGGCACCCCGCCATGGCTGTGCTCCACTTTGGGTGCATTTCCCAGCAGGGCCGAGTGCTGGCCCTCCATGGGGTCCTGCCAGCCCTGGGTGAGGCAGGATGGGTGTGGGTGTCCATCCCTGGAGCTCCTCAGCCCTGCTCTGGCACTCTGGGGGGGCTGTTGGTTAAGCACATGGGAGGCTGAAATGACACTAATCCTCTGAGAGCGACTGTCAGGTTCCTACCGTGAAATCCGCTGCTGCTGGCAAACCTCCCGCCAGTTTTCCGTGACTAAACGCCACGTTGGATTGCACGCAGCAGCCATGGGGCTGAGCACCCACACTGCTCCCGTGGGGCTGGGGGAGCGAACGGGTGCTGCTGGAGGGGCTCCAGCATGAGCTGCGTGGAAGGAAAGAAATTGCCTTTGTAGAAAGTGCAAAAACTATAATGTGTATCACAATTATTTGCTGGGAATTGCACTGTGGATTTTTCTCATTTGTGTGCTTGTAGACCAGGAGAGATTATAAGAATCTTATTGCTTTCAACAAAAATAACATCACACAGTAGTTGCAGGAGGCTTTAAAACAAAAGGACAAAACAGTGTAAGGGCCAAGTCATAAACTTGTGTGTTATATTTACAGAAAGGCAGATGCAGATGAGCTCATGAAAAGAGAAACGAATGTGCTCTGGCCTGGCGGGAAGCGTGCGCCGTGCACAGCGGCGGGAGCGGGCTCCGGAAGAGCAGGGAGGCAGCAGGGCCTTCTGTGGCAGCAGCACTGGAGCTTGTGTCAGACCTTTTTGGGGAACTTGAGCCTCACCAGTGTTGCACAAATAAGGGCATCAGGAAGCAAACGGCTTCTCCAGGGTTGCAGTCGTGTTCAGGCTGGGTTTGAAGCAACTCATGTGTCTGCCTTTAATAAAGGCTCAAGGAGGGAAGGAAGATCAGAGTGTAGGTAATTTAGTGGCTGCTGTATGGCGGCTATTTGGTGAGATAAAATGAAGACACGGGACACACTTGGAGCTCAGGTGGTTTCTGTCTGTGTGTGAGGCCGGGTACGGAGCCCCCCGTGCTCCTGACGGCTGGGAGCCCTGCAGTGAGGAAGTGTTTTTGGTCTGCTCGAGGTGCAGCTGTGAAGAGGATGCCCACAGGCACCCTCGTGTCAGGCTCTGGGACACACTGTCCCAGTGCCACGTCCAGGTGACCGCTGGTCCTGCTGCCTGCCAGGCTCAGAGGGAAGGGCAGGCACCTTGGCACCAATTTCACAGGCCAGCCTCTCACTTCAACAGCACCAGGGCTGCACTCACTCAGCTGGGAGAGCTCCTCTTTCTTGCTCCACTTGTGGTAGCAAAAAGGGACTCTAAAACACTACGTAGCCCTCAAAAAACTTCCTTAGCACACAGTGTTTCTCTTTGTCCTCTGGGCTGAACGGCACGCCACGCTGAGTGTACAATGACATATTTCTTTATCTTTGCTGTAAGACAATTAGTCTGTTGGAATCACAGGCGGCAATTGTTGTTGGTATTGGATGATGACTTGGGAGACCCCCGGATCTGAAATTTCCTCTCGGTTTTCTCTTTACCCTGCCCTGCCTGGACATTGTGTTATGACAGAGCTTGTGCCTGACATCCACGCCCTAGGGTTTGATCCCCTGTAACCTGCATAAACCGATGTGAATGGAATGCATTCGCTTTTCAGGATACAGTGAGAAATGCCATCACTGTGCCCAGGACACAGCTCCAGTCTCCCAGCACCAAGACACTGTCCCACACCATTATTTACGAGGAATTTGGGCAGGGAGGAGTTTGTACAGAAACTTTGTGACCAGAACAAGTGCTTTGAAAACGCCCAGCGCGGTGATGTCGGTTCTCAGGGAGGAAATGGCCCAGGGAGCTCTTTGTGCTCGAACGGAACAGGAAGAGCACAAATGGCCCAGTGCAATGTTCCCTCCCAGGGCCCATCGGGCTGTGCAGGCAGGGACATCTGCACTGCCCCACACTGAGGCAGGTAAATGTTAAATACCATGGCATACCAGTTGTCATGGATTTTGTTCTGATCTGGATTAAACTTCATTCAAATGCAAGTGTAAGAACACAACATTTTTCTGAGAGAAAATGGAATGCTTCTTTGTCCTTCCAGTCTCCTGTTTCTAGCAAAAAGCCGTCAGAGCTAACCAGCAGGTATCAGAAAGCTCCTGCAGCCAGGGCCGTCAGGCATGTGGCACACCTGGATGCTCCGCAGGCTGGGCAGCTCTGAGGAGGAATGCTCACTGAAACCATTCTGTTTCCAAAGTGCTGCCTGCTCCGTTGCAGGGGTGATTAGAGCACAAGAAAAGCAAAGTTAATTATATCCCCTCCAGGCTGTCAAACAGAACAAAAAGCCTGATGAAGAAAGCAGCTGGAGTTAGATCTTGAGACCAGGTAACAAAATCTGTCTCCCAAAGTCAAGTAAGGAATTATTTGGCATTACTTCATCTCACAAAACATAACTCTCTGCTTATGTGTCTGTGTTAAAAGATGTTTAACGATGTTTAACACTATGTGACACTGGAGAGAAGCTCTTTATCTCTTTCCTCGTCTATTTCCTTGTCTCTTTTCAGTTTGTTTGTTTTCCCTAAACTGTGCTTAGCACCTCACGGGTTTGACGAGCCCTTTGCACCTGGCCCTGTGTGCGTGTCCTGGCAGGGGACACATTGATACACCTCTGGCTAATCTAGACTATTGCGTGTCCTGTTCCGCACTCTGCAGCCGGTGTCACACACACGGCAGCACCGACACGTGCCCTGTGCCAGGGCAGAGCGGACCTGTTGGCGGGGCGGTGGGCTGCTGCTGCGGAGGGCCGGGGAGCGCTGAGCTGCTGATGGTGGGTGCCGGGCGAGCCCCGCCAGCCCCCGCAGCAGCCGGCAGAACCGCCGCTCTGCCGCGGCTGGTCTCGCTGGGGAGGAGGGGGGGCGG
>NW_005054309.1:11639120-11643095 GCF_000277835.1 Geospiza fortis | reverse complement strand
GGCCCCGGCAGCTGCCGCGGTAGCGTGACGGAAAGAGAGCTTTTTGTTTCATTTTTGGAGAAAGTTCTTGAATTCCGAACTTTGGTTTGCAGGTGCAAACAAGTCAGTTTGTTAAGACGCTGGTATAGTGGAAGAGGAAAATGCAGGGATGTTTGTGTAAAATGGTTGTCTTGGGAAAATATGTGATTGTCTGTTTTGGAAAGAAATAATTTCTTTTGGTGATTTTTTTGAGGTGGGGAATATATGCCCCAGAGAAAGGGAGAAGCAGGACAAGGGTGACAGAGATAATGAAGTGCAGGAGAGCCGGTTCAGGGAAGGGATGTAACGGGAAAGAGGGATGGAAGTAATGAATAGTAATGGTGCATAACTTAACTGGGTTGGTTTTTTTTTGGCACTACGGAGAAGGGGTTCTAATGAAACGACAACATATTCCAAAGTGACAAGGAAATGCTTTGCATAATGAATAATTAACCGATGGCACTTGTTGCTGCAGGGGAAGTTTGGGGTGAGAGCTGAGGAGAGGTTGCCGGCTTCCCTCGGGCTGGCTGCATGTGACACTGACCCTGGGCAGGCCCACTGGCATAGAGCAGTATTATGATAATTCAAAGTAGATAAAAGAGGAAATGAAAGGCTTGGTAACCCTGTGCTCCCTGCAGTGGTGGCAGGACTGCTGAATGTGGAAGGTTGGGATGTGCCACTGCAGGAAGCAGAGGTGCTGGGCGTCTCTGCTCTGGGCTGAAAGCAGGCGTGGGCAGTAGCCAGTTGGGATGTATCCCACAGCTGCCTCCAGCCTGGTTCCCCCTGGGCAGGAGGATCTGTAATGCACTCCTGCAGTCTGTCCTCTGAGGGGTCTGGGGAGGGCAGGTGAATGCCCCATTCCGTGGCCTTGGTGCGATGTCCCAGCCATGTCCTGCTCCATCCCTGCCCCAGGTGCTGCTCTGACTGTGCTTGGAGCTGCCTGTGCTGGAAGCCTGCAGTCTAAAGGTGATGTCCAGGAGATGGAGATGGGCGCTAGCAAACACTGGAGCCCGCCCTGGCCGCGGGAGGGTGCTGCCCTGCAGGGCCAGGGTCTGGCTGCCCGGAGCAGACGGGCTGTCAAAGCCGCATGGTTTCACCTCGCTGTCCAGGGGGGTTTCTGTGGCCACAGGAAGGTTCTTACATGTGTGGTGTAGATGAAGATCTGCTGGTCAGCTCAGATTAAACCATAGGCTTCCCTCCCTGTTTTTATTTCCTTCAAGTACTTGTTTTATTCTGCTGCTTCAGCATCAGTGGGGAGGTGGTAGTGACAAAGGGATGTCTGTAATTAGGGGGATGAGCCTCAGCACCTCTTGATTCTTAAATAGTGGATGATTCCTGCTCAGGAGCTGGTGGATAATCTGCAGACATCATTTTGTGACACTGAGGAAGTCATGTGTGTTGGGTTGTGAAAGGCCTTGTGGTAACTCCGTTACTTTCAAAGGCTTAATGGGTGTTTTCCTTAGGCATATTTTCGATGGGAATGCTGTAAACAGCATGTTAGCTAAGGCCAGCTCCTTAAGGTATAACTGCAGGAAAAATTCTGTTCCCATTCCTTATGATTTATGTTCATGCCAAGGATGATTTTTGCAACTATGAGTTTATCAGCAAATTCCTGCTACTACTCCTGTCTGGAGGGAAGGGAGAGGGAGGATCTGGCAAGAGTTCAATTGCTTCCCTGGGAATTCCTTCACTTCAGTGTGCCCTGCTGTGCCCAGCCCCACACAGGGTCTTTCCTTTCCCTTGCATGACTTGTGGTCTCCACTGTTTGTGTGCTTTAAGGATTAGAGCAGTTGTCTATGATTATTATTTTTAAATTTAATTTTATTAACAATTATATACTGTAAACTTAGTTTCCCAAGTTATGCAGCAAAGTAAACAATGTTTCTTTCCTCCTACCCCATAGTTATTTACCAAAAGAATAAACATGAAAATATGTTTGAGTGCTGTCCTCAGTGACATTTGGAGCCTGCTCTGCTGTGAATATGTGCAATTGCAATTCCATTAGTGTCAAAGAGAGTTCCCAGCAATTAACAAGGAAAGAGAAGGGACTATTAAAACTGTGTTGTGGTTGTGATGAAACTTCAGTACATCCTCAGATGAGCAAATACAGGTAATGTACGGAGTTGTGAGGTGAAGGCTTTGTGTGGCTCCTGTGAGGATGCTGGAGCCCACTCTCCCTTCAGCAGTCTGTGCAGGGGCAGTGGCCTGGTCAGTACCTTGCTCAGAGTAAAAAGCCAGAGACAAATGTTGCTTTGCCCTGATCTGTGCATTCAAAACCAGCAGTAAGTTCTGCTGTTCTGAGGATGCTCTGAAGTCTGCTCAGTAGTTTCAGAGGCAGCAGCAGTAGGAGAGTGACAGCAGCACCCTGAGCTGGGGCAGGCTGGCAGATATGAGGTTTCCTATGCCCATTGGGCAGTTTGGGCGCTGGGTTTGATGTGTGCTGACCTCAGGGTGAAGTCCCACTATCTATCAGAAGAATTGCTTTTCCTAAGGGATCAACTAAATTTTTTAAATGTCCACTTTGTGTCAACTTCTACCCTGTGAAACAGTCCATGTTTCAGATTATGGGCATGTAATTGTTATAGAAGAATATTTTTATCCAAAATATCTTTATTCAAAGTAGCTGGGAAGGAAAAAAAAGTTTGTGAGAGGTATAATCTGTCATCAGTAAAATCTGACTTGAGTTCTCACAATTCAACTTGATTAAGCTTGAAATTTTGGAGGTAAAATTGCTGTTGGTGCAAATTAGTAAGAGCAGCAGTGGTGTGTAAGGTGACAGCCCTTCTGTCAAAAGGTTGCAAAATCCTGCAGCTTGAGTTCATTTTGGTTTGAATGTACAGGTTGTACAGGGAAACTGAGGCAGCCAGGCCTGAGGAAAATGCAGCTGGGCCTGAGTTTTGTGTAGCCAGATTATAATTCCCATAAGGCAAGTGCGTGATGAGCATTAGCCCAGCCTGGGGAATGGGCCAGCTCGGCTTGGCTCTGTGTGTCCTTCCAAAGCCCCGCTACCTCCTGGAGCTGCCCTGATCTGAGCACTGTTAAAAAATGTATGACTCCTGTGTGCTCCCTTTGCTTTGGGCAAATAGCCAAATTGTTTTCTCAGAAAGATATTTTGGTACATAATTATGCAAGGTGTATATGAATAGCTGAATGGAGTGGATTTCCACAGAAGAAAAAGCAATAAGTACTAGATAGGTTGCTCTAAACACCAAAGGACTGGATGTATTTCAGAGCTCCTGCACAGCCCGCCGTGGTTGGCCGGGCTGGGCTGGGCTCCTTTTATCAGTCCTTCTTGAGAATGTACAGGTGGCAGTCCCAGCGCCTGCTGAGTGCCCAGGTTTTCCTGTGGGAAGTGTACCTCGCTGTCCGCCCTGGGGCAGGCTGCTCTTGTAAGAGGAATTTCTTTTCCCTTATGTAACTTGTTGGTGTTACATCCAGAGTCGGCTCTTGCAAAAGTGCGTCAGTCTTGCTTGCAGTGGCACTGAAAAAACTTAACAGAGTGTGCACTGAATTCTCCCCTTATCTCTCTATAGCACATTTTATGTATCTTGTAGTGAGATGTTTTGTTTCTGCAGTTTCAGACTTCGTGTTTCAGAAGATTAATAGACTTAGCAGCCCTGTTTGCTCAGCTTAGCAGCGATAACAATGTAATAAGTCATGAGACGGTCGCAGATCATCTGGCAAGGCAAAATATGCCTTGGACTGGAACTTGGAGCAGGTATTATTTGCAGAGAAAAGTGAAATGTTGAAACCATTATAAATAGCGTGTCCTGCCTGGGGTGGCTGTGGGTTCAGGTCTGCCTGCAGAGCCTGCACAGGAGGCGGCTGCTGGCATCTGCATTCCCGCTCCGGACGGCCCAGGAGGCCGAGGGCAGCGTTTGTACCGTACATGGCTGGTATTTACTGCAGCACGTACAGCCCTGGCGGGCCTTGGGCACAGGCTGCAGGAGCAGGGCT
>NW_005054309.1:11630248-11638620 GCF_000277835.1 Geospiza fortis | reverse complement strand
CCCTTCCTCTTCCTCCCCGCTGCCCAGGGCCGCGCTCGCCGCCTTTGCCTCTGGCTCCCATGGAAGGAAGCTCCTGATAAACGCGGCGGGGCTTTCTGGGCAGAAATAAACTCGCCCTTTTTTCTTCGGTGGCTCTCCAAAGCTTGGAATAAAATCCGAACAAAAATGTTGATTCTAGTGTCTGGAAGAGTTTATTAGTGCCTGGGCAGCATTCTTGACTTCATGTGCCCACCTCTGGTTTTCAGTGAAGTCTGGTACTCTTTACCTGGGTCATGAATCCTTCCATGCTCCAAACGTAGGCACAACTTCAGTGGACTTTGAGCCTTCTTTCAAGCAGTGAAAAACCAAAGGTAGTGAGTCCGTGATCCTGATAATGTAATTATGTACTTTTCAGCTTTTTGATGCGTAGCAGTTAAAAATGCTGTTTTGGGAGTGCGGGTGCTTGCTGTGGTGCTGGAGCTTTGCAGGCTGCTTGGGGAGGAAGTCCCTGGGCAGATGTCTTGTTTGCTGCTTATCAACATTTTATTGAGCTCCTGTATTTATGTGCAAATATATTCCATAAATAAATCTTTAATGATGTGATTTTAGTTGTGAAAAGTAGACACAGCTCTGTTCAATTCTTATAATTAAATACAGCTAATGGTGGAACAGAAATATAAACATTTGAACTTCTTTCACTAATTTTTCTGCATGACTGACAAAATTATTTCTTTGGATTTGGTTTGTTTTCTACAACTTCTGAGCATTCTACAACTTCTGCCTTTAATCACCATTTTTATAAAAGCTAAGTTTTCTTAAGTTATTTCAGAAGCTGTTTTCCAAATATTTCTGTTTTCCAATATCCCCATTTTTGTTTTTTGTGTAAGAGTAGAAATTTAAACTTTCATTCTTGGTGTTTTAAAATGGCTTTTAGAGGTAGGAAGGAAAATCCAAGGAAAACAGTGATCTTTTGAGGTTTTTCCAAAATGCCTTCATTGGGTTTAACTTGGGTAGCTTGCTGTGTTAATGGAAAAGGGACACATGGAGGAGAACCCAGGCCGAGGGTAGAGTATCCCGTGTGAGAAGTCCTAAGGGACAGTGGCACTGCTGTGGCGCGCAGGGACCAGCCCAGCTCAGGAGCCCCTTTGTGACTTGTCCCCTGTGTGGTGGAAGCTCTGCTGGCCAGGGTTGTGTGCAGAGAGGCTGTTCTGAACAGGGGCTCTTAGAGCCGTGTTTCTCATGGTTATTGTTAGCTGTGTACGTCTCATAATTCAAAATGAACAAGCGTAACAGTATACTAAAGCAAATACTGATTAAAAAAAGTCTCAAAGATATTTTCCACTTATTTCCTAAAATAAAAGTAATGCAGTTTTTATTACTTCTTTTTAATACCAGTGACTAATTTGGAGCTTTTGCTTGATATCCGAAGACGTGTGTATTTGTTTAGTTTGCGTGAGATTGGTCACGATCCAAAACTGATCACACCAGTAAGTGTGTCTGTGCTGCTGAGCATTGTATTTGTAAGGATTTCTATTAAGTCAAGGAAAGCATCTCCTAAACTGGTTTAGTTTTGCTGTGTATGGAAAAATCATTTGATATTTGGCGTATAACAGTCATCTCTGATACCTCAGATGGTGACAGGGCAGAGAGAATTAAAAATCCCATTCTCTGTGGTTTAGATTCTTATGTAACTAATTAAATAAATTATATAGATTCACTGTGTTTTCTGAGAAGTCATACAAGTTTGTCTCATCCTGGAAGGATGTGATTATAAACATAAATTAAATGTAAGGCCAGAATGAATCAAAGCGCCGAAAGTGCTTTATTTTGGATCTGAGATTCCCTGAGAAACAGACAGCTGTGAATGCAAATGCAGTTGGCTGTGTCTCCTGTCTCGCAGCAGATGCTGGAGTGTTTTCAGGACTGTCCTTGCCGTGATTCATGTTGGTGACCGAGTCGGGCAGTGTCGTCATCGCACTGAGCTGGCAGTGCCTCCTGCTCCAGGTGTCCCAGTGTGGCAGTGCTGCCACTGTGATGCTGGCGTGGTTTCAGGGCTGTGGGGCTCCTGGTCCTTCATCGGGTGTGCCATGCCTGGCACTGCTTGGCCATGCTGCAGAGGCACTTGGGCAGCAGTCCTTCAGTCCAAACTGAATTGCTCTGCTGTCCCTCATTCCCAGGTAATTTTCTGGTTCCTGGGGATCCCCGCATTGCCATAGCTCGCCATGGCTGAGCTGAAGTGACCAGTTCTAAGGGCTGCTGCAAGCAGAGCTCGGTGTAATGAGTTCCTCATAAGCTGCACTCACGTCCCTTTTCGGTTGCCCTCAAGTGAGATGCAAGATGAAGCAATCCATGATGGGCCTGCCTGGGAGTGTGCCTGTTAGGCAGAGAGCAGCAAGGTGTCCCTCATGGAATCGTGCCCCACTGTGCTCCAGGTGTCCTCAGGGCCAGGAGAGCTGCTGGCATTGTCACCAGGAGCAGGACCACACACCAGCGTGGAGCACGTGACATGAATGGCCTGTTCTATTCCTGGTAATTAGGTTCAGATTTAATCTTGCTAGTTAATTTGATGTGTGCAGGGATGTGGTTGCTGCATCCAGACACCTGACTCGAAATTATTGTCCTAACAGTGGCTGTCATGTGAATGGGCAAGAACTTTGAAATCTGGAGTTTTTGATGTGGGCAAAGGTAGGAGGAATGGCCCAGCCATGAGTTAGTGAGGCCAAGGGGAGGAGCTTATTGTCCGGAGGAAGTGGTACTATTAATAAATTAATAATGTTAGTAGTGACCAGGTGTATGTCCTGATCCATCAGGTGCTGTCTGCAGTGGTCCCTCAGGACTCCTTTTCCCCACTGCTTTATCCAGCTGTCTCTGGGGGACGAAAAGCCAGCCTTTGCACCAGGGCCACATGGCAGCTGCATGAGGAAGGGAAGTGGGACCTGAGCAGCCCTGAGTGAGGTGCTGGTCTGTTTTCCCTTGCGGTGCTGGAGATGTTCAGGCATCAGACCCGTGGGAAGCCAGGGTTGGTGAATGCTGCGCCTCTCACCAGTGAGAGTTCCTCTGGGTCACTTCTGCTGAAACCATCAGCATCAGCTGAATTTGGTGTCAGAGGGAAGCGGTTCCTTCCCTTGCTGAGTCATGGATGTGGCTTTTTTTTTTTTCTGTAGGGATTCTTCTTATGGATGATGCTAATCATCAAGTTTTGTATAAATTCATACACGCGCATGCAGCTGGAAATCACCTGTCCCTATGGGACAGTTTCTGCCTCTTTGCTGCTGCTGCATGTGCCTCCTGGCTCTGAATCTGGGCTGTGGGACTCATCCTGGGGTTTGCCATGTGGCTGTTCTTGAGGACAGCCCCCTGCAGCCGCTGCCACCGAGACAGGCGTGAGCAAAATTACAGTCGGTAATGCTGTGTTCCTAGTGAGCCTGAGTCACAGCTGCAGGGTGCAGAGCAGGGAGGGTTTTACAGGTGCAGTGGTCAGTTCATGCACCCTGTGCTGCCCGGGGAGGTGCCAGGGCTGGGGGGCTGCTCCTGGGCTGACCCCGCTGCCGTGGTCACCCTGGCGCTCTCCTGCCTTGCTTGGCTTGTGTACATTTGCAGTTAATCAAACAAAATGTGCAAGAGTCGGATTAATAAATAGCTTGTAGTTTTTGGAAGGGTGCATAGCTGATTGGCCTCTCAAAAGCCTTTGTATAGAAACATGTTTAAAATTAGTATTAGAACAAGAAAATGAAACTGACTTTAATAAAGCAGGTTTTGTTTTTTTCAATTCAGTTTGTTACTTCTTGGAATTTTAACTTAAATCACTAGATTACTGTTATTTTTAAAGATAAACAACTTCTTTTTAAGCTTCCTTGGGCAATGTCACTTCTTTTATGGTAGGAATTCCCCTGTGCCAGGATAATACAGAACTTCCCATTTCTAAAATACAGTATGTGAATGTTATGGCAAGGGAATTACAGTGCAAATATGTTTTTATTACCAGAAGCAGTATTTGTGACTTCAGTGGTGGGTGGGGATGGATATGTAAATGCTTTGTAATAAATAAATTGATGAAAAGTAGATTGAAGGCAGAGTAGTCCTTGCCCATTTTGTGTCCCTGACTTAAAGTTGCAAGAACAGAATACCAGCTTGTGTGCCATGTCCTCATCCAGAGACAGGGCCTGGCCTGTGCCTGTTCTTGCTCATAGATACACCTCCAGCTAATGCTGTCAAACTGCGAATCCCGTGTGTCCCTGAAGTCTCAAATTTTGTAACAGATTGATATATACCCCAGGTTATTAAAAAAAAATCAGCAGGCATGTTTCTTGACTTTAATATTTTTAAAATTACAGAAAGAGCAGTTAATCCGTAACTGTCTGCTCCTTAAAGGTAAGAGGGTTTATGGAATTTGCAGTGTAGCTTTCTGACTTGAAAATAGCATTACTGTAATCTAAAGTAAGAGAGGATTGGGCTGTGGGATTTGTATGTCAGTGCCCATGCCCTGCTGGTGGGAATTGGCTCAGTTTGATTAGGGATGGAAATCTTGGGGCAATACCTGATTTCTGCATGTGGCTGGGGCATGTAGTGTACATGTTACCTCTTTGTTCATTATTTATCAAGTTTTCATGAACCGAGTACACTTGGGTGTGTTAAATTCAGATGGAATGTCACAGTTAGGTGGTTCTGCTAAAACAGTTCCAGAAACTGTGAAATAGACTCAAGATAAAACCATATCTGATGGGGATGTGCTGGAGGAGCCACTGAAGTCAGTGGGAGGTTGCACCAGGAAAGTCTGTCAGAGCTAAAACAGTACAGAAAAAAGCTTTAAAACACTACTACTAGCAGTAGTAGTAGTACTAAAACTATGTATGTCATGCAAAATATCTGCGTCACAGAAGCAGTGTTGGCAGTTTTTTACTAATCTGGTGTGGCACATAGTAGCTCAAAACCAACATGTGCCTGCAGTTTTACCAGCTCCCAGTCCCAGGCTGCAGGGCTGGGAGCTGTGAAATCAGCCCAGGCTACACTACCCTGGCAGTCCTGCTCTAGGGCTGGCTGCTCTCTGCTCCTGCCTTTGCACTCCCGTTTTTTCCTGAAAGATACAAAAGTACAACATTGTAAAAGGAATCAGCTGCCATTTCAGCGCTGTCCTACGGGAGCAGCGGGTGCAGCCCAGAGTGTGAGACAATCTTCAGCTGCAGTTTACTAAAGAATATTTTCCTTTATCCAATCCTATACTGTTATGTGACAAGATGTTAATTAGCTCATTGTTTCAGCTTAATTTTGTGACAGTGCTATAATTATATCCCTCAATTGTGCCATGGAGTAATTGCTGTATCTCTTCCAAATTTTATATTGAGATATGTTATTGGTAAACTTTGAGTTTGGCAGAGGTGTTTTGAAAATACTGTAAGGAGTCAGTAATTTTGTGTTCCTTGATTTAAAAGACAGCCATTTGGCAATTTCAAGCTTTGAGACTGCCCTGTCAGTGTAAATAGAATATTGATTTTATTCCATTTCCTATCTCATTAGAGTCATTGTCATGAGGATGAATTCACGTTGTGTAATTATCTGTTCTTGCTGACAGTTCTCATGTCATTGAGACTGGTGTTTTCAGCTTCCACTTTCTCTAAGCATAAAAATAGCGTTCTTCCCTGCCATCTTCTCCTTCAGTGCTGGGCTTCTTGCCTGCCCAGCTTTCTACATCTTTCTTTGAGAGACGTGTGTGAATTGAGATAAACAGGGATGTCCAGCAACCCCAGTTACAGGAACAGTGAAAACAATGCCTCTTTGGGAGCGATTCTCAATGCAGGGAGTTACTTTATTTTTGTGTCAAAGACTGTAATGAGGGGGGAAAATGCATTGCTAATCTGTCTGCACATGTCTTAATAGCAATAAGGTGAAGTATCAGGAGTCTCTTCTGTGTCAGATTCACTTTCTTGGACATTTCCAGGTAACCTTTCCATTGATTTGTGAGGCTGTTTCTTAATCATTTTCATTGACCCAGCTCAGGAGACAACTAAGTCATCTCTGTTACCCTCCTAAGAAATGACTCCTCAGTGTTATTTCTCTCTTCTGTCTCTTCTGAGAATCACTTTTTAATTTGCTTTCAATCCTTGTAGCTCAATATTCAGTCAAGGCAAGGTTCTGCCTTGGCCAGACCCATGTTGCAGTATTCCCAAGACAAGTGGCAAATGCTTCCAGATTTCAAAAGGTGAAATTTAAAACCCACCTGTGGATCACAAGAGTCTTTAGTACTGACTGCTCTGCTAGGTGGGGTCTAGAAACCGTCAGCCCCTAAATCAGTTTTAACTGAACGAAAAATAAGAAGTTCAATCCTTCTCTGTCCTGTCCCTATGGTTCTCCCTCTGGATTTGTTACAGTCGTTCCCACTTATCAGCGGCAGCCCAAAGGAGACATCACATGTATCGGCTGGGTTTTGTAGACAGTGTATCTTCTAGCATGTGAAGCTTGCTGGGGACTCCTTAGTGACTGAGCGAGTATCACAAGAGAATTTCCAAGTGATGGGAAAATAGTTTATGCAGATAAAAAAGGATAATTCTATGCTAACATCTTCCTTTATTTAGTGGATATTGAAGATAAACCTCTGGTCTGACGTCAGGCTTTATTTCTGCTCAAAGGCTATTTTTAAAGCTGACATTTCTGGCTGTTTTCAGGTAGACAACAAACTATGACAGAACACTTTTTCTTCAAGCAACTGTTCATACAATATATACACCTAGTATTTCTTTGTGTTCTAAAGATTTACCTTTGAGGCATCAGCTCCTTGGAGTAATGCTTTTCTTTTTGTGGGTGGCAGCCTGAAGAAGGAAGGGTGGAATTAGTTAGTGCAGTCACAAGTATGTCACTGACCTCAGCAGGAGTAGGATTTCTCTCTGAGTGGGTGATTGTCCAAATCCTAACAGAAAACTTATTACAAACCTGGGAGTAAAACACAGTTTGGGGAGCCTTACCCGGGATATTTTTCCTGTCAGTATATGAGAGCACAAAAGCTTGTTTTCATCTGTTTTCATTTTGGGTGCTGCCTTCGTGCTCTCTTTCCTTTCTTGTTAGGGGTGACTACTTCTGTAATGAGAGTGAAATATCTTGTTTGGAAACGGTGGCCTTTAACTTGCATTGGCTTTAGCATATAAAATGCATCAATTTGCTGCTCTAACTCTTCTTGGTGTTTGGAAAAATCAATGCTTGGTATGGATTGGTTACCAAGCTGATGAACAGGAGAAAACCCTGCTTAGAGCTGTTCCACAGCTTTGCGGTAGAGCCCTTCTTGCTGGCATTGGCAGCACCCTGTCCTGAGGGTCTCACAGGGAACAGAAGTTCTTAACAAAAGAACACAAGTCATTTTGTGCAGTGCAGGAGTGATGGTGGGAGGACACATCCAGCTCTTGGCTGTGGAGGACAAGTTGCAGTGCACCTTGACTGAAGGCTGGGGGATGTGTTTAGGCTTCCAGAAACACTCTGATGTGCTGGTATTCCTGCACGAGACTGCGGGGAGGCCTGGTGGATCTGGTGGACCTGCTGGCACACCGCCCCAGCAGCACATTCTCTGCTTTCAGATCTCTTGGTGCTAATCTGTCACGGCTGGGAAGCATGACAAGTGCTGAACCAAACTGGTTTGCCTGGACATTTGTTACAGAACATGTTTTCAAGACATATGAATTCAATATCCCAAGCACTGAGGAGTAGTGACTGCTGCTGCAGGATGACCCCAAACTTCAGAGTTTCAGGCAGTTGAAGCAAATGAGTATCTGTGTTTACCACAAAGACACTTAGTTGTTAACCTGTGCTTGCAAGTAATTATGTCGTTGTTTGTCTCTTGCTAGCAGGGATTAAAAACGTGGCATGGTTTCAAGTGTCCTGGCAAAGAACACACGGTGCCTGTTGTAATCTCATTAGCTCTGTTAGGTGTGTTTTCCTTCCCCTGGAGTTGGTTGTTCTGATCACTGTGTCCCTAGAAAAAGACTGTAGCTTTTTCTCATCTGTTGGTTTGCATGCACGCTGACAGCATCGCTTCCCGGGGTGTGATTCTGGGGGCTGTGTCAGTGACCTGCATTGGAGGGCGGTGGGAAATGGGAAGATGATGAAGCAGCATCTTTAGAAAGATGGGGATGGGGCTAGTCTTCCCCTTAGTGCAGGCAGAGGATGCTGCTAGGGCTGCAGTGCTGGCAGAATCCCCGTGGCTGGTGCTGTCAGTGTGTCCCAGGCAGTGCCACCAGGGTCCCCCCTGTGCTCCGTCCTCTGGGCACTGCGATCCTCAGGTGGGACAGGAGCTGTAGTTCATTATACCGGATTTGCATTTGCAGGTGGCACCAGGCTCCTGTGGCAGAGCTGGGCATGTGAGCGGCGGCATGAAGGGAAACCCCGGCAGCCCCCCTCGGGCCATGTTTGCC
>NW_005054309.1:11613879-11629260 GCF_000277835.1 Geospiza fortis | reverse complement strand
CCCTCCCGCAGGCGCTCCCGCTGCCGGCCCGGCCTCCCCAGCCCCGCTAACGGTGCCACGCTCCCAACTCTGGTGACACAGCTCTTCCTCGGGATTGCAGCCACCCGGTTTTACACGCACTTGTTTTAAAATAGGGAGCGGGGGAAAAAAGTGTTCTGGAGGTGACACTTTCGTAATTTCCAGTTTATCAGTTCAGCTACCCGTTTGCCCATTTTTATTGGAAATTTTAACTACCTGTAAAATCTAAAGATGGCTGTTAGCGTCACACCGATCCGGGACACAAAATGGCTAACGCTGGAAGTGTGTAGGGAGTTCCAAAGGGGGACTTGCTCACGACCAGACACGGAATGTAAATTTGCACACCCATCGAAAAGCTGCCAAGTTGAAAACGGACGCGTAATCGCCTGCTTTGACTCATTGAAAGTGAGTAAATATTACATTATTTTCAAGGATAAATGGTTAATGAAAGAAGCAGTTGTAGCCAGAGAAATCCTGCAGCTGAACAGGAGCAAGTGCTGGCTGCCAGCAGTGGGGTGTTTTGCTGCTTTTATTTTATTGATGCTTGTCGATTTGTGTTGCTGCTTTCCTCAGGGGAACGGGAAGGATATAGGGAACGAAGGGAAAATACATCTGGCGGGGCTCAAATCCTCCAGTATGGCTACAGGGGCTCATTCTTCGCCTCCAAATTATTCCCTGCCTGTAGCTGGAATAAAGGGCACTTCACGTAGAAACAGCAAAGTCACTGTGAGGATTCTTTGTTTTTAATAGCACAAACCACGTAAGCAATATGAGGATTTGTTTCCATCTCGTAACTACCAGCGGGTTGTTGGTGTCCCTGGACAGCTGATGGTGAACCTTAGAAGAGTGTTTTCCTCCCTGGGTTATTCGGGTGTCTGTGAGCACCCTGCTTGCCTTTCTGTGGTTGGCACTGGTGTGGTTATCCCATCTTTCTCCCAAGTGCACTCGCTTAAGGGAAGGACAGCACTTAGCAGAAGGCAAGGGGCCTCTGGATGTGCAAGCATGGCAGGAGCAGAGAGGGTTTTCAGGAGGCACATCCCATCTAGGCATCATAAATACAGGGCTGTTGTTTCACTGTAGCTGCCGTGTCAGTGGTAAGTGTTAAATGTGCAGGTCCCAGCTCCTTCTCTTGGTTTTTCATGATTTGAGTAACCTCACATGTAAAAGACTCACAGCACAAACAGTACAGAATTAATCCAGCGGAGTCATGAAAGAATCAAAACCTGAGAAGCAGAAATTAGTCTGCCATTTTTTTCTCCAGTGTGATTTTCTCTCCCTGGGCCCGACTCCGGGAAGGGGAGCTGGCTGCTGGCAGGGCTGTGCTGGGAGGGAGCTGGAGCTGGGCAGTGCCTGCAGCTCCTGGCTCAGCCGGGCCCGGCGCAGCGTGAGTGGGGCAGGAAGTGGCTTATGGCAGGTCTCTGTAGATCCTCAGTGATCCTCAGTGTCTTTGGTCAGGGGACGGGGTAAAGCTCTACAGTGCTCTCAGGCCTGGAATGCTCCATCACCCCCAGCTGTGGCTTAGCTTGCAGATACTGAAAGGTTTGTTTCTCTGTTGTTCAATTTATTTAAATACAGCAGTTACAATGCATGCAGGGTATTAATTTTAAAATGTGGAAATAAGATGTTTTTATGCATTAAGCACGTGCTGGAGGCAGGAGCAGAGCCAGTGGTACCAGTGGGGAGTGCCAGCCCCGCGGTGCCAGCGCGTGTCGCCGTGGCCGTCGGTGGCTGCGCGGTGTCACCGTGGGGATGGCGGAGCTGCCAGAGCCCAGGCCTGGCCCCGGAGCCTCTCAGCCGTTCCTGAGCGAGGGGCTGTGACTGCCGCCGTGGGTTTGCTGGTGCAGCAGCGCCCGCAGTGTCCCCGGCTTGGTTTCCCAGCAACGTGTGTCTGGCCACCGCGGCCTGACCCCGCTGGCCTCGCTGCTCGTGGCGAGGATCTGCCGAAAGGCTGGAAAGCAGCCACTAGAGTGACCCGGACATGATGTCAGTGGTCGCTGGAAGTGCCTTAAAATCTCAGTGCAGGACGGGGGTGCTGCTGGTGCTGGAGCCGGGTGGCAGCGTGAGCTGGTGTCTGTGTAAGAGGGGATGGAGCGCGGCCCGGCCTGCTTTCCCCAGCCCTGGCAGTGTGACTGGCCCTTCTGCTGCCGTCAGCAGGGCTCTTCGCTTCCCTTTTTAATGCAGGAGCTGAGGCTGACCTTTGCCAAGCACTGCAAGGTCCGTGGGTGATAACCGTGGGTAACGTTACAGCGTTGCTGCGGATCCTCGGAAAGGAGTGTGCTGCTGCCCTGTGGAGTCAGCGCAGGGGCCGAGCTGGGAGCTGGGAAAGAATCTGCTGTTTAAAAATACACTGCTGACCAGAGCTGTTTACTTGTGCTCATGCTGAAAGGTTTGCCAGTGGCTGAGCTGCTGTGTGCTGGAGAGGCTCCCGGGGATGCGGGGCAGGATCCCGCGGTGTCCCGCCGTGGGCCCGGCGCCTGTGGCTGCCAGCGCTCCCAGCCCCTGGGCAGGGTGGCTGGTTAAGGAGCTGTACCGTGCGCGGGAATACCTTGGGGAAACAGCAAATGGAATATCCCCCTCTGGGGAATTGCCAGTCCAATCCCCATTGCTGAAGCCATTGCTCAGTTTTGGTTTTGTTTCAGCTCTCTGTCAGTTTTGGTGTGCGCCAATTTCAACCAGCTCTAGTCATTGAGTTACCTTGTCTGCACTATCGAAGACTTTAGATGTTCTGCAAAAGCAATTTAGGGAGATGCTGCACCAGCGCTGTCTGGACCTTATAAGGTCAGTCAATACTTTAGTGCAGATTAAAAAAGATTTTTGGTTAGGACATTCAGAAGTAATTTTTAATTTTTCAGTAATTCAATATGGATGTAATGTCCTTGTTCTTTACTAAAATAGCAGCACGCTGAAAAATTGACCTTAATGTTAAAATATTTGATTTCTTATTAATGTATATAGTATTAGTATTAATTATACAGCTATTCTTGCATTATCTCTTGAACATAAGACAGATACTTAGTCACTGAATTTTTCTCTACAAACTCCTGCATCTTGGCAGAGTTGAAACGAGGTGACCTTTAAGGTCCCTTGCAGCCCAGCCCGCTGTGCGATGCTGTGATGTGTCGCTCCAAGGCTTGGTGTGCCTTAGGAGTGACTGCTGTGTGAGCTGACGTCAGGCAGGTGTGAGTGCTGCAGAGCTGCAGCCCTGGGCAGGACTCCTCCGAGCCGGAGCTGGCCTGTGTGCTGGGCTATTCCTGGAACAGAAGCAGGCGGAGCAGATCCTCGGAGGGACCCTGTGCAGTGCAGTGCCCTTCGGCTCTGGCCCTGGCCCAGGTGTCCTCTGCGGGCGCAGGGACAGCGCAGCCGCCGCAGCCAGGCTCCGCTGCCCTACCCTGCCGGGAGGAGGCAAAAATAGAGGCCAGAAATGAAACTTGCAGCTTGGGTAAAGCGCGGGGTTTTTTAAATTACTATTTCCCCCTCCTGTGAAATGAAGGCACAGCTCTGTGCAGGGCTAGAGCAAGGAAAGCAGCGTTGCCTCCCGAGGTGCCCTGCTGTGCTGTGTGGGAGCAGTGGCACTGGGCTCTGGGCACCCTCTCTGGTTGCCAACACGTCCCGTGGGTGCGCCTGGCAGCTCCTCCTTACCTGAGCAGAACGAGCAGCCGCTGGCCCGTGGTAATTGGGAGCGTGGGGAGCAAGAGGCAGCCAGGCCTCTGGCTGTGACCTCTGAGGTGCTGCAGGAGGTCAGGGCTGGGACAGCCCCAGCGAGATGTTATCATCCTGCTGTCTAATTAGCGCTAATGGAACCTGCAGGGCTGGCCTAGGGGAGCGCGTGAATCAAGATGAACGTGTGTGGGATAATCTGGCCCTCAGATATTAGGAGGATAATTTTAAACCAAGAATGATTATGTAGTGTATTCAAATTATGCGCTGGAGCGGCTGAGTCAGCTCCAGCTCTGGCTCTGCCTTGTTTAAATGCCGTAGGATTTTTTTCCTAAATTTGGATGCATAAAAGCCTGTTAGACTGTCTACAGCAAAAATAAGCTCGAGTTCCTAAATCAGGAAACTGGTTTGCAACAGAAATTTGATTTTTACCATAATTTTGAAACATTTTTTCTTCTTTCTCTTTCTTGGAAAAATAAGCCGAAGTAGAACTCGTTTTTGAAATTACGTTAGCTTCGTCAGATGTTCCGATAGATGAGTCATCCGCGTTTCCTGAAAGCTGAGATAAAGATGTCTGAACAATGGGGAGATGGATGTCAAATGCAAATTCTGTGGGAGCTGCAGATGCGCTGAGGCCACCGCCACTGTGGCCAGGCTGCCATGCGGCCACTGCCAGCCCTGTGCTGGGGAAAGTGTCACACAGCAGGAGGGGCAGGGGGCTCGGGTGTCCCTGCGCTACCTCTGGTGCTGTCCCCAGTGCTGTCCCCTTGCTGTCCCAGTGCTGTCCCAGTGCTGCCTGTGGTGCTGTCCCCAGTGCTGTCCCAGTGCTGCCTGTGGTGCTGTCCCCAGTGCTGTCCCAGTGCTGCCTGTGGTGCTGTCCCCAGTGCTGTCCCAGTGCTGCCTGTGGTGCTGTCCCCAGTGCTGTCCCAGTGCTGCCTGTGGTGCTGTCCCCAGTGCTGTCCCAGTGCTGCCTGTGGTGCTGTCCCCAGTGCTGTCCCAGTGCTGCCTGTGGTGCTGTCCCCAGTGCTGTCCCAGTGCTGCCTGTGGTGCTGTCCCCAGTGCTGTCCCAGTGCTGCCTGTGGTGCTGTCCCCAGTGCTGTCCCAGTGCTGCCCTGGCACTGCCCCGCTGTGCTTGGCCCAGACCCATAGCAGCTCTCTGGAGGGTGGGGGCTGCTGTGTTCCCAAACCTGCTGCTTCAGGGTGATCTGATCTCACGTGGCTTCGGTGGCTGTGATGAGCACAGGTCCCAGCCCATGTCTTTGGAAATAATGTGCACCACGGGTGCTGCACTTCCAAGCTGGCTTTTGGTCTCCTAAGCTATGCTCCCACTAAGGTGGCTCCTTCATGTTCAAGCTGGGTGTCCCAATGAAGTGTAAAAGCTTTTTCTACTCTTTCTTCAACAGCTGGAAAGTCTTAAACTTCCACATTTCTCTGTTTTTTTTTTTTAATTCTAAGAAAAAGATGGAAACCAGAAGTGTAAGTCACTTAGTGATGATGTCTGAGGTTGAAGCTCTGGTGCCTTTTGTCTGAGACCCAGCAGCACTTGGTATGATAGTATTTTATCTTCTGATGTAGAAGTGTTTTTTTTTTTAAATAGAACACCTGAATTCTGTAAAAGTGACTGCCACTTTTTCCAAGAAGGCTTAAAAATACATAAATGTAGCATTATTATTATTATTATTATTCTGGCTGAAATTCACGAGCATCTTATTTCTTCTACCTCAGAGATGTAATTGTTAGTTGTTCAAGTCTCTCTACTACTCTTTCTACTTTGTCACTGCTTAAAAATACTGATATTTTTAACATGTTGTTCTCCCTTGTGTGACACTTACTTAAGGGTGTAGAGTAAGGACTCTATTTCATTTAATACAAAGAGAAGAAAATCCCATAAGCCTATTGCACTAATCATGTTGAGAATGGCAGATCATGGGTCTGATTCCTCTTCGATGAAGGCAAAAGAAGAAACCCAGAACACTTGAGCAGGTGGTTCTTGGGTAGTTTTACCTGTGTGGTATCTGGCATCCCTGGGGCACGGGGCAGTGGCAGGAGTTTGGTGCAGGGATGAGGTGAGGCTCAGGGCTGGGAGGCACATGGACACATGGCTGATTTCAAGGAAGCTCGTAAAGCAGTAACCCTTGGCAAAAAATGAAAACATAAACAATGTTCAAATTCCTAAGGTCTGATTTGCCATTTTTCTCCTCTCCAGCCTGTGCGTCTGCCAGCAGGCTGAGCTCCAGAAGAGGAAGCAAAGGGAAAAGTGGCAAACACATGGAGAAAATGGGGCAATTGTTAGGTGGAGTGGCAAATAGTCCATTAGCAAACCAAACAATTGAAAGCACGTGTGTTCCTCTGTGGGAAGATAGATGGTGTTTTGAAATCTTATCAGGCCTTTGGACAGAGGAGTTACGACTAACTCCAGCCTTCGCAGCTCATTTTACAGTTTCAGCTCTGCCTCGGCAGAAAGAGATTAAGTAGAAATTAAAACATTGCACTGCAGCATTTGCCCTGTCGTTTCTTAAAGGCTGTGCATAATAGAAACCAGCGTGGGCTCCTGTTACAGTCAGGAACTCTGCTGGGCATAGTCAAAATCAGTAAAATTCTGAACTGGTTTGCAGAGAAGATGTAAAGAGGCAAAAAATAAGAAAGCCTCATGTCAAGAACATTCAGACATTTGTCCCAAATCTTAACTGAGTTATCAGGAGCATCCTGTGAGGCCTGTCTCCTTCCCAGGATGACCCCAAGTGTCTGTTTTTCCAAATACAGATGCCTTGTTGCCAAGGCTCACTGAAATTTGTTGGAAGCAACAAATTACATTCAATACGGAATGATCACATCTGTTTTTTGACTTCGGAGAAATGCTGGTGTTGCTTTGTTGGGACTGCAGAGCCTTGTTAGCCCAGCTGGATGTTATTTAGGAACTACTGCCCCGGGTGCTGCTTAGGAGTCTGCGCTTCCTGCCAGGAGCTGCTCCCGTGTCCGTGCCTGGGAAGGAGCCTCTTCTGCAGATGGGCAGCCAAAGCCAGGGCGAGGCCACAGCCCTCCCTCCAAGTGCTCAGCCCCAGGCGTCCCACAGAGAGAGAGCAGCTGGGGTTTGGGCTTGGCCAGAATCAGCCCTCCCTGGTGCCCTGTGTTGGGCTGTGCTCCCGGCAGTGCCTCGCGCTGGGCTCAGCTGCTCCTGCACCAGGGCTGCTCAGCAGCACTCCAAACACCCCCAGCAAATCACAAGAGCTGCTTTTATCCTGATCCAGAGGGCTGTCTTGTCCCCCGTTTCACAGTGCCACTAGGAGGATTACTGCTGTTGAAATAAGATTTAAGTCAACACTGAATTGTCAGGTCCTGAAACACAGGATTATGCTAGTAAGAAAACCTTCGGATTCATGGTTGAATTTATTGAAATACTTATGGCTTATCCTCTTCATTAGGAAACATCTCAGGATTTAACTGATGCAGAACACACATTGAGGTAGTTGAAAGCAACTGCAATATTTGATCAAATAAAGGAAAATAGATCTGATGAAGTGGATTTTTAAAGAAGAAGAAGAAATCCAGTGTAGTGCTTCTGGAGGGCTTCACCCTGGCACTAGCAAGCTGCTTCCTCAGATTGCCTTTTCGTTATACTCCACTCCCTGGATAGACTTCTCAGCTCTCAGCCCTGGAGATCCCAAGAAGTTCTCTGTCTTTCCAGAAGGGGCTGGTGGGCTCTGATGGGAGAATGCTGATGATGCCTCCCAAGTTTGCTGACAGGAGCGGGACGGGGAAGGGGCCGGCTGGGGGAACAGGTCTGGATCCAGCTTCATCTCAGAGCACTTCAAGTCCTGTCAAGTTCCTGGAAAGACTCTCTTCAGCTCCAGATTTCTCTGGACCATTCCTAACTTGGCAAAATAGTACAGAGAGTTAGCAAAAAGAGAGAGTGCTGTTTGAAAAGAGGAGCAGTTCTGGGAGGGAGAAAAGCTGGTTACTTTTGTTGGTGCGATTTCACTGAATTTGCATGGGTTAATTCCAGGCTTACATAGAGACATAAATGGTTGTGAGATTGAGATTTAAATTTGAAAGAGAGGAATTGCACAGTATGGAAATTGTCCCACATGTGCCCACTGGACCAGGAGGCAGCTGACATAGACAGGGAGCTGTGAGGATATGGAGGGTGGCTGGCTGCAGGGCCACCTCTGTTGAGGGACATACCTGTGGGACCAGGAGGAGCAAACATTCCATTGAATCTGGGATGGAGCAGGGCAGTTTGTGGTTGGGGCAAGTCATGGGCAGGAGTTGGCTCAGGCCCGAGGGGTCTGTGGTGTCCCTGGGGGACAGGGTCATTTATGTGTGGACATGCTGGAAAACCCCACAGTCCAGGAGCAGGCAGCAAAGCCAGGGTAGCTGCAGGTGTAGTAGGTAACTACCACTTTACAGGAGTAAAACTCATTGTTTTCTGCTTGCTCTTTATCTTTAGACGGGGATTCAGTCTAAAATCCTGTACTGGTTCAGTGCTGGTATTTCATACTGGGTGAGGAGGAGGTTGTGTTTTGTTAATTTGAGAGCATCTTTCCAGCTTTGTCTGTGTCAGGGAGAGGTTCTTACTCCCTCCAGGAGCCTGGCAGGTTTTTAGGTGTGCAGTAGCCATCACAGCAAAGTCAGGAACAGCACAGGTTTTCTTACTTGGTTCTGTTATATAGGAACAAGTGTGCACACTTAACTGAAGTCTTTTGAAAAGAATAGGCAGAATGAAATGTTTTCTGGGTCTTTGGGGCTCGCTGTAAACTGACATTGGTGAAGCAAATACTGAGTGGAAAGGAAGAGTGCACTTGGCAGTGTGTTTGTGCAGAATTCAGCAGGCAGCAGCTCGGAGCACATTGTGCCATCAGAGACAGGCTGGGCTGCAGCTGCACGGGCTGCTGGCTCTGCTGTCCCTTCCCCTTTCTTACAGTGCAGTCAGTGTCTACAGCCTGCTGTAGATGGGAAATTGTGCCTGCAATTCTGGTTGCTTTCTGGTTGTAGGGTGGATGATTTTTTCAGAAAATCATCTGCATTTACATACCATTGCTTGTCTGGTGCCCTGGTAAAATGTTCCCTGCAGTGAGCTGAGTCAGGAGACAGCCTGGATGTCTGCAGTGGCTGTAACCAGATAAAAGTGCAGGTGAGCTGGGAAAGCCCCTGCCTGGGCAAACTGAAGGGTTAAAGAGTTCCCTCTCACTAAACACTCCTTAGAGGAAACAAGAGTCAGTACTTTCTGTCTACTAGTTGTTATTTACTCCTGTTGTTGGCTGATTGCTGACTGCACCTCGTGTCTGCACTCGTGGAGCAGAGTGAGGTGCTTCCCTTGGGCTAGGCATGCAAGGGATGGATGGATGGATGGATGGATGGATGGATGGATGGATGGATGGATGGATGGATGGATGGATGGATGGATATGGCAGCTTTAATTCCAAGTAAAGTACCTTAAAATGCAAAGCTCTTGTTGACAGTGGAACACAAGGAATTGTTTCATAGTAAAAAAATTAATTTGTGATTTAAATTTCCAGGTGATACTGGAGGGGTGTGGTGGGGCTGGTCAGTCCAGGGAGCACCTCCCCAGGCTGGGCATTTGCTGCACAAGTGACGGTGTGTGGAGCTGCAGCTGGCAAAACAGACATGCAGCACAGAGCGAGCTCACTGCAGGCAGGACAGGGCTTGGGTTTTTCTCCATGGCTGCACTGAACAGGAGGAAATGGGATTTTTTATGACAGTGGTAAAGGTGATTAAGTCTCTAAGTAGAAGAGAAGACAAAGGCAGAAGAGAGAAAGAAATTAAAGGGCGGGACAGAAGAGAGACAAAAGGCTGAAGAGGTCAGATGCTGTTATAGCACCTGGCAGATAACACAGGAGAGAGGGCTCTGAGCTCTGTGAGCAGATGGGAGGGGATGGGGAAGCGAGAGCAAAGCACAAGCCAGGGAGATCAGGAGATACCGGAGGATGTAGTGTGCAGGCAGGCTCCAAGATTCCTTGACAAAATGTGTTTGTTCCCAGGTTCTGCCAGCTTTTTGCAACAGGTCTTTTGCACCTAGTTCCAAACGTGGTTACTGGCATGATTAAATATATCTGAAGAGAAAAATAACACTTGCTGATGGATTTTTTTTTTAACTGTGGAGGAAAGCACACCTCTGTTTTGCCTTGTTGGAATCCTTTAGCACTTGGCTTCATTAAGTTCAGTGCTGAAAATCAGAAGGGAAGCAAGGTCTCCTGTCCATGTTTAGTCCATTGGCTGAAGACACTGTTAATGTTTGTAACAATGTAAAATATTTCTACACGGCATTTGTCACATATTTATGGTTTAGATGTTTCTGCTAATTTTAGATACCTAAGGAATTAGGCGCTGAAAAAGTAGCAACACTGGGAGGTTGAAGTTATTTGTTATACTTGTCAACTGTTCTGCTCTGGGCTACACACACACCGTAGACTGTCTGTGTATGTGTGTGTGCTCATTGTATTTTATATATAATGTATATCTGTGTGTATATGATGATTCCAGTTTTTTTTCAGGCTGTGTGTTTTGTGTGTTGACTTTGGGTTTGTACGCAAAAAGGAGCATTCAGAAACTGCAAAGACCTTTTGTGAATTAAGAAGCTACTTTATGCTTAAAAAAACTTAAAATTGTAGTTGCCAAAAATACAGTTGTATTTAATATTTAAAATTTGGAAAGCATTGCTGGATTTTATCATTGTCTGGAGTACAGCCATGGGTCAGTTGTCCAGCACCATCTGTAGTTGTTCCATTCTTTCTTCTCTGTTCTGTTTAAATCACAAATAATTAAGTGTTTCTGAGTGACTGCTCAAGTTCTGTTTTGATCACCTGACAAATTACTTGGTTCAGCTTCTGCTCCTTGATGTTGTGTAGAAGCTGTCTGAGCCCTGGCAGCTGCAGAGGCAGGGATTCCCTGAGGCTGTGGTGCCAGGGAAGAGCAGGATCAGCTGCTGGGAACAGCACATCTCCAGCTCCCTGGAATGCTGGAATTCTGAGCTCTTGGGCGTAATGGTGGGCAAAGCTGTCACTGTCAGCTTGTGTCTTTGTAGGGAGGTTGTGGGGTAGAACATTCTCATTTTCTATTTCATTATTTTGCTGTTTTACTACTTTTAGAGTGAGTCAAGTCTCATGTAAAAAAAGGTCATGAAAAAGAGAGGAATTCAATATTTGTTTTATTTCCTTTCAATACTCACAAACAAGTTGTTTCCTCTCACAGATCTAAGTGAACTATATTAAAAGAGAATTTAGGTTTTTGAAGAGCAAGCACCTGTAAGGCAGCCCTGCAGCCCAGCCCCGAGGCTGATGCTCTCATCTCTGGAGCTTTGATTCTGCCTCACACATGCTGAACTTGGGGAAAAAGTGCTTCTGCAATGAGATCATGATACGCCAGTCCTGCCTCTGAATGTTCCTGTTTGTTTCATCAGCTCAGTTGGCTCCCACACATGGAAAGTTTTTCATTTCCCACCAGCTATGTGGCTGAACACTTGAAGTGAGAGTGTGTGAGTCTTCAGGTCACACACACACACACACAGTATCTGCAGAGGTGGCATTTCCTGCAGCTCAGTGTGTGCACCGAGGTAGTGACACTGCCGAAATGTCCTACGACGACATCAGACTGCCAGGAGCAGAAACCACAGAGTCATTTAGGGTGGAAAACCCCTCCAGGATCATCGAGTCCAAGCTGTGCCTGATTGCCACCTTGTCACCCGGCCCAGAGCGCTGAGTGCCACATGCAGTCATTCCTTGGACACCTCCAGGGCTGGGGGCTCCGTCACCTCCTGGGCAGCCCCTGCCAATGCCTGACCACCCTTTCTGTAAAGAAATTCCTCCTGACAATGCTGCTTCCTACAGAAAGTCTGCATCTGTAAAACAACACTACTCCTCTTTCCTTTTTGCCATTGGGCTGGGGTTTTGTGTCTTCCTCCTGCTGGGATGGGCCTGGGAGCCGAGCTGCCCTTGGGAGGAGCAGAGCACTGCACAGCTCTGCTTTGGGGCAGGACAGGGCAGGTGTCAGTGCCCCTGTGAAACTAAACTATCAAAGGGAATTCTGAGCACAGAGCAGTGCTCGGCATGTTTTGTGGTTATTTAACCTCAGCAAGATAAATCCTGCCACCTGTGTTTGCCACTAGTCCGTGTGCACTGACCTGCTCTGTTCACAGCGCGGCAAGGGCAGGTGGATCTGCACCTCTGTGTTCCTGCATGCCCACGAGCTCTGCGAGGCCTTACAGACCCTGAAAACAGCTTTCTGCTCCTCTGGTGTCATTGTCACCTATTTCATAAGCTTTTCTGAGCGTTTTTCTCCTCAGTGTGTGACTGACAGAGTTGAGCTTTTCAAGACTTTTGCATCAAATATTCACCCTGCAGCCGCATTTCTGAGCACAGAGGTTCTCACCTGGTCCTGCTTTGTGTGAGTATTTGTTCTAGCAATGAGTTGCATTTTTAGAAGCAAAGCCTATGCAGAGGCTTTAACAGAGGGAGGCTGGAGAGCTCCTGAGAGCAAGCAGTGTTTCCTGGTAGCTGTAATTGTATTTGCACTGCGCTGGTGCAGACAGAGCAGATAGATACTGTCTTTATTTGCACACTGCCTTACAGTAGGTCTTTGTTCTGTCATTTTGCTGTCATTTTGTTTCATGTGGAAAGTGAGCAAGGCCAAACCTCTGGGGTAGAAGGTAGCAGGGGTGCAGAGTGTGTAGTTACAGCAGCACTGCCTGTTAGAGATGCTTAAATGAGTGCACACATCCATCAGACAGCTTCGTCTTTGTGAAATATTGATCTGCAATATCAGTGTTAAGAGGCCTGGAAAGCACTTAGTGCAGGAAATTATTCCTGAGCTGTATGAGAAAAGAACCTGTGACTGATACAGGGCCTGTTGAGCCCTCTGTCCTGCCTTCCCCTCCTGAGCAGTGCAGCACAGAGCTGAGCAAGGGGTTCAGCGTTGGTGTGGGCTGAAACTTCCAGTTGTGGTTGGCGCTTCCATGTGCAGCGTTAATGATTCCATGTGCAGCGTTAATGATTATTGGATCATGTCGTGGGCATGTCAGGGGTGGGGCTGGACACTGACCCGAGGGCAGGGAGGCCGGAGCCTGCACTGCTTGGTTATCGTGGGGATGGCTGAGCCGCAGGTGAGAAATTCAGCGCACGGTGCTCGTGCCCTGCGTGCTCCTCTGTGCCGCTGCTCTGCTGGCTTCCGCGGGACACGGAGCTTCCTGCCCCCAGCCCGGCTGGTGTCCTCTGCTCCTGCTTGGTTTTCCAGGGAGCTGTTAATGCTTCAGAGCCGGGCTTGGTTTGTTTTTTTTAAAGAAACGTGACAAGTGTGTCCCAGAGGCGCAGTGGAGGTGGTGCTGCATGTGAGGTCCCAGCGGGGCCTCCAGCCCTACCCTTGCTCCCAGTGGTTCCCGCAGGGACTGCTAGGGTGTTTATTTGGTTAGGAAGCTTTTACTGGGCCTTGTCGCACACTTGCAAGGTAAAACAAACCTGATGTGTCAGCCTTTGTTTACCCACGACACTTTCCCTTTCCTACTCTTGCTTGCTTCAATTTGTTCTTTGTTAAAGACTTTTAACTCTCTGTTTGCCTTCTGATGTTGAATACATCAGCATTTTTTGGTATCATTTTTTTTTGTCCCTGAAGTCTGAATTACTTAGATTGAGTCTCCCTGTATGAATTTTTGAACTATAAAGTTAGTTTAAGTTTTTTTATTTCTCTTCTGCTGTACCCTTTGTTATTTATATCTTTTTCTTCCCTCATTTGCCTAAGCAGTAAAAAACTGTTACTCAAGCTTGTCATCAGTTGGCCATGGTTTGATGGCTTTCTTTATGTAGCTTCTCATTACCTCAAATTTGTCTTTTCTCTTGCCTCTCTGGATGATGTAGTAAAATCTTAGGTTTGTGTTTTTCTAGTCCCTTTACCCAGTGCTGTTATCCCCTCATCAGTGACGGGCAGACCATATTTCAACAGTAATGGGTACTTTCCTTGCCATCAGGGAAATCTGATCTTCTTTTCAGCTTTCCTCCCCGCTCCTGAGGCTTCTGCAAAGTGCCTCTATGATTGAATACCAGCTGGCCTGAGAGTCACCAGACCCATGGTAATTCCATCACCAGCACACTGTTCTCCGGGGGCTGTTGGTGGTGCTTTCTTGTCCACTCCAAGCCGAGCAGCTGGGGTGTTCTCTGTGCTGAGGAGGAGCTGGCTATGTGCGATAACGGGGTCACAGTTCCCCTGGGGGAGCCTGTGCAGGACCCTGCTGTGTGTGTGCAGGGTTTGGTGCAGCAGGGCACCCAGGACAGCCTCCCCTGGCCAGGGCAGGGGATGCTGTGCCTGCCCTGCCTCTGGAGCGCCGCTCCTGTCCTGGCCCTCCCATCCATCCCGGTGTTCCGCTCCCCTCCGCCCCGCTCACATGCTCGCTTTTTTTGTCCAGAAGTGACTAAGCTTCCTGTTATTCCACTCTGTCAGTTTTTCCCCAATCCTGCTGTCGTGTTGGGCAATATTTACTTGCCAGCAGCTTCCTCTGCCGCTGTCCCACTCCGCTCCGTCCTGCTCCCACTTGCCTCTTAATTTGTTACTTGTGGCCCTCAGGGATGTTCACTTTCACTCTGTTGGACTTATTTCCACTAAAGCCAGGATTTATAAAGAACTGTGAACCCCAGGAGAATGTTACCTGGATGCTGCTGGAATGCACTGTGGACTGTTTGATCTGTGGAGGGAGAGCTGCACTTTGGTTCACGATGTGAGCACACCTGGCACGGGTGCAGCCAGGGCAGCATTGCAGCGCTGTCCTGAGCTACCCCTGCCTGATGGGTGTGTTCCTGTGTCCAGAGGAGTTGTTCCTGCCTCGTTGGAAACCACGGGCACACTTGGATTTAGCAGGGCTTTCCTTTGGATGATGGGAAGTTGAAGGAGCTGCTCAGGAGAGGGTTTTCCCTCTGGAGCTCCGGGGGCAGCCTGGAGGCATTGGCCAGTGCCTCTCCCTGCGTGCTGGGCACGGCTGGCAGGGGGCAGTGGCTGTAGGTGTCTCTCATGGGCCTGTCCCAGCCCCTCTGCCCCGAGGCAGGGGTCAGGCAGGGTGGGCATGTCCCCAGTGCAGCACCCTGCAGCACTCGTGCACCTGGCCCCACCGTGTGCCTCCCTGGGACCAGCAGCAGCAAACAGCCATGGCCACCCAGTACTCCTGGTGTAAAAATAATACCTCAGGAGGAATAAACAAGCTATTTTTGTGTGTTAGGGGTGGCCATGCAGAGCTGACTCAGGGCCTTGCCTTGCGCTGCCGCCGAGGGCTTATTCAGACATGCTGAGCATTTAGGGCAGCTTCCCTGGGTGCTGGGAGGGTGGGATGGTGCCAGTGGGCTCTGGGAGGTGTCCGTGTCCCGAGAGGGGCTGCTGGCTGCCAGGCACTGCTCCTGTGTCACAGAGCAGGGCACACCCCAGTGCCAGCTCCTCAGGGCCCCAGCAACATGGCCGGGTCCTGCTGGAGCTGCTGCTGGCTCGGGTGGTGCTTGTGCCCAGGTACAATTAATTACATGGAATTGCAACAGGTGGGGAGGGAAACTTTATCTGGAAGCAAATAGGGACAGAGCTGGTAGGAAATGAATAGTGCCTGGCAGAGATTGGGTGTGAAAACTGACACATAAATGTCACAGCATGTAAAATAGTTTCTCATACGTAGAATTAAACCACTCGTGACCCCGACGCTACAGCAGGGCTGGGTACGCCAGGGAA
>NW_005054309.1:11613265-11613869 GCF_000277835.1 Geospiza fortis | reverse complement strand
GCATCTCTCTTTTGTTTTACTCTTTTATGGCACTTTAACACCACAACAAGTACTAATTTTAATTGTTTTACTTTGCACGTGCTGAGTTCTGTCAATTGCCAAATTCCAGGGTGACGTACCCATTAGGCTCCATGGGTTTTATGGTTGTGACACGTGCAGAAACAAAGGCCAAGGCTAACAATTCTACTTATGTGATAATTATGATATGGTGGAGAGTAAAGGGAGAAGAGCTGTGTTCAGTCTGTCTTGCACATTTAAGGAAAGATGCAAGGCTAGTTTTCTGTCAGCCTAATCTTTATCTTTTAATGGTGGTTCTTTGATTTTCACTTCGAACCAGACAGTATGAACTATTAAAAAAAAAATTCCAAGTGACCAGGGGTACTTAATTGCTAGCCAACAGAAAGGAGGAGGAAAGGTGTGGGGTAGGAGGGTGCTGTGGGGTGGGAGGTGGTGGTCCCTGGCAGGGGCACGCAGCAGTGCCCTTTGATGGGGGAACTTGGCAGTGGCTCGGGGTGATGTGGCAGTGCCCTGGGGTGGGATGTGGCAGTGCCCTGGGGTGGGACGTGGCAGTGCCCTGGAGTGGGACATGGCAGTGCCCTTGGCA
>NW_005054309.1:11597635-11613171 GCF_000277835.1 Geospiza fortis | reverse complement strand
TGGCAGTGCCCTGGGGTGGGACATGTCAGTGCCATTGGCAGGGGGATGTGGCAGTGCCCTTGGCAGGGGGACGTGGCAGTGCCCTGGGGTGGGCACCATGGTGCTGGGGGCTGCTGCTGGTCTGTGGGTGCCTTTGGGCACGAGGCTCGTGTGTTGCCCTCATAGGGGAATGTGGCTGGGTTCTTGAATTCCTCCTGAATTGCTGATTAAGGGTCTCCTTTCTGCTGCTGGTCCTGGCAAGCTGCACTGACTGATTTTAAACAGTGTTTTGTAGGAAATCAATGTCTTGTCAAAAGTTCCCTCTTGTGGAAAACAGGTGGAATTTTTTCTTAGAAGTTGTTAAAGATTCCCTGGTTTTGTTTTGGTGGGTTTTTTTTTTTTTTTTGGGGTTTGTTTTTTTTTTTTCCCCAAAAGAGAAATTCTTCAGCTTTGTTTAGTTCGTAAAATTCTTGTTGGACAGTGGCAGTGCTTTCTGCCTTACTCAAGTGCATTTGTGGGTTTGTGCTTTCAGTCACAGTGGGATTCTGGCTGGAAGAGGCATCCACTGGCCTGATGTGCCCTGTTACTGGAAGCTCTGAGTGGTTTTCCTTCCATTCCTGTGTGAACTTCTCTCATCCTTTGGGTTTGCAAGGCAGGGCAGCACTGGCTGGTTCCCCACACACCTCCAGTCAGTGGCACTGTGGTGGTGACAGCCATGAACCTTCGCTGTCAAACCTGTGGGTCACCCCATGCTGCTCTAAGGGGTTCAGTGTCCACCTTTTACCTGCTCTGATGCACTTTAGTGGTCCCTCAGCCCCCTGTGGAAATTGATCTCCAAGCTTAGTGTTTAGTGGTGCAGGGACATCAGACTAGACTGCTCTGGAACTCCAGAGCCCTGAGGGTGACGTGCACCCTGCCTCCTCCAGCAGCCTGTCCTGGGTGCCAGGTGTGCTATGTTGGCCTCTCTTTGGTTTTATTACTGAGTAGACTGAATGGCCTTAATTTGTTTATCATGTAAGCAAACTGTACAGAAAAGCCAGAAGTGTTGAATTTTTGGTGGCCAGAGGCAGAACTTGGTGTCAGCTGCCGAAGGCAGCCTGTCAGTGGGTATGGCACCCACACAGGGGTCCCTGCTGCTCTGAAAGGCTGAGGGCTCTGCAATGCCCAGGAAGCTCTGTCCCAGCCCTGACAGCTCTCCCCACCACTCCATAGCCACTCTGGGTTATTTTGGCAGTCCTGGAGGTGTGTGGTAATTAAGTAGAAAGGTTTGGATGTCAGCAAGCAGTATGATTCCCTCTTAGGCAGTTTATTGTGTTGCAAAATGTCTCTTGCATGTGTCAGTCAGGGACCTGGAGCTGTTTGCATTCCTGAAAATCAGGGCACCTCTCCATGCTGCTTTCAGGGATTTCACAGGATGCCCTGCAGCCCCTGGGTTTCCCAGCAGTGGAACGTGCTGGGTTTGTTTTGTCAGGTGCCAGCAGCCCTCACAGAGCCAGCCGAGCGCGCGGCTCCGCGGAGCTTTTGGTGTGGCGTTGCTGAAAGGGAGTCGAGATCATTTCTCGTGCTGCTCATTCAAACCTGGATCCTTTGTACACTCTGGGGGAAAGTTCCTCGTGCTGAGACAGCAGCTGTTGGCTTTTCCAGGTGCCAGCAGCCCCTGCTCTCCCCGTGCCATGAACCTGCTCTGTGCCTGTACCTGTGCCACTGCTGTCCACCTGGGCAGGGTTCACTGTCTGCTTTCCACATTCTGAGAAAAGTGACATCTTGGAGCAGAGCTCAGGGGATTAATTTGAAATCATATTTCCAGGCTTTGGCATTGATCCCCAGAACAGTTCCCATTTGAGACTGACCTTGGTTTCAGAAAAAAATGTTTTATTTATCTATAAGGATAGGTCTAGGCAAATTTCTTCTTTCAGCAGAAATTCTTCTGTGTGAGGGTGGTGAGTCTGGTGTGACCCTGGCACAGGGTGCCCAGAGCAGCTGTGGCTGCCCCTGGATCCCTGGCAGTGCCCAAGGCCAGGCTGGACAGGGCTTGGAGCACCTGGGACAGTGGGAGGTGTCCCTGCCATGGCAGGAGGATTGGAACTGGGTGATTTTTAAGGTCACTTTCAACCCTGACAAGTCTGTGACTCTGTGATGCTATGAAATTTCACATTTAGAGCTTTTCCTCTCAGAGTGCTTTGTTTCACCTGTGCTCAGTTGTAACCTCAAAACCTGTTTTGAAATGAAGTTTAATAAACTTCCCAAATTTCAGTCAGAATTTATTGTTTAACTTCACCTTAATAAAGTAATATTTTAATAATTACTTTCCCCACTAATGTTGGGGAATTAATTATTTTTCAGTCAATAATAAATTTGCCTGACAAAGGTATTCTAATAATGTTTAAATTGTATTGAAAACAACATGTCAAGGTACTGTACTTGCTAAAAATAAGGGAAAAATACAACTAAAAGGACAACAAGAAAATCGGGAAAGGTGTAACTCTTATATAAACTCTGTCAATAAAAACCCCAGACATGTGGATGTGCTGGCATTTCAGGATTGGATCCCAGCAGTAAATCCAGCAGTGATTTCCAGCTGTCAGGGTGCCCAGCTGGGGTCTCTGTGCAGCAGGTGCCCGTGGTGGGCTCAGTCCAGAGCTGTGTGCAGAGGGATTGGCACAGTGACGGGGCCTCACCCCTGCGCTGCTGCTTGTTTGCTTTGTCTGTTCCGGGCACATTTCTGGTGAAGGCTCTGTGCAGTGCTCTGTGCCTGTCGAGTGAGTGTCAGGGGATTGCAGCTGTGAGCAGGGTTTGGGTGACAGCAGTCCCAGTACCTGCTCAGCATCCCACTGTTGTGGCCACTTGCAGCTGGGCACCACGGGAATCTGCGCTGACGAACAGATGAAATCTGCCGTGTGTTGTACTTGGTCCGGACACAAAGTCATGTTCATTCTCCTCTAAACTGTGGGTCACTGTGTGCCTGGGTGAGCATCGTATGATCAGCAGAGATTGCTCTGAAAGGATTGGGCAGCACTGGAAGTTCAAGGAGCAGCTGGGGCTCTCGCTGGGAAGGGCTCATGGTGCTGTGAGCCCCGGGCTGCCCCTTGGGGGACAAAGCCCCTCGGGCTGGGGGAGGCTGCTGCTTCTGCACCCCCTGGAAAAACGCAATTCCCTCGTGTGCTGGGGTACAGCACTGGCTGGGGGCACGTGGAGGGGGGCTTGGGAGGAAATGAAGTGTTGCTCAACCCCGGGCTGCAGAGTCTGTGTGTCCTGGGAGTGTCAATATAAATACTGATGGATTGATACGTACATGGGGGTATACAAACATTTGTAGTAATACCGAGATCAACCACATATTGTATTGAATATTTATATAACTGTTAAAAACACATACATTTCTAAATACATAAATATAAATAAAATTTATAAAAGTTAAAGAATTTATGTAAGTACTTGTACATCCATATGTGGTTGATGCATTTGCTAGTGCTGTTATGAAATGACAACTGAGGTCACTTGGGTCTATCCCAGCAGCCACCTTACACGGGTCAGGGTGGCTGGGGCTGGACAGGTGCTCAGTTGACATCGCTGTGGGTGCAAAGAAAAGTGGCACAGGTGTGAATGTCCCCTTATCCCCATCCTCATGCCACCGTTGTGGCACTGGGGATCATTCTGTGCTCCCTCGGGGCTGAGGAGAGGAGGCACCCACAGACAGCAGGAGCAGCAGGGAGGGTTTTGCTGCTGAGCTGGTGTCTTTCCTTCTGTTTGGTGTGCTGGCAGTCTGCTTGCTCTGTTTGCTTTTTTCTTTCTTTTTTTAAATCCTGTTGTATTTCATGGCAGTAGGACAGCTCCCGTAGGAGTGCTATTAGCTGTGCTAGCCAAATGATCCATTAGAGGGGTTGAGGCTTTTATGTACAAGAATCACACACAAAGACGTCATTAAGTGGTCACTTTGGTGTGTTTTCACATGAAAGCATTCACTTTAAAAAGTGTCTGCAGAGTGCTGCCATCAGTATCCCTGCTCCGAAGCAGCAGCCCTGGGGGAGCTGAGGGGGCTTCACAGGGGTGATGCCCTGACCTCCTTGCCCCAGAGCTGTGTGTTTGCCCCCAGCTGGCATTCTGCTTGCTCTGAGAGTTGTTTGGGAGTGTCCAGACCCACAGCCCCCCGTGCTGGGCTGGGAGCTGGGGGAGCTGCAGGGTCTGGAGGGCGAGCACTGCCCCAGCTCTGGGTATGGCCCTGAACCAGCATCTGGGTATGGTGTGGGACCAGCTCTGGGCAGAGGCACCCGTGCTCCCACTGGGTGCAGTGACCCCTCCAGCAGGTGTTGGGCTTGTCTGCAAGCCGGCCGTGCATCAGCCTTGTGTAGAGGCTCAGTGATTGCAGCCCTGCCTCTGCCTGGCCTCACAGGTGTCAGTCACTGACTCGTGGCTGCTCCTAGACAGCCACGCAGGTCCTGAATATTAAAATACAGATATTAAAAAGGTTTCTCTGAATGTGGCAGGCAGCCTCAACACAAGGCTTCTGCAAGCAGTTTATTTTTAAAAAGGAAACCATAGCTTAGATGGAGTTCAGTGTTTTCCTGTAAAACCCCTGGGCATCAGGATAAATAGTTTTACCATTTTCAGGCAATAGTTGATGGTACGTAGCAGCCATCCTCCTGCTGGGGTTCAAAGGCGCCGGGTCACAGGGATCTGTGCTCCCTGGCAGAGGGAGGTGTTTGTGTGTTTGCTTTGGATCAGAGGCATTCCCTGTGCTCCAGCTGCACTGTTGAGCTGTGGCTGCTGGTTCTGCAGCTTTGGCATCCCCAGCCCGGGCCAGGCAGCCCCGGGCAGAGCCCCTGGCTGAGGGAACACCACAGCTCCAGCAGCAGCAGTTGGTGCCACAGCAGCCTCAGAACATCCAGCCGTGATTCAGTACTGAAAATTCTGTCAGTCGTTAAGAATTGTTCCGTAGTGATGGGCTGGTGCGTGTTCGTGCAGGGCAGGTGGGATGTGCAGCACTCACTGGAGTCTCTGTTGGCCACAAGGAGATTTGTCTTTTGTCTTTAGGAGGTGGCCTGTTAAATGATAGAGGACTGTAGGTCTGACCATGAATAGCCACTTCAAATTGCAGAATCACAGACTCAGCCAGTAAAGGAGCTTGCAGTCTCAGAAGGGGATCCCAAGAAAGATTTTCTATTACTAAATATACAACCAGGATGTTTTCTGGAAGGAGATTATTATCATAGAGCAAAAGTTGCAGTTGTATTCCTAACATACAGTGTGGGATGTTAAAAACAGGCTGTGCTGTGCTTCCCAGAAAACTGGTGGTGTGGGGAAGAGCCTGATGTGACACACAGAAATGGGCACACTCCTCTTCACCTGTGTGCAGGTCTGAAAAACCCAGGTGTACTGTCATGATCCAACACACCTGTCAGAGGATCCAAGTCTTCTAGGAATATCCTCGATTTTCTGAATGTAGAATTTGGGAGTGATTTTTCCAGGGCATGATTGGTGATTTTCTTTTGTCTGAGTTTGCCACATTTTCCACAATTCTGTAAGTGTTCGCCCAAAGTGCCTTGTGCTTTGGGGAGGAAAGTCATGGTGAGTAGCTGGGGATGCTTCTGCCCTGTGGGAAGGTGCCTGGGGACAGGTACAAGTTCCTGCTCCCCTGAAGGCAAGGTGAAAAGTCCTCCCAATGCAAGTCCTGATCACCAGACCGTGCTGAGCCCTGTGCTGCACCTGATGAGGTGTCACAGGAGGCTGACCACAGCAAGGTCAGGCACATCCTGCTCCCATCCGGAGTGGATGGCATTTCTTCATTTCTGACCATGAAAGTGAACTATAGAGTAGGAAATAAATCTATGTATTAAACACCAAAAAAAGAAATGGAAGGGCAGCATGGAGATTAAAAGACTTACTGCTGCAAGGAGAGCAGAGCAAATGTGTTCTTGCAGCCACAGTTCCAGTAAGAGTGAGGAGTTTGTGTGGCAGGTGCAGCAGACTCGGTGCTGTCCGGCTGGTCAGAGGGGCTGAGCTGAGCTCAGCGGGCACTGCCGGACTCTGCTGAGCCCAGGGCTGGGGCAGAGCACCACCTGAGAGCGCCTGGGACACCCAGGCTCCCAGCTGGCCCTCTGCCCCTCGCCCCACTGGCCTTGAGGGCCTCTGCTGAGGAGCATTTGTGCTGAATTTTAGTCCAGCAGGATTGGGTTAATGCCCCACTGCGCTGGTGGGGCCCATCGGGACACTGCAGCATCCCCTGCCACCTCTGAATTTACTCACTTATAATATTCCCTTCATAATGATTGGAAGGGTTCAGAGAAGGTTCAGAGAGATGAAAATCTGCCTTGCCCTCTGCTGATGCAGTTGGCAGGATGCAGTGACAGGGTAATTGGGAGCTGCTCGCTGCAGGGGCAGGGGATGAATGCTGCCCGTTCTGGGGAGATCTGTGCCGCTGGTTCCCAGCCTGTGGCTTCCAGCTCCTGGGTGCTCTGTGGGCCATTTGTAAAGGTCTGTGCAATAAAAGTGAGACAGGAAACCCTGCTCCCAGACAGACACGTCTGCATTTCTTCTGGGAAATTGGCTAAGATCTGTAAATTAAAAGAGATTGAAGGTTAAGGGTGCCCTGAGCTCCAGAGCTACAAGCAAACAAGGAGGATGTAAGTGTTTTGATAATAGCTGGTGATAGTGAAGCATAAGCACAATTTACCTGAGGCTGTGGTATATTCTGGTAGTGTTTAACTCTGAGCAAATAGCTTTCCTTAAAGACCATCTCCTAGGTGGATAGAAATGCTGGTCTCAGTGGGGAAGCAGTGAAGCTCCTTGTTTCCTGGGAACCAGAGGACATTGCATTAGATCACAGGAATGATTTTTTATGGCCTTAAAGCATTTGAGTGTATGAAGTACATTAGGTGGTTGGGGTGTACAACACGTATTGCCGGGCTCTGGATCTCATCCAGAGAGTTGTGGAACAGCCTAAACCCCAGCACTGAAATGAGGACATTGAGTTTAGTCTGGATTTCAGAATCAGGTTGGTTAACTGCTCCTCTGATTCCAGCCACACATGTTGTAGTTCCATGTTACCCATCTGGCAGTAATTTGCTCTGACTTTTACATTGTGCTCATGTAAGGTCTCATTTTCCAGGTATCTGGTAAGTGTGTCTGCTTGTGTTTGCTTTAGCCCATGGCATAAGGAGCAGAGATGCAGCTTCTAATCCTACTGTGTCCATTCTCTTCTTCAGGGTCGATGTTCAAGGGAAAACTGCAAATATCTTCACCCACCACCACACTTAAAAACGCAGCTGGAGATCAATGGCCGCAATAACCTGATCCAGCAGAAGAACATGGCAATGCTGGCCCAGCAGATGCAGCTGGCCAATGCCATGATGCCCGGAGCCCCGCTGCAGCCCGTGGTACGTGCCCCTGGGGGTCCCCAGGAGCTGGGCTGAGTGCAGGCAGCACAGCTTCCACACCAGGGAAATCCCACGGGGTCGGGAATGGGAGAGGAACCAACTGAAATCCCCTCTGAAATCACTGAAATGCCCCTCTGTATGTCTTTGTGTTGCTTAATTCTACCTTGCCTGAAGTAATATTTTTAATTATTTCAGTAATCTTGGGTTAATTTATCTTTTGCAACTTTATTCTCAGAGTTTGGTAAGCAAGTGATCTGCATGAGATTTTAGTTTCCTTTGCAATATTACGTGCTCTAGGAAACTCCTGGCTTTGAGAAGATGCTCACTGGGTGTTTTCCCTTCACTCAAGGGAACTGTCCCAGAGAATTGCTTGCTGGAATTGAGCTTTAGTTTAGGGGGAGTTAGGCTGAGCTTGACCATGGCTAGTGCATCAGTAGTATGAGCCCATCCAGCAGCAGAGAGCTGGGGTGGCTCTGTGCCCTGGCCCAGCAGTGGCCATGTGCTGATGGGGCTGTAGGACAGGGGCTGTCCCCACTTAGTGCAGCACATCCCAATGTCTCTGTGAGCTTCAGAGCAATGCCAGCTGGCTCTGATAACATGCTGTTATTCTGCAATGGTCAAAAGGCTGCAGGGTATTTATATTGCTAGAAAATAAGCTCAGTAGAAAATACATGGGGTAGTCTTATTTGCTGTACAGCAGGCACACAGGTGTCTGTTTGAGTGTATGGGGCTGAAATCAAACACCAACATCTCTTAAGTTACACACTAACAGACTGGTTCTATTTTGAAGTTCATTATTACATAGCTGATAACCCAGTAATGAAAAGTGTAGTTAATTAATAGTGTATTTAAGGGTAATATTTAATTTCCTGTAATATTTGCCAGGTTGTTTTTCATTCACATGGATGAAGAATCATAAGCATTACAGAAATTATACCCATTTACACAACTCTCAGAATTTACAAAATTCTGTTTTCTCCAGTAATCCCTGTATGGTTTTGTTCATTATTTCCAATGTCTCTTGCTTCCAAACAATTCAGTCATTTCCTCAGGAATACAGAAACATGTGCTGTTCTCTGCTGTCTGCCTTAAATTGATATGAAACAGAGAAAGAGTTGTGTTAACTCTGTAGTTGTTTTTCCCTCTAAAAATTAGTTGGGAAAAAGAACCTAAATGCCTTGAGTAACTGCCTTATTTAGATAGTGAAAGACAAACACTCCTGGCTGAATTTTATTTGGCAGTTACACTGCATTTGGGGGCAGGAGAGTTATTTAATCCTTGCCGCAGTGTAGCAGCTCTGTGTTGGGTTTTCACAGCATTATTTGGGCTCTACACCCAATTATCTTCACACCCACAAGGGTACTTGACTCTCTTTTGAAAACTTGCAAACAAACAAAATAAAATCATGTTTGCATGTGCTCTTTCTTCCACTGGTTTAATGTTTTAGCCTAACTAAAGCATCTCCCTGATGCAGTGAGTGTCTGATTATCTGCATGGCCAGCCTGTTTGTAAAACAGGAGGACTGTGGCTGTGAAACCTCAGGAGTTCCTGGGCCTGCTCTAGCTGCACCAGGGTCAGAAAAGCTTTGCCTGTGCCTGAAGTCGAGTGTAGTTGATGCTTTGTCAGGCCTCTCAGATGCCTTTTCCCCAAGAGGCAGCGTTGTACTGGTGTGCCCATGTCCCCCTGGCAGCCCCAGACTCTCTGTGACCCCACAGCGTGTCTGTCATTCATTATGGCATTGCTGGAGTGTGGATCCTCTGTGAGCTTGCTCCAGGAGCTGCCACGTGCTGTGAGTGTGCAGGGAAGCTGGAGCAGGAGAAGCAGCAGAGGCTGGTGGGGATCCCTGTCCCGTGCTCTTGCTCATTGCAACAACTGCACGGGTGTTCCCCATGAGCCACAAACACAGCAAATGCTCCTTTCCAGTTAGCAGCAGAAACTCACCTCGTTCAGCTCCAGGGGATGCTGAAGAGTTGTTTTGGTGACAGCATGGCAAGCTGCTGCACAGCAAATGTTAAATGTCTGTTTCCCTGTCTCCGCTTGCAGCCAATGTTTTCCGTTGCACCGAGCTTAGCCACCAACGCGTCAGCCGCCTTCAACCCCTACCTGGGGCCCGTGTCCCCAGGCCTGGTCCCTGCTGAGATCCTGCCCACGGCCCCGATGCTGGTGACGGGGAACCCCGGCGTGCCGGTTCCTGCTGCTGCCGCCGCTGCTGCCCAGAAGCTGATGAGGACAGACAGGCTGGAGGTAGGAGCTGGCTGCTGTAACTTACTCAAACAAGTGCTATCATTTATTATGTCTTCTAGGTGGGAAATACTTTCCTTGTGAAAGCAAATAATGCAGGTTTCACTTGGGCTGGTAATGTGGTATCTTTGTTACGGTAAGAACGAGGAGCGACTGAGTGATTGTACAATAAGTTCAGGCTGCCACTCTGCTTCTGACCCTCGCTTGCAGAAGGAAATGGGAATATTCGGGAATGATCATGGCAGCAGCAAGGGTGCCACAAAGCCGTTAGTGTGTGCCCAGAAGCGTTGGCTTGGTGGGGGCACAGCCCCTGAGCACTAGGGAGAGGTGCAGAGCTGCAGCTGCTGGGTGCAGATGACTCGGCCTCTCTGGCTCGGGGCAGACGGTGCCCACGCTCCCCTGCTGGCCTCCCGTACCTGGCTTATCACGCCCGCTACAACCCTGACAAGTGTCGGTGCTCTCGAGCTGCTGCTCTCCCTCGCTCTGAATCTGTCTTATCTGAAAGGCCTGACAGTGTTTTCGGCACCTTATCGGTGCTGCAGCAGCGTGGGCGGGGAGCCAGGGACGGGCTGCAGGCTGCCGTGAGCTTGGGGCACAGCCCGTGGGCACAGCCTGGGAGCACAGCCTGGGAGCATAGAGCACGGCCTGAGAGCACAGCCTGAGAGCATAGAGCACGGCCTGAGAGCACAGCCTGAGAGCATAGAGCACAGCCTGGGAGCACAGCCTGAGAGCATAGAGCATGGCCTGGGAACACAGCCTGAGAGCACAGCCTGAGAGCATAGAGCACAGCCTGAGAGCACAGCCTGAGAGCACAGCCTGGGAGCATAGAGCACAGCCTGGGAACACAGCCTGAGAGCACAGCCTGAGAGCATAGAGCACAGCCTGAGAACATGGAGCTCAGCCTGAGAGCATAGAGCACAGCCTGAGAGCTCAGCCTGAGAACATGGAGCTCAGCCTGAGAGCACAGCCTGGGAGCACAGCCTGAGAACATGGAGCTCAACCCCTGGGCACAGCCTGAGAGCAGGTGCTTGGCAGCTCTGGCTGTGGTTAAAAGGCAGCGAGGGGGGAAGCTGAGCAGCCAGGCTGCCCTGCTGTCACCCTGGTGTGTGCTGTCACCCTGGTGTGTGCTGTCACCCGGGTGTGTGCTGTCACCCCGGTGTGTGCTGTCACCCCGGTGTGTGCTGCACACAGCAGGGTGAGGGCTCAAGACTGCTGCCTCCTGCATGGCTGCTGCTGGTCTCCCTTCTGGCAGTGGGTCTGCTCACTGAGCTCAGGGAGCACGCTGGGAGGAGCAAGAAGGATCTCTGTTTTATGCAGCCTGCTGTATTTGTAGCTCTGTTCTTTCTGCCTGTGCATCTGCACTAACAGGGTTTAGCTCTCCTTCCGAGGGAAATGAATTCCTTTTCCTTAGCTGCATCCCTGGCGGACAGGCTGCTGCTCAGAAGGGGCGAGCTGGGAGCAGTGTGGACGGTCATCTGGCAGCCAGCGTTTCCCGCTGCTGCTGTCACTATTCTCAGAGCTCACATCACCACAGGTCACCCTCCTGTGGGATCACATCACTTCCCTTTTTAGAGATGTTTTCCCGAGGGAAGCGTTCCCCAAAGCACGCTCAGGTTGCAGGGAGGCAGCCGTGCCGAGCTCTGAGCTGGCACACAGGTGGCTGGTTGGAATCACCCAGGGATGATTTTCCCTTGAGGACTCTGTTTAAAGATGGACACCTGCCAGAGGTGGATTAAAACCAAAATGCAATTAGGTAAATTCATAAATAAATCATAATGGATTTGGAAATGAGTATGGAGAGGAGGACGCCCATGGTGGGAACCCTTTGGGTTGTGCTGCCAAGATCAGCTGCTGTGTTTGATTGTGCTTCCAGCCCTGCAGTGCCCATGGATGGTCAGCATGGGACATGAGGGCTCAAAAGCATCCTGGTCATAAGCAGGATGTACCCATTGTCCCCAAGCACCCAGGGAAGCAGGAGCACCCTTTTGTGTGCCCCTCCAGGGCAGCCCTGGTGCTCTCCACAGGCTGTGACCGCTGTGCACAGGGAGCTGATGTCATCTGGGACATCAGTGTGGACAGGATTTGTCCCTCTGGATGCTGCATTCTCTTGATATTGCTGTTCAGAGAAGTGGTGCACTGCCGAGCCAAACTCCTCTGCGTGAGAGGGAGATGCTAGAGTAGCACTCTCAGGGTCACAATACTGTTTTTCCCTTCTGCAAATTCAGTTTAAACAGTGGAACATGTAGGTGAGAACATAATTTGCAAATGCTTTCCAGTACAGTGGTCATCTGATCTGAAGTATCCAAATTTAGTATCCAAACACTAAACAAGCATGTAGTTTTTATGAACTGCAAAATATTTGAATGTACTTTATAGGCTACAGAAATGCAGAATGGATTTTGGAGATTCTGCATGACCTGGCTATTACCTCCCAGAAGAGCCAGCAGTGTCTACCTGCCCTTCCAGGGAGCTGCAGCTGTGGCATTGCCATTTGTTATGGCATGATCAGAGCTTTATAAGGCTCCACTCACTCTCCCTTGGAATGAACTGTCCTGGAGAAAAATAACCACAATGATGTTAGCATCTAATCTTGGAGTATGATTGGTTCTGCTTAGAATTTTAAATATTTATTTTCAGGAGTGATATACTCTGGCAGGAATTAAGTCAGCACACGTTCTGGCATACAGACCCAGGCTGTTCCCAGGCTGAAAGCTCCCAGTAAGCACACCTGGGGTTTTCAGGGATGCAGGCAGACACCACAGCTCTGTCGGGCAGCACTGTGTCTCCTGAATTAATGTGAGTCTTGGTGAAGTGAGGTCAGGGACTGATACTAGCAGTGGGATGGCTTTCATCTGGATTTCACACTGACAGCGTGCAGGTGTTGGGTGTCCAGTGCTTTCAGCCACTCCTGTAAGGAATCTGCATCTCGGGATGGAAATGTCATGGCTTCAGGCTTTTCCACAGCTTTCCTCACACTCCTGCCCTGCAGGAAATATCTTGAACAAAGTGTGGTTCTTCAGTGAACTAGAGAAGAAGCAAGAGGGACAGGGAAGTGAGAGAAAAAGGAATTGCCTAACACTTTATCAAAAACAGCTGTTTCTGTTGGAATGCCATCATTTTCTATTGGAAGTGTTCCCAAGTCAAGAATGACCACAGCCAGTCTGCTCTTTCTTGCTTGGTTCTTACATGCCATGCTTTGCCAGAAAGAAGCAGCTTAGAAGTTCTTGGAGCTGGTCAGCTCTGGGTGATCAGGACTGTTGTGCTGGCTGGCATGTGTCACTGCAGGGGACTGGACCAGGGAAGGGATCTGGCTGCAGGATTACCTGGCAGGCCAGTGGATCTTTTCCAGCCCAGGAATTTGCCTGAGCTGTTTCTGGTGTGCTGCAGAATCTGTTCTGTGAGCCCTGAGCAAGAGGGCACGGGATGGGCAGGGGCCATGGAGGGGCTGGGCCTGGCTCACGTGGCTCAGGTGCCAATACACACCTGGAGCCTGTCACCATGTGGAAAAAGCCCATGAACAGGATTGTGCAGGAATGGCCCTGCACAAATGTTTTCACAGCTGACCTGGTCCTGGTCCTGCAGGGGGTCAGTTCGTACCCATGGAGGATTTGCAGGTGGCAGTGGCACAAGGTTAAACAGCAGCCAGAGAACTGGTGTGAAGGGAAACCAAACCACCACCAAATCTGGGTTGTTGCAGGGATCAAAGCCAAGGTCCTTGAGAAAATACTTACGATCCAAGCTCACAGGCACCCACCTTGAACAGGAAATTCCATCTACTAAAGGGTTTTATTTTTATGCAGACCCGGTTGCTTTTGTCCCTTTGTTTCCTGTGGCCTTTGGAAATCTGGAATGCAAAGTGTGTTTTGTTGGCAGTTTGGGGAGGAACTAACCATGACAGGAGCCCACATCAGTCTGTCAGTCAGTGTGTCAGACCCAGGGGCGGACGTGTGCAGAGGGGGCCGGTGTTTGTCACACTGGTGACGCAGTCCGTGTCTGTGGTGCTGGGGTGGCTGGGTGTCTGTGTGGGCTCAGGGCTGGCTGGAGCCCATGGGGACACTGCAGGGGCTGTCACCCACGCAGCTGCAGTGTCTGAGCCCTCAGCTCCATCTGGCTGCTGGCGTGTGCCAGCGAGAGCAGTGGCTGCTGCTATTCCCCACCTCCCCAGGGTGATGGCTGGGCAGCACAGGGGCTGTGCCACCTCTGTGGGCTCGGCTTGTGTCTCCTGGCAGGTGCCTGGGTCATGAGGACACATGGACACAGAGTGCCCACCCGGTGGGGCTCCCTGGGGGTGGCCACACACCATTCACTCACCCTAACGAGCGCATGGAGCATAGCCAGGTCACAGCAGGGCATGACCAAGCACCTTGGGGTGCTTGGGTGGTGCCCAAGAGCGGCCACAGCACATTTCAGGAGACAGAAACAGCCCCCTGGGCAGCTCAGTGGGAGCCAGAGTGACACCTACTGTGTGCTTGGCTCTGATCATGGTGGGGTTTCATGCTCCTTGACATCAGAAATGGCTCTGGAGAAGCCAGTCTCTGCTGCCAGGTCCTGAGCCCTCCATCCCCCTGCAGTGCACCGCCTGGGCCAGGCCCCTTCCTCGTGGTGCTCTGGCAGATTTTCAGAAAGCTTGTCTCTGCTCCAAGCCGTGCCTGCAGCACCCATCACCAAAAGTAAGTGTCTTTCTTTTCCTGGTGTCACAGGTGTGTCGAGAGTACCAGCGTGGGAACTGCAACCGGGGAGAGAACGACTGCCGGTTCGCTCACCCCGCCGACAGCGCCATGATCGACACCAACGACAACACCGTCACCGTCTGCATGGATTACATCAAAGGGAGGTGCTCCCGGGAAAAGTGCAAATATTTTCACCCTCCTGCACACCTGCAAGCCAAGATCAAGGCTGCCCAGTACCAGGTTAACCAAGCTGCAGCTGCCCAAGCAGCAGCGACTGCAGCTGCCATGGTGAGTGTGGGAGCACTTGTGGACGTAGCCGTACGTTGAGGAGAGGCAATGGTGGATGTGTGTTTGTCCTTGCTGAGGAGGGTGCGTGTGCCTGGGGACCCCGGTGACTACCCGGTGCAATGAGCTTTCTCAGCATGTGGTGCCAGATCTGCTGTGAAGTAGTTCCAGACCATTGAGGTGTTTGACTAATTTTGCCTGCTGGTGTCCGGAGTAGCTGTGTGTACCTCTGTGCGTGCATACGCGTGTGCGTGTCTGTGCGTGTGGGCTCCTTGTGTCTCTGGTTGGCTGTACATCTGTGTGTGTGGGCAGATGTGTATCTGTCCAGCTGCACAGGCAGATAAATCCGTGTTTAGTTTCTGTAAGTCCGTGTTTGTAGAGGTGCAGTTTGGAGTGGATTGACCGTGTTGCTGCTGTCCCTGTCCCGTGTCCCCGAGGGCTGGCGGTGGCTGTCCCGGTGCGGTGCAGGCCCGGGTGGGAAGCGGAGCACAGTGGGGGCGGCAGGGCCGGCGGGGCGAGGCGGTGGGCTGTGCGTGGCCGTGAGCCCGGCTGTGCGGGCACCCCCTGCCGCCCCGCTGCCCTGCCCGTCGGCCCGTGCATGCCTAGTCTTGTTACCGTTGTACACGGCATCCGGTGATTTGTTTTTATTTGTTTTTTCTCACCTCCCCAAATGCACTGCTGCCCCCATGACGCACCTCTGCTTGCTGTTTATGTTAATGCGCTTGACCCCACTGGCCATTGCCATCATGTGCTCGCTGCCTGCTAATTAAGACTCAGTCGGCTGTCAAATCACTGAAGCGACCCCTCGAGGCAACCTTTGACCTGGTACTATGACCTTTCACCTTTTAGCTTGGCATGTAGCTGTATCGTAGAGTCGAGTTTGGGGTTAATGTGTAGCAATGGAACATCCCGGTTTCCCTGTCCGCGTCCCCGGCAAAGGGCGTGCGGGCGGCCGGGCCAGGCTGGGTGCCCTCCCTGCCGCCCCCGC
>NW_005054309.1:11579526-11597157 GCF_000277835.1 Geospiza fortis | reverse complement strand
CACCCCCTCCCTTTTTTGTTTTTTTCTTTTTTGTTACTGGACTTTATTTTTATACCCATCCACCATTCAGGGAATTCCTCAAGCTGTACTTCCCCCCTTACCAAAGAGGCCTGCGCTTGAAAAAACCAATGGTGCCACCGCAGTCTTTAACACTGGTATCTTCCAATACCAGCAAGCTCTTGCCAACATGCAGTTACAGCAGCATACAGCCTTTCTCCCACCAGGTAAGTGCATCGCTGGCGCCTTTTCAGGGGCGGGAGCGGGGGCATTTCTGGAGCAGCACACTAGGAGGCAGCTGGTGCAAACGCGGTGTGTGCTGGGGCCGCTGTGCCAGGCACAGGCAGCCCCTCCAGGCAGGGCACAGCAGTGCCCCTGCCCCTGGGCGCAGGAGGGGCTGCCTGTGGGCACGCTGCCTTCTCTCTGCTCCTCACAGAGGCTGGGTGGGACTTTTCCAGTCTAACACAAAATCAGCATCCTGCTCTCTCACCCCAAATCAGAATTTGAAATCTCCTCTCTCCTTCCTCTTTTCCTGGATTAACTGCTCTTCCTTCCACATCCCTCAGCTGTTGTGCTTGTTTCCCTGTAAGACCCCTTGGCCTTGGCAGTGGTGGCTCTGAGTCACACACACGAGGGGGTTTTTTAATGAGGTTTTAATGGGGTGCAGTGATCCCAGGCAGCACAGGCAGTCTCACAGGTGGAGAAACACAGACCTACACAAGCAGTCGCAGTTTGGGCATCCATCACTGATGGCTCAGGGCTGGTCTTGGACTGAGTAAGCCAAGTGCTTGTTCTCAGCCAAGAGTCCTGGTGTAATTGGTGAAGATTGATGCCTGTACTATGGACTAAGCAGAAATCCTTTTGGAGGAGTAGTGATGGGACATAAAGCTGGAATATGTGCTTTGGTTCTGCTGATGGCACTGCATGAGAAATGATCTCCAGTATGTCCTGGGAGCTTCTGCCCTTAGTTACACAGCTGAGGTAGTTTGTTACACCTGAACCCACACTAAAGCAGCACCCTCATTCCAGGAATGTGCAGAGCTGATAGATCTGTACTCAAAAATGGGATAGAGTCTGTGAGGACAGCCCTTCTTCATGTGGACCGGGAAGGGGAAGAAATACAGCTAATCAGTCTCTACCCAAAAATTTAAAGGATTTTATCCTGGGCATCTTGGGCAAGTATGTTCCCAGGAGATCAGTACAGTGCCCTTTATTATGCTGTCATGATCTGGCATGCAACCAACTTGTGTACTTTAAATGGCACAAAAATCAGTTTCTTGATCTGTGCATTTTAATAATGCAAAAATGCATTGCAGCCACTGAAATGTATCAGGAAATGTTGCAAAGCTTGCTGGAGTCAGTAGCAAGATGGGCTGGGTAAGCTGCAGGTCAGATCCCTAGCCCACATATTAAAATCCATATAAAAATGTATATGCAGTCATAGACTCATGGAACCACTGAATGGTTTGGGAAGGGCCTTAAAGACCACCTCATTGCAGACCCCCTGCCATGGGGGGACACCTAGCAATAGACCAGGTTGCTCAGAGCCCCATCCAGATAGAATCCTTCCTATGAATGTTAAACAATTCACAGATCTCTTTTGGTGCAGCATGACCAGTGGAGTCTGTAAACTGCAATTTTCCGGCTTCCATGAAAGCAGCAAGGGGCTGGATGGTTTCTGGAAATGCTGGAGCTGCCTTTGTACTTCCCCCTGGAACTCAGGAGCTGGGGTTGTGGTTTGTGTGTGCCAGACCCCATTTGCACCTCATCACAGACTGGGGCCTTTCCCACTGGCTCTTGACACACCTTACCTCAGCTCTTCCTCCAGCACATCCACAGTGGAACCTCCAGGAGCTTGGCAGTGGTTCTTGAGCTTCATTAGACCTTTCCTGACCACTGGAGTTTAGTGTATGTTACACAATAAAAGTAAGGGAGTTTTTAGCCTGAGCTATTATGAATTCTCTCTTTATATTTTTCAGATAGCTGCACTTTGAGCTTTCCAGTAGTCCAGTACTTTCCAAAAAGTTTGAAAAATGTCTTTGGCACCTTGCCCTTTTTAGTTTCTCCCGCTTCAGACGAGCTGGGATCAGTTCCTGTTTGGGCACAGTCACGTGGACACACAGAGTTTCTCCATCTGTCCCTGCGAAGCCGCGGAGAGCGCAGAGCGCGGGTGCCCCCAGCTCCACGGCCACGGAGCAGGGCCAGGGCAGCTCAGTGGCATCTGAATTAAAGTGACATTTTTCAGGTTCAGACACCCAAGGTGTAAGTGCTCGTTTGTGTTCCTAGTTGCTCCAGGCAGAGTGTGCAGGAGGGCTGGAGGGCAGGACGCCTGCAGAACCTACACAGGGTGGGTGTGCCCTGGGCAGGACCCTCCCCTCTGCAGGGCACTTCACTCCTCATGTCCTCCCACTGATACTGCAGGAAACCTCAGATACCTCTTCTGAATTGTAAGGCATTGTTCTGGCTGCCTGTGCGCCGGGGATGTGAAGCACATCCAGGGAACATCCATGCCTGGGAGTGGACACTGCACTCCAGCACACCTGAAGTGATTAAATGTTCTTCAGACATTCACATCACCTCTCTCAGCTAAAGCTCCCTCTGTGCACAGCTCGCCTCTTGAGGTGTCCCCGAAACCATGGCTGCTGGAAGCTGTCCCCAGGCTGAGGGGGGAGCTCAGGGGTGTGACGAGAAAGAGCCAGGAACATTTGTGCTCTTGAGATAAGGGCAGTTAGTGTGCCGAGTCAGGAGGCTCTGCATGCCTGGGTTTGGTTCCTGGCTGCCAGCTGGGGACACCTTGGCAGACGTAGGTGACCCTCCCTCTGTGAATGTGCAGAGCTGCAGGTCCTCAGACCTTCAGCTGCTCCGTGTCCTGCAGTGCAGCTGGGGCTGCTGCAGTGCTCCTGGGGCAGCTGAGTGACATCCTGCCCGGTGCCTGGGACCGTGCTGTGCCTCAGCTCCCTTCTCCCCGGGGTGTGAGTGCAGCTGCTCTGCCCCAGGTGTGTCCCCGGGTGACCAGACTGGCCTTGAGAAGCGAGAGCCTCAGAGCAAGGGGTCGTGTTGGCAGGATGCTCCCAGGAGTTGGGTGGTGCAGCTGCAAGGGGCAGGATTGCAGCTGGCAGCTGAACCCCAGAGCCAGTGAGGAAAGGCTGCAGCTCCCTCTGCGTTGTGTTAACTCGTTGTGTAGTTGTTCAATTACTGCAGCTTCAGCACCAGAGACTCCCTTGCTCCTGCCTGGGACTCAGTGCCCAGAGGCTTTCCTTAAGGGACTTTCCTCCCTGGGGCTGCTGGGCCTGTGCAAAACCGCTGCTCCTCCCCAAAACTTTGGGGAGGGAAAGGTCACACACCACTGCTCACCTCCACAGGAGTGCTTGTGCTGTCTGGAGTGTTGTTTTTAATTAGGCATTAGTAGATTGGGCAGAAGAAATAGACTGAGGGGAATAATACAAGGGAGAAAAGAGAAAAAATAATTAAAACAACAGTAAACCTAGAATATTTCTAGAAATAGCTTTATTGTGTTGCAGAAATAATCTGGTTATGCAGTTGTGGTCATTTAAGTTGGAACATCCTCAAATTAAAAATCTGCCTTGTGCTGAACAGCCAGGGAACATTGAAAGTGAACATTCATTATTCATGTGTTCTCATTAGTAAGTCAAAGCTTCTGAAGTCAAGCTGAATATTAGGATCATAGCAAAAATTATTTTTATTACTGGTAAGAGGATCATAAAGCATAATATCTGTATTTGGGAATTATGCCACCCCAGCAAGCATTCCACTTTCTGCCTCATGTTCATTTGCTTTAATTCCCTTTCAAAACTGTGGGCACTGGTCATAATGTTAATGATGATCATTCAGGCTGAAATTTGGAGCTTTTCACTGAGAAGTGTTACAGGGATGTTTCAGAGTGGGTATAACAGCCAGCCCATGTGTAGCAGTGGGTACTGCACTATTATTACTTGTGCATGGGGTGATGGACCACTGCAGGGCGCACAGCCGTGTGCAGGGGGCACTTCTGCAGAGCCACAGCTCAGAGCTTCTGCTCTGAAACCCCATTAATGCCACGGAGAGCCCACAGGAGGGACCAAAAAAGCAGTTCTGCTTACTGTTTGTACTTTTTAGCCAAATTCTGCTCCATTTTTTAATCTTGCAGGTGATCCCCTTGACTTCAGCCCTGATTTGTGCCAGGGGAGGTCGGGAGAGGCGCCTTTCCTTTACCCTTTCCTTGTCAGTGTGCTCAGTCTCTTCCTTGACACAGAGGTGTAATTGGGGAACAGGATGATGCCCTTGCCTTTGTTGCCTTACAGATAGAGCAGGGACAGAGGATAACCTTGGCCCCAGCAGCAACTGAACTGGCCTGACTTCTTCCCTGCACAGTGAAATGCTGCTGAGGCTGTGCATCCGCTGCAGCGCTGGGCACGGCCGGAGCCATTTCCCGTGCCCAGGACAGCCCAGGATGTCACACAGGCAGCCTTGCCTGGCTGCCTCTGCCAGACTGCTAGGAAGTGTTTCCATTCCCACTGCAGTCTCATTCCCAGAGTTCAGAGTTCATTTCTGTTTCTGCTGTGTCGCTCATCATTAACAGCATTAATAAATGTTATTTGTTACATTAAAAAGTAAATAATGTATTAAAATGGATATTCTGGAAGATCAGTATATGTTTATCATCTTGGAAGCAGAAATAGAAGATTGTGAGATCAGTCTGGTGGAAGGCATTTTGCTGTGTAATTTAATGAGAATTGCCAGCTTGGTGATACTTAAAAATGATGCCAGAATGATCCTAAAAACACCTTCCTGCTCTGGCTCTGGTTGCAGGGCAGAACTCTGCAGGTGTGTGGCCTGACGGGAGATGGGGCTGTGAGCCCCGGCACCAGCAGCTTAAAATACATCCTACAATGTAGAACAGAAAGCAGAGCAGGGCTTGTGGGGTGTCACTGGGAGCTGCTCAGGCACAGGGACCATTCAGCCACGAGAGGAGAGGAGAGGAGAGGAGAGGAGAGGAGAGGAGAGGAGAGGAGAGGCTCTCTCTGTCCCACTGTGCATCTGACGGCTCCAACAAGGACAGCAGTGCCTGGTCCCTGCACTGGGGACCGCAGCACCAGGCAGGGTGAGTTTGAAGCATCTCTTTTGATCTGAGGAGAGCAGGGAAAGGGCCATGACAAGGCTTGTGTCCCAAGGCAGGCAGGTTTCAGGAGCTGTGAGTTAAAGCTGAGGAAGGCTTTCCTGGCCGTGCAGGGGCCAGCAGGGTCCCAGCACAGCTCCACCTGTCCCTGAGGCCTCGTTCTAACGGATCACTGTGCTATTGTGTGGTTTGATTGTGCTGACAGTTACATGCCACTGTGCCCGTAATAACAATTTTTCTTCTTTGTTCAATGAAATTTCTAATTACACGTGTGATGGGTTGTTTTAATTCTTTTCCCTTTCCAAATCCACCTTCCTGTTGCAATGCATGATGAGCAGGCTCAATATTGTGCATGACACCCGCTACAAGTGTTGGTAGGTGCCAGCTTTGTTTCTTGATTATCTTAAACCTGTGGTGCAGCTCACAGACCCTCAAAATCCACTGCTAGATTTAATGTACAGCCCTCGTGCCAGTCCATCTCCCCGAGCCTCCTGCACTAACACCTGTCAATTAAATGTGATTGTTTTATTTAATTGACATGGACACGTAGATGTTAATTTTGTACAGCAGTTTTTAATTGCACATTGTTCCTTGGTGGATTTTGACTGGACTATGAGTTCCAGTGTTTAGAACCTATCTTGTGTTAACTAAAGACTGTATCTTACCATAACCACGTAGCTGTATTCTGTCCTTCTACAAGATTAATTTCTGTTAGCAGTTAATATTTGGGTTGAATTTCTAAAGGACAAAAATTTGTAAATGTAGGGGCATTGAAAAAACTCTCCTGTTGTTTTTCGTATTGAAATGGTTAAGCTTGTTTGTGTCGATTTTCTTGATTTGATGGTAACAAGCATTTTCCCCTTTTTTTTCTCTTCCATCTCCCTCCCCTCCCTCCTGGAATGCTGTCCTGCTTTGCACTGTGGTTGCATGTCACGCGCTGGCAATGATGTCTCGGGCTTTCTGCTGTGGTAAACCATGCTCAATGACCCTCCCACGTGTCGCTCTGGTCCCATACTGCTACACTCTTCTGTACGTTTGCTTATTTGATTTTCCTTCCGAAAGTTCCCATGGTGCACGGTGCTACGCCAGCCACTGTGTCTGCAGCAACAACATCTGCCACAAGTGTTCCCTTCGCTGCAACAGCCACAGCCAACCAGGTTTGCTAATTTACAGCTTTGTTCCTTACAGACAACTCGAAATCGGTGCTTTAATGAGCATGGGGGTTTGGATCTGACCTCTTGTTGGCCTACACATTCTCTCAGAGAGCTGCAGCACAGCTTAATCAGCCCTTAGCTGTGCTCCAAAGGTGCTGCAGTTCCATTTCTGATGCTAAAAATAATTGACAATAGAGTTTCTGACTCAGTCTTGACATTTATAGGCCACGCTGCTTATTTCTGTTCTCAGGGATGCAAAGAGCAAGGGATAATACACAAACCCATGATTTATTTCCATTTCTGTGGAGCCAACAGCTCCTTTCAGTGCAGAACTCAGGGAAAGCCAGGGGAGTCTTTGTGCAGAGGGGTTGCAGGTTCTTACAGTCTGAGCTTAGCAGTCCAAACATGTTCTCTCCTCTTCCAAGCATAAAATAAAACCCTGTGAGCATGGGCCACACAGAAAGGCTTCCTTGAAGCCTTTGTTGCAGCCTGTGATTCTCCTTGGAATGGCCCATTGCTTTGAACAGAGCTCAGATAAGAAAATGCCCCTTAGAGTCTGGGTTTATTTCTCAATAGGCACCCCAGTCATTGCCGTGTTTGGATGTATTTCAGGAACATGAGAGTAAAGCTTTACCACGTAAGTGATTAGAAGTCCTGCCAGGAAAGCCAGAACCAGAGCTCTAAAGATGAGTCTGGGCCAGAGGAGCGGCTGGAGCTGCACCTGAGCACAGGACGCTGTCAGAAAAGCAGATTTCTGTACAACACCTGGCTGAAACAATAAAAATGTTTTAAAGAGCCTCCTGTTCCTCTTCTAAAAGCTAATTATTTTTTGAGGTTTGCTGGGCAGTTAGTTGTCCGTGGCAGGAAGCTGTCAGTCCTGGTCTGATACACAGGTCTTGGTTCCAGCTCAGTGGGATCACGTGTGTGCCCCTTAGAGAAGGGAGCTCCAGGTTCTCCTCAGCGTTGTGCAGGTGTGCTCCTGTGCAGGTACATGTCAGTGTTAAGGCAGGCTTACCTGATGCACTTGGCTCCTGGCTCAGGGCAGGTGGCTCCTCAGGACACCCAGAGCTGCAGAGTGAGCCCCAGGGCCTTTGGCTTCGAGCCTTTGCACCTTTACCTGTTGAGCACTACCATTTTGTGCTGCCCCAGCTGTACATCCCTCGTTAACCTGTCTGCTTCCTCATCTCTCAAAAATACAATTCCCAAATGGCATCATTGCAGTGACACCCAGGCATGCACATCCTGAGCCTCCAAAGGGACCTGGATATTGTAGAATGCCAAAACCAGCCCAGGTTAGTCTGCTCAGCAGCTAGCACGTTCTTCTCTTGAGAAATGTTTGCTGAATGAACAGCTCACTCAGGGCTTTAAACTTGGCCTAAAAATTTGTGTTTTGAAAAGCTAGTTCATAGGTGGGGCTACCTCTGCATATGTGCCACCTCAGCAAGCAACGTCCTGTATGCCCAAAGTCTCTCAATATTGTAGTTTATTGCACCAGACAGTTATTTTCAGGGTGTCTCTGTATCCTGTGCATGTCCTGAGGGTTGTGAGAACAAGATGAGCCACAGAAAAAGTCATTATTTTTAAATCCTCTCTCTGTTAGTAACCATGCACTTCCCAGGGACACCACAGGGAAAACCTTCTGCTGTAGAATCTGGTCATTTCATGCCTTTCCTCCCCAGAGCCTCATAACACCCTTAGTGCAGTTCTGCAGCCAAACCTCCATATATACATATATGCCCATATATGTATATACCCTGTGAGCAATGCTGAAGGTATTTAATGCCACCCAATGCCGTGTGCCTGCATGCCAAAGGCTTATAAAGATGTGGCCCTTCATCTGCCCGGGCTGGTGTGGAAGGTCCTTGGTCTGTTCGACAGCACTGCCCCTGATGCTGCTCCAGTCGGGTGCCGCAGCCTGCCCTGCAGCAGCAGGAAAACATGGTATGAGAAGCTTCATTCTGCTCCAAGCCCATTTCTGTGGAGTTGGCAATGCTGTGATGTGTGAGCTGCCAGGGGAGGAGAGGGCACACGGGTGCAAAAACAGCAGCAGGACCTGCCAATGAGTTAGCTGAGAAGAAACCCCCATTCTCTTTACTGGGCAGATTCGCAGGCCGGCCTTGGTGCCCATCAGCAAAAAGGGTCTTTCCAAGTGCCACAGCCATTTGGGATTGTGCAAATCCACGTTGTGTCCTGGGCCCCAGTGCAGTTCCCTGTGCCTGGGCACGTCTGCTCCCCTGGGCGCTGCGGTGCTGCCGTGACCCGCGGCCGGGGCGCAGTGTCACCTGTCAGTGGCACTGCTGGCACTTGGCTCCGTGTGATCCTGGTTTGTTACACGGCACACTGAGCACACGGGCCCGTGAGGGGAGCCTCGTGCTCAGTCCTGTTAGTGCAGCCGAGCCCTTTGGGGTTGTTTCCCTGCTGGGGAGGCTTTGCGTGCCGGCTGCTGCGCGCGGTGCCGCGGCTGCTGCGGGAAGGGCAGAGCCCTTCTCAGCCGGGCATCTTCACCAGCCATGAACATCAAGCTCAGGGCATCGTAGGCTTGGCATTCAGACCCCAGGACAGTGACAGCAGTGAACACTTCACAAAATCACACTGGAACGAGGCCACTGTAGAATTCATCATCTGACACACTGAAAGCACAGAATTTTGTGTAGGCCAACAAAAAGGGCTATTTTGAATTACTGCACTGCATGACTCGTAGATGTTAACTTCTCCTATTTCCTGAACAACCAGTAATACTTATTTATGTAGTACTTAACCCAGTGTTTTCCAGTTATAAGTTGCTATTGTAGCACTTCAGTTGATTTTAACCTTATAGTTACAATATAAAATCCACCGACTCACAGCTGATCCTCCCTTTCCCAAACTGATGTTCTGTAGCAAATGCTGTGCCTCTGGGTGGGCTCATTGCATCTGTCACTCACTGTTTACATTTCTTACCTGTAGATACCCATAATATCTGCCGAACATCTGACTAGCCACAAGTATGTTACACAGATGTAGACATTTGGTCATCAAACAGTAAGTTCCCAATGTGTTGTTGCTGTATTTTTTTTTCTCTTATGTGTGCAATTTGTTGCTGTAAGGGACAGAATGTTTTTAACTTCTTTCTAATAAAACCAGTAAGCTCTGGGGCCGGAGGCTCTGACCCCCTGAGGGGCCATTCCTCTCCAAGGGGAGATCCCAGTGGCCACATCATGTGTTAGTTTGTACACACCCACCCAGCCCAATCAGGGTTCACAGAGATTTATGTTCTGTGTGTGGTGGCCTCAGCGCTGACCTGAGCTGAGGGCAGACTAGGGGGGAAAGATGATTCCATCAGGTTCTCTTCAGAAAGAATGGCTTTTAAATCTCAAAATTTGGAACCCCAGCATTTCCTGGGTTTGGAAATTCATAATTCTCCTGTTGTTGTGAGATTCCCCCCCTGCAGCCATCCCGTCCCAGGGTGGCTCCTGTTTTGTGTTACCTTCCTCTCTCCTGTGCTCCATTTCTGCCATGTTTTTATTGAATTCCTTGGCCATAATGGAATTATTTCTGAGGGTGAGGATTGACTCTTTGGCCACAGTGGGTTTTTAATCATGGCTGCTCCTTTCAGCTGAGCATAAACATGGTTAAAGTGCTGGAGCACTGCAGGGAGGGTGGATGGCATGGGCTGGGGTGGATGGAATGCCTCGAGTGGGATGGGATGCTTCTGCTGCCCTGCAGGGACACAGCCCCCGTGCGTGGAGCTGGGGCAGGTGTGTGTGAGCCCGAGTGCTGGCTGTGCCGAGAACACTTTGTCTCTTCCCTTCCCAGATGGTATTGGCGGCGAAGAGGCCGGATTTGGGTGGGAAGAGGCCGAGCTCATTAGCCATAGTGTATGTAAATACTGTCCCGCAGCACTGGGAACCCCTCAGCAGTGACATCACACATTGCATGTTAACGAGACGAAGCGAGACCGTGGGACTCCACTGCACACTGTTGCCTATCTACTTTGTACATTGAATTGGTATTTGTGCTGAGGTGATTTCTTGTCCAGGCCCGCAGCATCGTCCGCCTTTCCCGCGCGCTGCCCGGGCGCTGCTGGGGCTGCTCCCCGCCCACGCCGCCTGGAAAGACCGACGATGCTGTAACCAGACATCTATTATGTATTGGTACGTCTGTAGACCAAGATATAATTTTTTAAAGTAAGTTTATTTCTTTCAAGGTTTACAAATAACAAAGGTGCACCTTGTATTTAAAATTGCCATTATAGACGAGAGCGTGCATGCACAGTAATTTTTTGTTTAAGAGTAATATTTTTAATGTAATAGATTGTAAGAAATGAGAAGAGAGGAATCTGACAGAGATGAATGTGCCAAGCAAAACCACAACTGTGTATATTTTAAAGCACATCAATGGCTTTAAGTACCACGTTGTTAAGGATTCTCATGAAGTGCCATAGACTGTACATCCATCAGAGTATTATTTCCGCAGTGTTATTTTCAGAACCACGTTTTCACTGACTTGATGAGTACTGATCAGTCAAAGGGCACCATTCTGTTTCAAACCAAAGCTGTCTCAGAAATGGCCAATTGCTCCTCACAGCCAGTGGGCAGCACCAGAGAGATGCTCCAGCTGTGCGTAACCCTTATGGACAATATTATCTCTAAACTCTCCCAAGGCGTTGTATGTCATATTTATGCATAGTTACTGTATAAGGTGATCTGCAAAGGGAAAAGCCATTTCTGAGACACAGTAACAAATGTTTGAGGAACTTCTTTTGCTCTATTTATAGCCTCTGTCTCGAGTCACAAGGACTATAAATGTTTTGCAGAGATGGGTTTCACTTTAATTCATCAAGTCCCGCGTCCGCGGCGACTCTAAACAAAGACGCAGAAGCACTGACAGCAGATGCATGACAAACCAAAATAGGACAAATGAGATGTTAATTAGTGTAGAAATTGGGTGGGTTAATACTCGGGTGAGTTTTATATGTGATTTTTTTTTTGTTCAGATTAACTGCTTATAGCCTTAGAAAGCCTTTACAAAATAAAAACAAACAAATAGATGTGCATTCAAGTTCTAAGAGTGGATTCATCCAAAGGAATTCCTTTTTGTGGTTTGGATGTTGCAGCCAGTAAAGGATATTTTTGCTCTGTTCAGCCAGGGGCTGCCTGGGGCCAGGCCCCGGGCGGGCAGGGAGGGAGAGGCGCGGGTTCGGTTCTAGAACTCGCCATACTCCGAGTTTACTGCGAGTTTTTATGCTTGAGAGAGATGCTTTATAGATAAGAATGATGTGTTGATTTTCCTGATTGTACTGTACATCTATTAAAGCCTTAGATTATTACATTACGGGTTAAAACCCATACCAATGTAATTTCAATCGTGTTAAGAAAGTATAGGTGACTTCACATGTTATTGTAGTGACTTACCATAGAGAATTTACTTATTTTTTTCTTGTTAAAAGTGTAGTTTTTATTTCTTACATTTATTAGCTCGTTTTCATTTTCTATTACCAGTTGATACCATTTCAGTTCATAGAATTTTGTTTTATTAGAGTTTACTGATGACTTTTTCAAAATACAAAAAAAAAAAGTAGTTTTCTTCATAACATACTCAGTTTGGAATCTATATGTAGTGTCTTATGAGTATTCGTATTATTGTTAACTAAATGATTTCTATTTTACTGATCTAATACGACAATGTAAGAATGTCAGTCATTGTTAGTTCTTGTCTAGTTTTCATTCAAAGAACAAAGATCTTTTATATGGATATCTTATAATTATATAATCATTGCTAAGTAAGAAGTTAAGTTGTTGCTATGGCAACAATCCTGGCAGACAATTGAGTAATATTTTGATGATTTATTTTGTTTGTAATTAGTTATTATGAGAAAAAAAAATCTAGTTCCTAGATATTAGAATAAAATTTATTTTCTACTGTATCCATTTCAAATGTTAAAATATTGTTTAAATATTTTTGAAATCCCTGAATATCAGGCCTTGTTATAAATAAGCTGCATAATCAATAGATCAAGGGACTTTTTGTTGATAATCCAAATACTCAAAGTTTACGTAACAAGAATTCTAGTGTGTGTGTGCAAACTCTTGAGGGTTGATTATGCTGCAGTTGGGACGTCGAGAGCGAAGGTTGACTTTTTGCACTTCTGTATATAGTCAAAAAAGAGAGAAACCTGTATAATAGTAAGATCTTATTTTGAATAAAAATGTCTATAATTACAAGGAGTTTTGTTAAGGCTAAATAAAATGACAGGCTGAACAAAATTGCTTGCAAAAGTGGCACAGAGTTAGCACTCCATCCCCCTTCCAAAAAGTTGCTTTGCTTTATGTGGACAGCTTGTAGTTTGCCAGGATTTTTTCAGCTGGAAAGATCTGCCATCCTTCCGAGATCTCATGACTGACAGAAGCTCCACTGGGTCAAATCTGCCTGAAAATCATTAAGAAACAAAAAAAAAAGGAAAAAAAAAAAAGGAAAAAAAAGAAAAAAAAAAGCAGGTACTTCAGCCCATCCAGGGAATCATGGCTCAGATATTCCGTACATTATTCAAAATCTACTGCATGTTTAAAGTATCAAAATATATTAAAGATATATGCTATTCAAACCAGTTTCTGACAATTTCAGTGGTTTCTTGTTCACAAAAAAAGATTCTTCAAAACAAGTACTGACATTCACAGAGTTCAACCATGGACAGGCAAACGGAACAGCACCCGTAGCTGTAGGGTAGGGGATTGTTTTCTCTCGTAGTGCTCCTGTTCTTCTGGCAGGCGAGGAACAGCCTGGGAGATCTTCCCTTTTCACAGAAGCCTTGCAGGAGCCGCTCATGCTGTGCGTGCCAAAGCTGGGAGCAGGCGTGGGGCTGGGAGCTGACACCAATCAGTAATTAATGAATTAACGAGCTGCGCTCTGCAGCCCCCGGGCCATCTGCTGGAAGGACGGGCGCGCTTGGGTTTGCTCTTAACGTAACCACAGACTTACTTTGCTTGTAGTTGCTCCAGTTACGTACTCTGTCCTGGGCTGCAATTTGGGTTTATGCTTATTTTATTATTACTGCTATAGTTGACCTTGCTGTATGGAAAAAATAAAGTGAAATTGCCCTAATAAAAGTTCTCTTTCTTAATTATCTTTTCCTCTACCACGTTAAAAGCGGCTCCACTGCGCTACGTAGGCTCGAACATGTCTGAGCACTTGTGGGACTGCCCACAATTTATTTTATTTGGTACTGGGGCTTCTCTGCACCAGCGTGTTCCATCCACAGGATGTGTATTAAAATGCCACCTGTTGAGGATATTCCTGTTAGATCCTGGTAAATGCAAAGCACCAGGATCTCTGGATCAGCCCCCGCTGTCGTTACCGTCCTGTGGCAACACCTTTGAGGTTCAGGGACACACTGGGACCCCCAGGCCCTCCCTGCAGGGGATGAGGGGAGTGGGGAATGGGGGCACAGGGAGCTGGATCCTCAGGGAACTGCAGAACAGGGAGCTGGGGGTGCAGGGAATCCAGGCTGAAGGGAGTGAGGGGAAATGGGGGGGCAAGGAGTGGGGAGCAGAAACCCGGAGGCGCAGGGAAAGGGGGAGCAGGGAATGAAGGGAACTGGGAAGGGAGTGAGGGAATGGGGCCGCAGGGAGTGCGGTGCAGCCGGGCAGCGGCTGACATTAGAGGGAGCTCTGCTGCCACGTGTTGCAGCTCCTCCGTTGCAGCTCCTCCGGTTTCCCACAAATCACTGATAATCAAAATTTTCGATCACAACACCACAACTTTAATTGATTGAAGGAAACACCTCAGGGCAGTTGTTTTCCAGGGGGATTGCGGGTGTCTCCTGTGACCCACAGCACGAACTGGCCTTTCCCAGACAGGTCTCGCGTTTTCAGGTCAGCACCCCTGGACACCCCATGCCTGCTGGCCGAGCACCCCGTCCCCTGCACTCCCTTTGTGCCATGCTCAGGATGGCACCAGCATTTCACGTATCCCCACATTCAGCTGCCAAGGACAAACAGCGTGTGGGGCAGTGCCGGTGTTCAGAACTGGCAGAAAGAACCCAGCTCCATTTTCCTCTGTGACTTCGGCTGCGGTGGCTCCCGGCTCCGTCCCAGGGCTCTGCGGGACCCTCGGGCCGGCTCTGTCCTCTGCGGGCTCGGGGCAGCAGCTCTGCCCGGGGCTGTGGCTGCGGGCAGGAGTCAGAGCTGGGGTGCCGAGCAGAGCCACGAGAAGGAGCTGCTGCCAAAGCGGCTCGGGAAACTGCGGCTGTGGCACCTCGCTGTGCCCGCCACGTTTCTGGGATGTGGCACCTCGCATCCCTGCCACCCCTCGGCGTCCCTGCCACCCCTCGGGGATGTGGCACCTTGCTGTGCCCGTCACCCCTGGGGGATGTGGCACCTCGCTGGCCAGGACAATGACAACCACAGCAGCAGCAATGACAACTGCATCAGTTGTGAAAAGCAAAATAATAGAATTTTGTTCCAAGCGTCTCCTGTGTCTGCAGCTGGGAGGCATTTCTGAGCTGGGGAGGATTCTGGGCCTTCGCGGGGGAGGAACAGGAACCTGGGGAAGAGCTCGAATCACCTCTGCTCCCTGGGCAGGAAATGGTTGCAGGAAGAAGGAAGCAGAATAATTCTGAGGGTGTTTTTGCTCCAGATATTGGGTGCACTGGATGCTCTGGGGGCTGGCTCTGCCCCGGGGGGTGGCAGCGCTGCCACAGCTGGGGCTGCTGCCAGGGAGACCCTGACACGTGGTGGCCAAGGGGTCTGGCTGTGGCCACCGTGCCCGTGGCATCGGCAGCTGTAAGCAAAGGGAGGGAAATGTGCCCAGAGTGCCTCTTACCAGCTCTGCCAGCTGCTGCTGGCCCCAGCTCCTCAGCTCGTGGTTTCTGGTGCAAAAAGGAAAATGATGTGAACATATCGTTACTGCACGAAACCCAGTTCTGAACATCTGTGCTGAAGTGAAAACTTCATCCCAAAATAGATGCATAGAGAGGAGTAGCTCACAGGAGAGAGCTGGAGGGAATTCACAAAATCCAACTTGCCCTGTAAAACTTTTGGGAGGTCCCTGAGCCTGTACCAACATTCCCTTTTGAGGGTCCCCTTGCCCACCTGTATTGACCTTTCCCCATACCCAGTATCAGTCTGTTCTGTTCTCCAAAACGCCTCCATGCTGTTTGGAGGAGGTGTCTCTGCTGTGAGATGCACGCCCTGGGTCTGGGCTGCCCTTTCATGGGGTTTACCCACCAGTCATTCGTGGGGTTTATCTGTCATTTTCCTTTGGAGGAGCCTCCTGTGGCCTGGCAGTGCCGGACACCTTCCCCAGTGCAGCTGCTGAGCCCCCGGCACAGGCGTCAGTGAGAGGCCCTTGCTGGCCGTGCCCGTGTCCCCAGGGCAGGCTGGGGCTGGAGGATGCTGCTGCCCAGGGCGGCTCTGGCCCCGGCACCAGCCAGGACTCGGGTGCCCAGCCCAGCGCCCTGGGAATTCCCTGCCCTGGGCAGTGGTGCAGGCCAGGGCTCAGGCCAGAGCCGAGCCTGGAGAGCCAATTCCCTGCCAGAGTGAGGGGCTGGTCCCCCCAGGGTCCTTCCCTGCTGCCTCTGTTCCCTTCTGACTCACCAGCAGGTGCATTGAGCAATCCTCTCTTTCCCAATCTGTTTTCTTGCTCAGGAATTCAGCCACCAGGTTGCTTCCAGGGCAGCAGGAACATAATGCAGCTGCGAGTCCCCACACGTGGCTGGGCCTCTCTGCAGGTGCCGGCACAACCCCTCATTTTCCAGGGAAGGGAGGCAGGGCTGTGTCCAGTGCCCGCTGCAGAGCCCCACGGGGCTGCCACCGGCTCCCCTGGGTGCCATCCTGGTGTCACCTTATTGCAGGGGTTCCACACTGTTCTCTCCTTATCACAAAAGTTTCATACCTTCTTGATATTTTCTCGTGAGCAGTTCTTCAGAGCACTGACTTTTTCTTCTTCACAAAGCAGCCACCTGACTCCAGTTCCCTCCTCACCCAGCCACCCCACTCTTTTATAGCACTCTTCTTCTCACTGGTCACAGCTATGGCCTGTCAGAGTCAGGCCTGTTCCTAATCTTTGATAATTGACCCTGCTGCAACTCCTTAGGGGTAAGATTACTTCCTACACTATCTTTATTTTCTTATATTCTATCCCCCTACAGCATCCTGCAGCCTGAGCCAGCCCTGGGGGCTGCAGGGTGAGCAGGGCAGCTGGGGCTGTGAGCCCCCTGAGCTGGGGCTGCCCGGGGCCAGCCCTGCCCCTCCTGTGGGGCTGGCACAGGGATCACACTGGAGGGCACAGGGATCACACTGGAGGGCACAGGATGGGGCTGGCACAGGGATCACACTGGAGGGCACAGGGATCACACTGGAGGGCACAGGATGGGGCTGGCACAGGGATCAGACAGAAGGGCACAGGATGGGGCTGGCACAGGGATCACACTGGAGGGCACAGGGATCAGACAGAAGGGCACAGGATGGGGCTGGCACAGGGATCACACTGGAAGGCACAGGATGGGGCCAGCCCCACACCCTGAGATGCCCTAACACGGCAGTGACCCACGGGCAGCACCCAGTGTTAGAAACGGCCAGAGCCCTGCTGTGTGTTTGACGTGCCTCTGCCGTGTCATTCCACATCCGCTGCTGGAACGTGGCCCTTTCCTGTTCCTGGATGTCTCTGGGCGTTTTGCACTTCTCCCTGCTGCAGCTCCTGGCAGTGCTCCCCTCCCTGGCACCTGCCAGCCCCAGGCCCGGGCAGTGCCCACCCCCCTCGCCCAGCAGGTCAGTGTCCCTCCAGCCTGCAGCCAGCCAGACACACGGCAGGAAGGGACACGCTTCCAACATTTTTTCTTTTCTTCCCTCCTTTTCTTCTCCCCACAGTCCTGGGCGAGAGTTTGTGATGCTGCAGTTTGAAGGTTCCCACTCATAACAGATGGGCAGCATTTTCTTGTACTTGGTTTGCAAATCCTTTCCCCATGCAGTGGATATTAATGATCACACAAACCAAACTGCTGCTTCCCAAGGGGCACCAGCTCAGACTCCTGCAGGCCAGGAGGAGTGGTGAGGGACCTGGCAGCCTGTCTGAGTGTGCTGTGGCAGTACTCTCAGGCAAACAGAATCCTGCATTAATTTTTGTAAGCCCTCCCATCCTCCCCTTCTGAGCCGAACCGTCATTCTGGGGAGAAATCTGTTAAACCCAGCACATGATTTCTGTCAGCCTTGCTCCGACGCAGTTTTCAAAGGGAGCAGGAAGAAACGTGTCAGCGGCGTCGTGTCTCCTCTTGCCCGGGGATCAGGCGCCGTGCCAAGCTGGGGATGCCTTTGGCAGAGCTGCTGCCCGCCGGGCGCGCCCCGCGCTGCTGCGGGCCCGCGCACCTGGCCCGGCCTGCGGGGGCACGGG
>NW_005054309.1:11577805-11579468 GCF_000277835.1 Geospiza fortis | reverse complement strand
GAGGAGCGTTAAAACCGCAGTTGTGGAGCTGCTACTTTGTCCTGCGGCTTTGCGAGCCGGGCTTTCTCCCTCCTCTTCTCCTCCCGGGCTCGCTCCCAGGTTGGACCGGGTGGTTCCGGGACAGAGGGTGGGCAGGGGTGGGTTCTGCCCGCCAGGCCGAGCTCAGTGCTGGGAGAGCCGCGGGGTCACTGCGGTCTGTCCTCCACCCCAAACCCAGCGATGCTCTGGGAGCAGCTCAGGCGCGGCGCGGAGCCCGCGGGGCGCTCCCGCACGGATTCCCCGCACAGTGCTGGCCCCAGTGCCAGCCGTGCTGATCCCGTAATGCCTGAGCCCTTCTGCGGCCGCCACCCCGGCCAGGGGCTGTTTCTGCAGGCAGGTTGTTGTCTTTGTACATTTGTGCAGGGTAAAAAAAAAACCTGGAAATCTGAAAATGTGCTCTTGAGCTTTGGAAGTGGGTGGGGATCACCACAGCATCGTACAATTCATTAAAAATATAATTCTGATGCACTGTAATTAAAATAAAAATTGTTTGCAAATCACGCGGGGATTTGCTGTAATTAAATGTTCATTGCCAGGCTCCTGCTGGGTTGCAGAGGCCTGAGAGCGAGGGGATCTGTCCGTGGAGCACAGCAGCTCGGTTTGCCCAGCCCCACTCACCGGCCGCGCTGCGCGGGGCTCGGGCAGCCCGGGACACGCTCTGAGCCCAGGGTGGGGACAGTGCCGCTGCGGGACAGCCGGGGACAGCTCCAGGGCTCTGAGCCCAGGGTGGGGACAGTGCCGCTGCGGGACAGCCGGGGACAGCTCCAGGTACCAGCGGCTCTGAATGCCCCACTGGTATTTCCCCACCCAGGCTGAATCCCAGGTTTGCCTCTATTTGTCACTAGCAAGGGAATAAACGCAATGAGAGAGGCAAAATTCTGTCACACTCTGCAAAAACTGCAAGGAACTGGAACTATTTTAAGAAAGGGGAAGGGGGAAAGGGTGAATTTTCAAAGGTCTTTTAAAACCAAGGTTAAACAAGGAAAGACTTGGAGATGAGAATTAAGGGACTCAGATAAGCTTTGCTGAGGAGAGGTTTTCTTCCCTGTTAGTTTTGCTTATGGGTTTATGTCAGTTTTATGGAGCTGTACAGTATAATTTATCCAGTCTCTCCTATTTATGGGTACATTTCAGAGTAGAATGCTGTTAGCAGCTTGAAGCGCTGCCACGCTCCAGCACTTTGGGTTTAACACTACTCAATGTGAAAAAAAAATTAATATTTAGACTCAAAATAGTGAATAGCAGCTTTGAATGCAAAAACTTCGCAGCTCCCTTCCAAACCTGTCGGAGCTGCCCGAGAAGAGCAATGCCGATGGGCTGAGCCCCGGCGGGGCCGGGCGGGCTCTGGGTGTGCGGGCACAGCCGGGGTCAGTCCCGGGACACTCCGAGCCCTCGTGGGGACAGCAAATCGCCCTCGGGGTCCCTGGCGGGCGGCAGCGCCTCCGGATGAGGCTCTCGGTGCTTGGCATTCCCGACAGGCGCAGACACACAGGAGCTGCGGGGAAACCCCAGCGCCCGTGGCTCTGAGCTCGGGGTCGTTGTTAAACATCCGCGGCTTTCCACGGCTGAGCTGCTCCCAGAGCCGCAGGAAGCGGCAATCGTTAACAAAATGTGTGAGCTTCCA
>NW_005054309.1:11576190-11577768 GCF_000277835.1 Geospiza fortis | reverse complement strand
ACTGAGCACTCATCCCCAGCGCCCCTGCAAGGGCTGGGTTCCTGCACTGCCACACAGGAATCCATGCCGTATTCCAGCAAATGGAACAAGTCGTTAATTGTTAAGCGGGCCTGTGTCTGGGGGAAGTCTGATAACCCAGCCCGGGAGATAGAAGTGTTTGTGTGCAACAGCTGCTTGTGCAGAGCAGCCCGTGGTGGAGGGGAGGGAATTCATAAATAAAAGTTACAAATTCTCAACAGAGGCCTTGGCACGAATGGCCAAGAGCTCAGATAAAAGGGGAGCTGTTGAGGATCACTTTTCTCAGGCCTTGGAGAGCATTTGGGAACTTGCAGGAATGAAGATTGTTTGGCCAGCCCCTGAACCCCAGAGGCTCCCAGCCCCGTGCCAGGGCTGGGGTGCTCCAGGCCCTCATGTTCCGAGGCACAGCACCCACAGGCACCCCCACACACCCCACTGAGGGGCAGGGAGGAGCAGAGCCCTCGCTCCCTGCCCGGGCCGGGTGTCCTGGCTGAGGGTGGTGCCACCGAGCCCCTGTGGCACCGAGCAGGGCTGCTGGGCAGGGGCTGTGCCCAGCTCGGAGCCCCCAGGGCAGCAGTCAGGCTCCACCTGAGCCAGGAAAGGCACAGGGCAGTGCTGTGGGAGCTGGCTGTGGGCAGGAGGGGGAGAAGCTGCATTTCGGTGCCTGGGGAGGGGGCAAAGCCCCAAAGCCCCACCCCAGTGCCCCCTCCCCGTGTCCCCTCTCCCTGCTCTGCTCAGCACGGGCCCCTCTCAGCCACCCCAACCTGGGGCTCGGGGGCCTGGCCCATGGCACAGCAGCAGCTCCCAGAGGGAAAAGGAAGGGGCACGGAGGGAGCTGGCCCAGCAGCCTGTCCAGGTGTGGGAGCCCAGTGCTGCACAGCCCAGGGCACATTCCTGCCCTCTCCGAGGGCATGGGCACCTGCAGGCCGGGTGCCAGCCCTGTGAGGAGTGCAATCTTTATTGTTAAAGCAATAAAAACTGTGCTTACACCCCAAACCAAACAAAGCACCACCCCAAACGGTGGAGCTCCTTCACCTGGGACGGCAGGGGAAGAGCAGAGAGCACAAAGGCTCTGGCTCTGCTGCACCAGCTTGGCTTGAGCCCCAGCTTCACCCAGGCTGTGAGGGGGAAGGTGGCTCCTGGGCAGTGAGAGCTGGCTGTGAATGCACGGCACACCCAGCTCGTGTGCCCGGTGAGGAGCAGCTCCCAGAACCAGCTGTGCCGGCAGCACTGGCACACCCAGCTCGTGTGCACGGTGCACTGCCACACCCAGCGCGTGTGCACGGTGAGGAGCAGCTCCCAGAACCAGCTGTGCCGGCAGCACTGGCACACCCAGCTCGTGTGCACGGTGAGGAGCAGCTCCCAGCACCAGCTGTGCTGGCACCGCTGGCACATCCAGGGAGAGGGGATCGGGATCCTGGAGGCGCTGAGGGGACAGAGATGGGCTGAGCAGCGAGTTCAGCCCCCTGGCTCCTGCTCGCCTGCTGTGTTTGTGCCCTGGTGTGTCTCATTTACCAGGTGCCTGCAGGTCCTGTCCTGAGCGAGCGGCTGGCGCTGCTC
>NW_005054309.1:11575132-11575880 GCF_000277835.1 Geospiza fortis | reverse complement strand
GCAGCAGCAGCAGCGGCGAGGCACTGACACCCGGCAGAAACCCAGAGGATTTGGCTGCTCACACCCCGCGGCAGCCAAGGAGGGTTTGAACGAGCTGGCAATGCCGTTTCCTTATTTTCAAAGCGGACTTGTGAGGATTTTTCCTGCTCTGCTCCTTTGCGGCCCCTGGTGCTGCTCCTGCCCGAGCGCTGCCCCCTGCCCAGCACCCCCCGGGACCCCAAAGTGTGTGTGCAGCTCTGAGCCTTGGGATCGTTAGCAATCCCAAGGGAATCTCACAGTTCAACACTCCTGCGGCGGCGGACTCAGGTCTCTAACAGCCCTTTGCAGCTCTGCGTCTCCGAGTGTTTGACCAGGGTGGTGAGTTTGGGTGATCCCCGTTTGCTCAGCAGGAGCTGCGGCAGGGCAGGCACAGGGATTTGCTCCCTGCCGTGGCCAGGCTCCTCTCTGGAAGCTCCTGCCCTCCCACCAGCGCTCCCGCCCCCAGTTCTCGATTGCAACAGCCTTCGTGGCCAGCCCCGCTGGGATTAATTCTGCTTTCCAGTGAATCATGCTGAGAAATGCACGACGTGGGAGCAACAGGATTATTTTTGCTTCTGTCACGGATGCTGGCAGAGTGACCCCTGCTCCTCCCACTCGGCTGCAGCTCAGCCCGAGGCAGTGAAACCCCACGTGCCCCAGGGAGGCCCCCTGTGTCCTGTGGGGCTGTGGGGCTGTGTCCTGTGGGGCTGGGTCCTGTGGGGCTGTGTGC
>NW_005054309.1:11574056-11574968 GCF_000277835.1 Geospiza fortis | reverse complement strand
GGTGACACCCCACGTGCCCCAGGGAGGCCCACCGTGTCCTGTGGGGCTGTGGGGCTGTGTCCTGTGGGGCTGTGTCCTGTGGGGCTGTGGGGCTGTGTCCTGTGGGGCTGTGTCCTGTGGGGCTGTGTCCCGTGGTTCTGTGTCCCATGGGGCCATGGTTCTGTGTCCTGTATCCTGTGTCCCGTGGTTCTGTGTCCTGTGGGGCCGTGTTTCTGTGTCCTGTGTCCCGTGGTTCTGTGTCCCGTGGGGCCGTGTTTCTGTGTGCTGTGTCCTGTGTCCCGTGGGGCCGTGGTTCTGTGTCCTGTGTCCCATGGGGCCGTGTTTCTGTGTCCTGTGTCCGTGTTTCTGTGTCCTGTGTCCCGTGGGGCCGTGTTTCTGTGTCCTGTGTCCTGTGTCCCGTGTCCTGTGTCCCGTGGGGCCGTGTTTCTGCGACGAGCCCAGCCCGAGGAGAAGCTCTCCAGCCCTGCCCTCAGGCACGGCTCAGCCTTTGCTCTGCCCCCGCTCTCTCTGCCCCTGGGGCACCTTGCCGCAGCCACGGGGGCAGCAGGGGATCCCAGCAGCGCCTTCCTCACCCTGCTGCTGCAATTCTGCAGAAATCTGGGCAGGGACGAGGCAGAGCTGCCAAGCGCTGGCAGCAGTCCTGAGCTGGGCCCTTCCACAGCACATTGCCAGGGCAAAATGTGAACGGTTTGGGTTAAAATCCAGCTTTTCCTTAATCTGCCCTAGCAAAGAGAACCGGCTCCAAATAGATCTTTGTTTTGATTCAAGTCTTAAGTGGTTTCTCCAAGGAAAAAACCAAACCAACAAACAAACAAACAAACAAAGCCACCTCCAGAGCTCCTCCTGCCCAGGGGTGGAGGAGCGTGTTGTGGTTTGTTTTCATAGGAAAATCAGCCTTTGTTGGGAGCGTGA
>NW_005054309.1:11563576-11574046 GCF_000277835.1 Geospiza fortis | reverse complement strand
ACTGGGACTGGGATCAGTTTCCAGGGTTTAGCAATAGTTTGCAACACGTGTGTGATTTCCAGCGAGCTGTGTGACAAGAAGCGGCCAGGCTGCCGCAGCAGCGGGAGGGAAGGGCTGCGCTGGGTTTGCCAGGGCCCTGCCCCAGGCAGAGCTCCTCGGGGTGAGAGCCGCCTGCGCCTTGGAATTTGCATTGTAGGGAATAACTTCATTGCCCGCGTGTACCTGGGGAAACATTCCTGGGGGATCCTTTCTGTGCGTGCTGCGAGCGGGTCCCCGGGGAGCTGCCCTGGGATCTGCGTGCAGGCTGTTGTGGTTGTGGGTCCCTGGCTGTGCCTGTCCCTGCAGCAGGGTGCCCTGGGGGCCAGGCTGGGCCCCGTGCCCGCCCCAGACTGTGCCAGGGCTCCCGGGGGCTCCGGGGGTGCTGCTCACGCCCCTGGTTCTGTCCCCAGTTTCAATGTGCTTTGAAAAGCGCCCTGCACCCGGCTCCTGCTGCTTGCCCTCCCGCCCGTGCTCCCCCAGCCCCTGGGCTTGCCCATTCCCAGCCCCCCGGCCCTGGATGCTGCTCCTGCTCCTCCTGCTCTGGGGAGGCTCCGGCAGAGCCCAGGTGCCACCCCGGGGCTGCTGCCACACGAAAAGCCAAGTTCCCAGCCTCTCCTGACAGCAGCGCTGAGGGAAGGAACGGAGTGGATGAGTGAGTGGCCTCCCACCTGGAAAATACCTTTTCTGCCTCCTGCATTGAAACCATCCCGCTGTGAGCCTTAATACTTCTTCTGCAGCTCTAGGAAATACAATAATAGGTTGCACATTCAAACCAGCTGCTCGTTTATTTTTTCAACTGCCTCTGAAAAATGCCTGTAATTAGGAAAAATCTATAACAAGAAGTACAAACAAATCAATGTCTTTCATTAGCCACAAAGAGTCGGCACTCTGCCTTCACTGCGGCTTTATTAAATTAGAATAATGAAGCAGAAGCCATAGAAAGCAAAACAAGAGCTTTGGAAAGGGCTGAAAATACACAGATGTCAGGTTAGAAACACGTTTCAAATTTAAGCGTGAAGCTGTAAACACATTTGCTTGTGCTGCTCTGATGCCTCCTCTGCAAGGCTGTGGGAACCTAAAAGAATATATATATATATATATAGGAAATATATATATATGAAATATATATCTATATATTCATATATATTTATATGTAATTTTATATATTTATACATATTTATGTATTTATATATTTCAATATTTCAATATTTACATTTATATTTATATTTTTCCTCCTACTTCCCTATGAAGGGGATTTAATCTCCTCTGCCAAGACCCTTTGCTCGTGCAGGAGGGTGTCAGGATGTGCAGCCAGGAGCCTCCCCCAGGTGTGATCCCTGCCCACATCCTCCCCTCCTGGCCTGGCTCTGTCCTCGTTCTGGGCACACACAGGATCAGCAGTCCTGGGACAAAGCACGGACAGGCTGCTCAAGGACCTTGCAAGCACCAGAATAAACCAATTTTCATGCGTTTTGCTCTTTCAAAGATCATTTTCTCCTATTTGTTTCTGCCATGTGGTAGTTAGCTGCTTTCAAAAATAAACCAAAACCAACCTTTTCATTATCAGCAGAAAATACTTTCAAAAATCTTCACCTGTGTCTTTTCTAATGCAGAGCTGTAAGCTGGAAAAAGAAGTCTTGCCCTTAATTTCCCTTAAATGGAAATTAAACAGAAGGGCTGTGGGGTTGGGGCAGGGTGGGCAGGGTACGTCAGCCTGGCAGGGCTGGCTGGAGAGTAGCTGTAAATCGCTTATTGCTGGCTTATTTCAGGATGTAAATCGCTTATTGCTGGCTTATTCCAGGCAGGATTTCTGCAGCCCGGGTGTGTGGAGCCGTGTTTGTGCCCTGCAGTGCCCTCCTCACCTGGGCTGTGTGCCTGTGTCCTGTGGGGCACCTTGGGGCTCTGCACCAGGCAGGGCTCAGCTGTGGGGACCTGACCTGGGACTGGGGCCCACACCGAGCAGGGGCATCTGAAAATGCTCAGGCTGAATTTGTCCTTGCAAAGCTGCCCTGGGGCCGGGACAGGTGCCCAGCCCGGCCCGAGGTGCTGCAGGGACGGAGCCTTGGGCAGCCTGGCCCCGGGCAGCCTCCCCGGGACTCAGCTCTCCCAAGGAATGTTTGTGTTACTGCTGAAGCACGGGCTGACAGTGCCACAAACCCCCCAGCCCAGGATAATTGAATATTCATCTCCTGCGAATTCTATTAATTCTGCGTCTCTTGTTCGCAAGAGCAAAATAATTGCTGTAATTTCATTTCAAAACCCAAAGTCAATAACCACGAGCCTGTCATTTCTCTGTGCTTTCACTGCTAGAACAGCACATTTATTTGTGCATTTCTCTGCTAAAGCCCATTTGCTCTAAGTGGCCCAGTTAACACCACCAGAGAATCCTTTACCCTGGTTTTGAAAAGCTTTTTAAAACTCTGCATTAATTTAAACAGGAAAATATAAATTAAATTATGTGGTTTGGTGAACGTTAGTTTCCCCACCCCACCCCCCACCAAAGGTTCTGCATTTTTTTTAAACAGCCCCAAAGGAGATGTGCTTTAATATTAATCAGTGCTAAAAAATAATTTTTAAAAATCAGGTTTTACCCACTAGAGAAAAGCACAGAAAAGGAGAAAAGGGATGAGGTTTAAACACGTAGCATTGGCACCTGGCATGCAGGGCAGGCATGGGGAAGCTGCTTGTCAGGGAGCTGTAAAAAGCAGGTTTGATGTTTTCTACACAACCTCCACCGCAACGGAAGGCTCGGGATCTGACCTTCCTCCTTGCCCCCTTATCCTCTCATCAGTCTTTACCAGACACGGAATTTTCTCATGAAAGAGCAGCTGCTGCTCCAGAAAGAAGGGTCACTGGGTCACTGGGTACCTCTGCCACAGAGGAATTCCTTTGGCCAGGGGCTGCTGCTGGGGCTGGTGCATCGGGGAGGGGGCGAGGGAGCAGGGACACGGCAGGGACACGGCAGGGACACCACAGGGACACCACAGGGACACCACAGGGACACCGTCTGGTCTCTCAGCTCTGCTGCCCAGACCAATGGGCAGCAGCCTGGAGGGCTGCAACCTCAGAATCACTGCTCTGCCCTGGAGGGGCCTCGGGCAAGGCTGTCCTCCCTGTTGGGTTGCTGGGTTCAGGCTGACGCGCCAGGCAAGGGAGGTGCTGCCATCCATCCATCCATCCATCCATCCATCCATCCATCCATCCATCCTCCATCCATCCATCCATCCATCCATCCATCCATCCATCCATCCATCCATCCATCCATCCATCCATCCATCCATCCATCCATCCATCCATCATCCAACCGCCCACCCATCCATCCATTATCCATCCATCCATCCATCCATCCATCCATCCATCCATCCATCATCCATCCATCCATCCATCCATCCATCCATCATCCATCCATCCATCCATCCATCATCCATCCATCCATCCATCCATCCATCCATCCATCCATCCATCCATCCATCCATCCATCCATCCATCCATCCATCCATCCCCATCCCCAGTTCACTGCACCACCAGATTTGACCTCAGAGATGTGATGTCGTTATTTGGCCCATGACCTGGGCAGGTTGATCCCACTCCTCTTTACTTTACAGCAGTGCTGAGCACTGTGGCTGCTCCTTCCTGGGCTGCAGGCAGCCTGAGGGGTTTGGCAGGGTTCCTGAGGCAGCACCCTCAGCCAAGGAGATGAAGGCTCATTAGCACCTGGAGCAGGGAGGTATTTATTTCCATTAGGCCAGCGTGGAGTGTGCCTTGCTGCCAGGCAAGCACAAACAGAGCGGGAGACAAAGCCCTGCTTCCCTGTGTTCAGCACTGGCTCATCACTCACACGCTGTTAAACCAGCTGAGCAAACCAGGCTGGGCTGGAAACAAGCAGCTTGGTGGCTCTGCCCTCCCCTCCTGGGGCCACTGCTGGCAGCCAGGCCAGCCCCAGGCACGGGGCAGCTGCAGCACCCCTGGGACAGGCAGGCAGCCCTGGCCTTGGGCACTGCCAGGGATCCAGGGGCAGCCCCAGCTGCTCTGGGAATCCCATCCCAGCCAGGAATTCCCAATTCCCAATCTCCCATCCAGCCCTGCCCTCTGGCACTGGGAGCCATTCCCTGTGTCCTGTCCCTCCATCCCTTGTCCCCAGTCCCTCCCCAGCTCTCCTGGCGCCCCTTTGGGCCCTGGCAGAGCTCTGAGCTCTCCCTGGAGCTTCTCCTCTCCAGGTGAGCACCCCCAGCTCTCCCAGCCTGGCTCCAGAGGGGCTCCAGCCCTTGGAGCAGAGTCTCCTCTGGATTTGCTGCAGCAGCTCCACGTCCCCTCTGTGCTGGAGGCCCCAGGGCTGGATGCAGCACTCTGGGTGGGGTTGCTGCTGCAGAGGTGTCACTCCTGCTCCTCCTGCCCGTGCCCAATTGTGGGCTAAATTTGAACTTAGTTCCTGTCCAGCCTGTTCCTGTCCATCGGGCTTCTCACCAGAACAGGATAAAACACCTCAGTCTATAGTTTGCAATGCCAGTGTCAGGCATGGGGGAATCAGTCTGCCAAGGGAAACCCAGAGCTCTGTGCCAGGGCGCTGCTCCTGGGCATGAAGGATGAGCTGTGCTTTAGGAACCCCCCGTGACACAGAATGGTTTGGGGTCGATCCTCATCAGATCCATCCCTGCAGATCTGGGAGTGCAGTTCTTTTACCTGCCCCGTTTATAATTGATCTCACTTCATTTAGAAATCAAAGCAGCCAAGAGGAACTCACAGAGGAGGTTCTGCCTTCCCACCCGCCAGTTTGCTGTGGTTCCAAGTCAGTGCTGATCTTGCCCCCCCACTAAATATGAGACTTTAAAATCAATCATTAATAGCTTTAAAAGGTTTGTACGGCAACAACCCGGCTCACTCATGTTTGAACATTAACAGATGTATTTTTCCTTAACAGTGGGTTCTTTTAGTCAAATTCTAGAGGTTATAAAAAGGATTATCTATGCCAGTGATTTTTTTTCAGGTACATTTTTAGACTGGGCTCATGGAATAAGCTCCTGAAGCTCCAAATTGAAAAGACAAAGGTTAATCCCTTAAGAGCTGGATAAACAATCAGTCATTAAGGGATGGAAAGCATTGGCACAGGGCGAGCAGAGGCCGGAGGGCAGCAGGGGAGGATGTGCCTCACCTGGCTGTGGGTGCCAAGTCCTGCTGCCAGGGGTGCGGGGTCCCGGTGCCACAGCAGGGGCGGGGGGCCATGGCTCAGGCTGCGAACCAGATGGGTTTGTTCGTGTTTGGCATTTCAGCAGCGAGGAGGGAACGCGGGCACAGAGGGTCCCTGCAGCAGGGCAGCCCCAGCACTGCAGAGCTGCAGCTTGGGCAGCTCCAGCTAAAGCTGAGCTTCAGGGGCTGCCCCTGTGCTGGAAATGGCCTTGGGGAGGAGTGCCAGGGCTCTGCTTCCAGGGAGGGCTAGGCTGGTGTGTCTTTTCCTGCAGGATTCGCTTTGAGGGTTTTATTTCAGGTACTGATGTGCCTCTGTGGTTGTTCCTCGGCATCACCTCCTTCCTCACCATCACTGGAGCTGCTGAGCTTCCCCTTCGGCTGTCATGTGCAGACAGAAGCATCCCTGAGGTCAGCCTGGAGGTGCACACAAGGGCTCTGAGACAGGAGCACATTCATGTGCTGCGTTTCAGCCCAGGGGCAGCACCGAAACCAGCCGAGAGCATCGGGTCCTGAGAGACAGGACAGGGAGCAGCCCCAGTGACGAGGGGTGGCTGTGCCCCACGCTGTGCCCCACACAGGGGTGGCTGTGCCTCACACTGTGCCCCACACCGTGCCCCACACAGGGGTGACTGTGCCTCACACTGTGCCCCACACTGTGCCCCACACAGCCCCGGGAGGAAGGAGGCCAGAGCAGCCAGGGACAGAGAGCTGCAGCATAATGAGGGAGGGAACAATAGCTGGGAAAGGATAAAAAGATCTGGCTGTGGAGACAGCAGTGCAGAGGTGTTGCTCAAGGTGCTCCTACCCCCATCTGCTTCAAACCCGTTGGAAGAGAGCTCAGAAAAGGGGGCTTTTAATGCTCAGTTTAAACTCCTGACATTTCTTTGTCATTACTGCATTTTCAGATATTCCTGAAATAAAATAAAAGTGAGAATTGGCATCAGGCTAAAAATCAGGATCCATTATGTGGCAGCACTAAACTGAACGATTTGATTCCCATTTCCAGCACTGGTATTCTCCAGGCCATTCCTTCCCCTAATTAACCCTTGGGCAGGAATGGGAGGCAGCGAGGGCGGGCAGTTTGCAGACAGACAGACAGACAGACAGACTGCTGTGAGGGATGGAAGGCAGAGCTGGTGCTGGGGGCAGGAGGGGGCTCCACCTGCCGGGACCACTTGGGTCTCACCCTGGCAGCCAGGGAGCAAGGGCGGCGGGAATTGCACCTGCCCTGCTCTTTGTTTGCCGTGCTTTGTGCCAGCAGGGCCACAGCCGGTCCTTGCGCCCATCAGACTGAGCCAGGAGGGATCATTGCCGGGAGCTGCGGGCGCTCCAGGCCGGGCACAGGGGAGCAGGGTGGTGTCGGAGCTCAGTGCATCCCTCTGGTGTCCAGAGTTCCCAAGGACCCCGCCGGGGGGCTCGGAGACCCTGGCACACAGCCCAGAGCACCTGGGGATTTGATTCTGACCCCTGGAGCAAGTTACCAGCTTTGTATGAGGACATGAAAGTCACAGAGGTTTGAATAGTGTAATAATAAAATTATCACAGGGTGAAAATGTAGATTTTGGGATTTTTGGTATGGGGGTTGTGGGGACAAGATGGAGGAACTTGGGCGGAACAGATCGGGAGGAAATGTGGGCAGGGGAGGCAGGAAGGAGGAAGGATGGCAGCTCCGGAGGGGTTTGGGAGCAGCAGCAGGAGGCACCTCCACCAGCTTGGATCTGGGGCTGTGGCTGCACTGAAGGATGATGTTCTGGGCTCTCACCTCTCATTGCAGTACTGCCCTCTGATTTCACTGTCTCAGCTTGGGAAAGCTCTCTCAGACCAGCTTTAACAGCTCTTTTATGAGTTAGGCATCTGAAACTGTGCCTGATTTTAGCTGTTCGAGGTTTTGAGGGTTGAGAAGACTTATTTTAACCAAATAGAGCACCTGATCAAATCTACCCTAAAGCATCAATAAACTATTTTGCCAACATTTAAACAAATATATAAAGAACTATCAAAAGGGAAATTTAATTGAAAATCCAATATGAACGTATAGCTAATATTTGCTAAACATCAGCAGATGATGTTTGCTATGATGTGATGCTGATGCAGTGACAGGTGTGTTCTGAGCTCTATTTGACTTCTTCTGTCCCGGGCTGGGCTGCTGCCCCCGCTTGTGCCCCCATGAGGAGCCTCGCAGGGCTGGAAGGAGGCCCCTGCAGGGTCCCACTGATCCTCAGCAGTGCCTACCAGCAGCTGGGTCACAGCTTTGGTCACAGCGCCTCAGAGGCAGCGCCACATTCACTCCCCCTATGCATTAGCTAGCAAATTCTTAATTGAAATATTTAATTTTGTCTCCTCTGGTATGTGATCTGTTTGTCTTCTTGGTCATTTGAGGAAATTGTATAATGCGAGTATTAATGTGCTATCAAACCGCCTCAGCTGAATTGTCTGTCTAGGCCAGGAGCTGAACAAAAGAGCTTTTCTACTGAGGATAGTAATTTCAGTTTAAATGGCCGTATAGGAAGAAGGCAAGATTGCTCCCTGCTGTAATTAGAACGAGTTTTCCAGGATCCTGTGTTATCTTTAGGCTCTGGAAGTGTAGTTGCTCTACTGGGATTAATAACTCACCTCCATTAACTGCAATTATTGCTGTGCTGTGTTGCTATCACAAACCATTTGCATATTCTGGAATACAGAAGGGACTCCAGAACAGCTTCATTATCCTTGTTGGTTTATAACATTAAAAAGGCCAAAAGGGAGAAGCAAAGCCCTCTGGGGGAGCACTCTGTGGGGCTCCCATGGGACCCCAGCCTGGCCTGCTGGACACTGCCCAGCATCCCCTGCTGACCACAGAGCCACCACCTTGTCCCCAGGGCACAGCGCTGCCCCCGTGCCCCAGAGCTCACACCCTGTGGCACTCTGCCTCCCCGGGGCACACACATGCTGTGTGAGACCCAGTTAATGAGCCCAGGAACAGCTTCTGCTTTCCAGACAGCAGAATGTCAGCTCAGACATGAAAACGCAGAGAGGAGCCGGCTCCTGTTGCGCTGGAGGGCAGGGAGCTGCTCCCAGGCCGCAGCAGGCACAGGAGAGTCCCTGCAGGGCTGGAGCACAGCGCCATGCTGTCACCTCCAGCATGGGGACTCCGCCACTGCCCTGGCAGCTGTGCCAGGCTGCACAACCCTCTGGGTGAAGGAATTTCCCCTGCTCAGCCTCAGGGTCCCCTGGCAGAACCGGGGTTTGTTTCCCCTGGGTCTGCTCCCCCTGCCCTCACCTGGGCATGAACTCCTTCCCGCACCAGAAGAGCCCCTGGGCTGCCCTGGGCCGCTGGGTCCCTGGGGCTGGTGCAGAGCTGCCCACCAGAAACCTGCCCTTCTCAAGGGGAAAGGGGAATATTGTGCGGTAAAGGGAATATTGTAAAGTATTTCCTACACTGCAGGCAGAAGTATTTTAAAATGAAATAAATTGTATTTTGGGCTCCCCGTGGAAAGCCTGCAGGGTGTATAAAGGAGTGCTGGGAAGAGATGCTGTCTTCTGTGGCACATGAAAAAGGAATAAAAGAAGCTTCAGGAACTGAAGAAAGAAAACAATGTGGTAAATTGTTGTTTGACCTAAAAAGTTTCCTGAGGTGAAGACGAATGGAGCTCTCCAGAAGCCAATAGGTAGGCCACAAGCCAACTGAGGTAAAGTGTGAAACAGGCGTTTTTGCAGCAGGTAAGGTGTCCTGTGGTGGGGAGTTGAGAGCAGCTCAATCTCCAATCTCTGTGCTCACCCCACAATGTCTGTGCTCACCTGTCCTTTCCAGCAGCTCTCCCGAGTGACATGCAGCATGCCCTAAACCCTCTGTGTGTATATATGTATACATTTTCCCTCTCTATGGGCAGGTGTTGGGGTGACCACTCACCAGGGTCCTTTCCAGCAGCCCTCAGCCTGCGCCTGGCCTGGGCCCCTTCTGGTACCAGCACACCCTGAGATGCTGGCGTCTGAGCCTTCTGATAACCAGCACCAACAGGTAGAAGCAGCTGGATGCAGGAGCAGCCTGTTCCTTCACACTCCCCCACACCACAACAGCTCAGCACTAATTGGACTGACTGGGAATTTCCATTTGTGCTCCAGCACACTTTCGTTCCTCGTTAGGGATATATCATCCGTTTGGGTTAAATCAGCTGGTAGTGGAACAAAACATTCAGTTTAATGGAAATCAGTGGTATAAAATCCCAGATTTTGCAGAAAATGCATTAAGAGGCAAAGCTGGAAGGAATTCAGCTCCAGCTCTACCAGACAGAAACCAAGTCAGCTCCAGGCATATGCTGGAGCGATGGAGGAAAAGGTGCTAATGCAACATGCTTCGTGTTGTGCTCCAAAATAAGAACAGCTCGGCGTGGCAAGCAGGAAGGCACTCGTTTGCTGGCTGTGGAAGGAGGCATGGAACAGCATGGCTGAGAAAAAATCTGCCTCCTTCTTTACTCATGTGTTTGGACCTTTTGCAGCTGAAGCACTGCAGCCAGAATGTGCGAGCTGCTGCAGCCAGGATGTGAGATCTCCATTCCCAGCAGGCTCAGAAGGGCCATGCTGAGGGCAGGGACGAGCTGCCTGGACAGCACAGGCTGCTCGGCTGCAGGGATTTGCCACCAACCCTGCCGGGGCAGGGAGGCAGCTTGTGCCTGTAATCCATGTCAGCCACCATCACACCCAGAGTCTGTTCAGCGGCCCACCCTTCCCTAGAGCCATTGAAAAATGAGATGACACTCAGAACAAGGTTACAGGGATGACTCAGGTATCTTGGAAAATCCTGCCCTGGCAGGGAAGACTGAATAAATTGTGGTCTCCGACCAGATTATAAATCTGGGCTTGGAGTGTGTAGTAACAGATCAAGAGTACTGCAGGTGAAGAATGGGAAGGATGGATTCAGTACAGAGCACTTCTGCCTTCAGGTGTTTGCACCTTTGTGTTCATCCTTCAGCACACACACTGGTACCTCAGGAATGTCCTGTCAGTCCAGCTGCCACCTCTCCATGCAGCCATGGATTCCCCAGGGGTGAATGTCTGTCATGTCAGCGTTCCCCCTGAGGCCAGCGTGGCCTGCAGGTGCCTGGGCAAGCACAGCACATGTGGAACATCCCCCGGGCTGAGCACCATCCTCCGGGCTGAGCACCCTCCTCCAGGCTGAGCACCATCCTCCGGGCTGAGCACCATCCTCCGGGCTGAGCACCATCCTCCCTGCAGCTCAGCCTCCTGCTGCTGCTCTAGCTGTGCCTGCAG
>NW_005054309.1:11562101-11563521 GCF_000277835.1 Geospiza fortis | reverse complement strand
AGGAATGCCTCCTTCCTCGGCAGCCGTGTGCTCCCAGAATAGCTGCTCAACCTTTTGCCTTTCCAGTTTGGGTTTGCAGCGCTGCTCAGGTAACCAGGGAGGCAGGCTGGAGTTCAGAGCAAGTGTTTGCTGATGCTATCAGCACGGCTTCAGCGTGACTCAAAATTTGCTCAAGACAGGAAACTCCAGCAAGCTGCCACGAGAAGCTGCAGTGAGCCGTGGCACTGAGAAGTCACTAGTGAAACACCTCTTACAAAGGGATAGGGAAACTGAAAGGTTTCTCCTCTACTAATAGCATCGGTTTGCATATTTTATTGCTTTTTTACACAATAATCCAAGTCCTTCATTAAAATAAATTCTGCTTTGGGTCATACAGCTGACTGTCAGAGGAGCAAGATGGCTTTTCCCTACGCTGGCGTGGTAGGCTCAATATCATTGCACTGCATTTGCCATGTGTCTGGCTCGTGGGTTGGGTGTTTGCTTTCCTGGGAATATGAAGAGTCAGGATTTGTTTTTCCAGTGCTCTCAAATCCTAGAGGGCACCACAGAACAGCTCTGCAAACTGGGCTCGCTGTACAACATGGATTTCATAGATGTTACACTTCTTGTCTCCTTTTTTGCTTTCCTTTCTCTTCACATTCATTTTGTATTAAAAGAATCTTAAAATACTGAATAAGCAGTTGTTAGTGGATAAAAACAGAAGGGGAAAAAACCCCTAACATACAAGAAGGAAAGGTGTTGTATTTACAAAACTGAAGCTGTTGCTTTCACGTTGTAGCTTAAGTTGCCCCAAAAGTGAAGCCAGGCCAGCGACTCCATCTGCAGCCACTTGCATATTCCCACAGGGGTACAATATGCAGCTGATTTCCCAATTAAGCTTTCCCAGCAAAGAAGTTTTATAATTTAAACAGACTGAAAAGTTTGAGGAATGAATACATATTCATGAAGGACTAATAACACTCTGTCTAGAACACAGCTTTGAGCTGAGAGCGGCTCTGACTGGCTCATGTCTCACCCACCATACTTAGCGAAAATGGGAACGAGGAAGAAATGGCTGAAACCAGCAGATTGTGTTTTGCCAAGACAATAAATAATAACCATATTCTGACTCAAGTGCCAAATGTATAGCGCTTAATTAGAGGTCAGTAGAGCATATTTCTGCTCAGCTGTTCCATTTACAGCAATTAACATGTTCGTGTGACTTAAACTGGGTTGCAGAGCAGATTTCAAAGGGTTGAGTGAAAGCAGAATGAGGGAAGGGCTGTTCCACCTCTGGCAGCAGCTCGGGAGCAGCACCCTTGGCACCCACCCGCCGGCAAAGAGAGGTCTCGGCCTCGGCGCAGCACCACCGTGCCCCGCCCGCTGAGGGCTGAGGGGACCCTGTCCCACCGCTGCGGGAGCTGAAGCGACCCTGCCCCAT
>NW_005054309.1:11557933-11561407 GCF_000277835.1 Geospiza fortis | reverse complement strand
GCGGGATCCGGTGCCGCCGCTTGCGAACCTCCGAGGAAAAGCAGGGCAGGGCTCACCTTCCAGCTAGGTTTCCTTTGCTATCTTATTTTTTTAGATGCGTTTCTGTGCCTGTAGAGACTTCGTTGCTTCGCCTCAGCCCTATGTGACTCTGGGGGAAGGATCATGACCGAAGTCCTTCTCTCTGCTGCTCTGAACGGAACTGAACCCAACCTGTTATCCAGCAGCGGCTGGTCTGCGGGAAACGTCACCACCAAGTGCTCCCTGACCAAAACCGGCTTCCAGTTCTATTACCTGCCCACCGTCTACATTCTGGTCTTTATCACGGGGTTTTTGGGCAACAGTGTGGCTATCTGGATGTTTGTCTTCCACATGAGGCCTTGGAGCGGCATCTCGGTTTACATGTTCAACTTGGCACTGGCCGATTTCTTGTATGTCTTGACTCTGCCCGCCCTCATCTTTTACTACTTCAACAAAACAGACTGGATCTTCGGAGATATCATGTGCAAGCTGCAGAGGTTTATTTTCCACGTGAACCTGTACGGCAGTATCCTGTTTCTGACCTGCATCAGCGTGCACAGGTACACGGGGGTGGTGCACCCCCTCAAGTCGCTGGGCAGGCTGAAGAAGAAGAACGCGGTGTACATCAGCAGCCTGGTCTGGGTCCTCGTGGTGGCCGTGATTTCTCCAATACTCTTCTACTCGGGAACAGGGATAAGGAAAAATAAAACCATAACGTGCTACGACACGACGGCTGACGATTACCTGAGAAGTTACTTCATTTATAGCATGTGCACCACCGTGCTGATGTTCTGCATCCCCTTCATAGTGATTCTTGGTTGCTATGGGCTCATCGTGAAAGCTTTGATTTACAAGGATTTGGACAATTCTCCTCTCAGGAGAAAATCCATTTACCTGGTCATTATTGTGTTGACGGTCTTTGCAGTGTCTTACCTTCCCTTCCACGTGATGAAGACCTTAAATCTAAGGGCCAGGGTGGATTTTCAAACCCCAGATATGTGTGCCTTCAACGATAAGGTTTATGCCACTTACCAAGTGACGAGGGGCCTGGCCAGCCTCAACAGCTGCGTTGACCCCATCCTTTACTTCCTGGCAGGCGACACCTTCCGAAGGAAGCTTTCCAGGGCCACCAGGAAATCATCCAGAAGGAGCGAGCACAACGTGCAGTCCAAAAGTGAGGAAATGACTCTCAATATTTTAACAGAGTATAAACAGAACGGAGATACCAGTTTGTGAGCGAATGCAGAAGATTTGGGAACGGTTCGAAAAAATCCTCCGCTTTGAGGCAGTAGGAGACTGTAGGGCTTACGAGTGTGTGAGGAAAATCTACCAGTCTCAAATTCTTTTTTAGATAAAGCCTCATTTTCTGGTCTTAGGAAAAGCTTAACAAAGTCAGTGGAAGAATTTTAATGGAAAATAACGTGTCAAAATTCAGCTTTCCTTCAGTAGTTTCATTTATTTCTGACTTCTGTCAGATAAAGGAAAATGAAATAAATCCCCTAAAGGAGGAGAGCAATCCAAGTGCATCTGGTTTAATGACTTGGTCTCCCACGTTTGAAAATGTTCTCAGTCAGCCTGTCTTTAAAAATAGGAAATAAAAATAAGAGCAGTATCTTGTCTTCTGAGGCTCAGTCACAGACCAGGCTCTCTGCTCACTCACTGTTGTACACAAGGATTTAAATCAGTCATGATGCAGTTACCATTTTCAGTTTTAGTATCTTTTTTCATCTACTTCTAGTGCTGATAATTACTTGATAGTTTGGTGGCATTTATGGTTCAGTCCTCTTTCAGTGCCGGTGTTTTACTCAAGGTAGGCTTTGCTGGTGTGTGCGTGGTTGTGCTTTGGGATTGCGATGGTTGTTCGTGGCAGAGCTGCCCCCAGGGCTCCCCGGTGCCCTCGGATGGGCACGGGAGCGTCCCCGGGCGCTGCCGGGCGTGGCCTGGCTGCCCGGGGAGCTCTGGCACCGCACTGGCACCGCAGCCGTGCCAAAGCCGGGTGGGCGAGCTGGCGGCCTTGAGGCCAGCGGGGAACACGTGCTCCTGCCGTGGCCACCAGAAAGGTTCTGCTCCTGCAGCCTCTACACACAACACAGGTCGTGTGCCAAGAGCAGTGGATATTAAAGTGGATAATATAAATGGATTATATATGTATAATATATATATAACAGTATTTGGGGGGAATTAATTTTTTTGTACTTTGACAAATAAATTACTGTATTAACAAGATGTTGCAATATACTACAGGCTAAATCCGGCCTTTTACTATAGATCTTCTCCAAATGTGGGATAGTTCATCCAAAATTAGCCAAACTGCAACATTGTGTAACACAAGAGCTAGTGATCAGGCACAGATGAAATACTACATGGGCAGTGTCACTCGTTTCTCATATTTTTAATAAATGTATTTGAAAATATTTTGTGCTAAAAGCGGTATAAAAGCATGCTCTGAATAACGAATTTAGTGTACAAAATTAAGTTTGATGTAATCCTAAGGGTGATTTTTAACAGATCTTTGTTCCTCTGGTCTGCATCATAAGAGTAAAATATTTATATTTTACTTACCAATTCCAGCAATTGGTTACAAATGAGAGCAGCTCTAGTTATTTTTTGACAACCTTGTTAAGCAGCTTCTGTTCATATGTACGGCTTCCTCTGCAGAGTCCCTATTTATTGAACTTATTTATTAGAATGCTAAATGTAAAGTTTGTAAAGTGTGGTTCTCTGTGGTCATATTCAGAATTGGGCATTAATGGAAAATTGAAGAGCATGTTTCAATCACTGTAATACTGTGTCTTCTAACAGAACACCTTTATAATAAACTCAATTCCACCCTGACTATTCACTGCTGATATGTAACCTAGTGATAAATTAAACTACTGATCTATAGCCTAGAGGTAAATGAAACGCCAGCTTAGGAAGCCTCTTAAAGCAATGTGGAGAGCTCATTTAGCCCCATGAAAAATGTAGAGGTAGCGAAGAAATCTCAAGCAAGGGTCAATTGCTAATTAATCCTGACTGACAAAGCCTGTGGAACAGCACAGACTATTTATATATGACAGAAAGAGCCTGATTCACAATAAATGACTTCTCCTATTATGTGATTATTTGAGGCTTCATTCAGCTGAGGCACGTCTTGTTTGGAATGGCAGATGAATTACACGGAGAGGGAGCATAAAAATAGGATATTCTTTGAATCTGCTCCTGTGTTGAAAACCCTGTTCTTTTCGGAACATTTTGTGGTCAGTTTCTCGCGTTCATTAGGAATTCCAACGTTCCGGTAATTCCCGTTGGAGCAGAGGTCGCAGCAGCCCCCCGCGGTCTGTCCGTGCTGCGGCTGTGTGTGCCCTTGCTGCGGGCACGGGGGGACAGAGGGACACTCCATATCGGCAGAGGTGACACCGAGGTGACACCCCTCTCCATGCCCTGTGACACTCCATATCGGCAGAGGTGACACCG
>NW_005054309.1:11550856-11557796 GCF_000277835.1 Geospiza fortis | reverse complement strand
GAGACGCTGTGCCGGCAGAGGTGACACCGAGGTGACACCTCTCTCCGTGCCCTGTGACACTCCGTGCTGGCAGAGGTGACACCCCTCTCCATGCCCTGTGACACTCCGTGCTGGCAGAGGTGACACCCCTCTCCATGCCCTGTGACACTCCGTGCCGGCAGAGGTGACACCTCTCTCCATGCCCTGTGACACTCCATACCGGCAGAGGTGACACCGAGGTGACACCTCTCTCCATGCCCTGTGACACTGCAGCTGGCACAGCCAGCGCCGAGTCCCGCTGGGGCTCCAGCTGAGCCTCAGAGCCTCCCGCAGGGCTCCTGCTCAGCTTGCCAGCCGTGCTGTATTTGGGCGCTTGGAGCCATTGCAAAATCCCCCCAGGTTCCTGCGTGCTCCCACGCCTCCTCACCTGAAGCACACCAGAGCCACACGTTGGGAGTCCCCCCTGAGAGAACCCTGCTCACCAGGGCCTGGGCACCCGGCAGAGCAAGGGCTGAGCCAGTGCCCTGAGGAGCTGCCAGCCTGCCCCTGAGCTGCTCCTTCCTTCCTGGCGTGTATTTATGGAAGGCAACCAGCCTGCCAGCTCTGGGGGCCCAGGGATCCCTGTGATTATCCACCAGCCTCAGGGCTGGGTGTAGTTCAAGAGGCCTTTCCCTGAGCCACTCACCTGGAGTTTCTAATCCATCCAACATGTGAGGAGAACGCAACTGCAGCTCTGGCCTTTGGGCTGGTAATTAATAGTCAGTGACAACGATGGGTTGTGATTACTAGGGACAAGATCCAGCTCATTATCTCTCTGCTGTGACCACCTAGAAGTTCCACCTTCCCTCATGCTGTGCAACCTTTGACTAGCAAATGAGATTAAACCTGTTCTGATTTTGTGGTCATGCTTGTAACCTGTTTTCCCCCTGGGTATATTTGGGAATCTTCTAACTACAAATCATTCTCTTAAGACACCACAAAGTTTGAAGTAAACAATTATTTAGAGCTTAACGTTGGCCAGATCCACCCCAGCACCAATTCGCATTCATGAGTTGTATTTGCTTCCTGCAGCTCATGGGTTAATGTTTTTTCCTGTTTATGCCCAGTAACTCTTACATGTCTTTAACACAACTTGAAGTCAGCATGAAACCCGCAGGTGAAGTGCTGTCAGTTTGTACATTTGCATACATGGGCTTCTTTGTTTCAATCCAGTTCATATGCCACAGACTCAATGAGCTCCTGGGCAGGTTAGGAGCAGCACCTGGCCCTGCTCTGGGCAGCAGGGTGCCCTGGGTGTGCTGTGAGCCCAGGGGAGCTGCAGGGTGCCCTGGGTGTGCTGTGAGCCCAGGGGAGCTGCAGGGTGCCCTGGGTGTGCTGTGAGCCCTGTCCCATGCCAGGGGAGCTGCAGGGCTGCTCTGCTGGATCCAGCCCCGTGCCAGGCTGTGGAGCATCCTCTGCTCTGTGCCCCCAGGACATGCTGGGGTTTGGCTCCACAGCGAGGCCCCCCAGCCAAACCCCAGCCCTGGGCTGTGTGAGCCCCAGGAGGGGCACGGGAACCTCCCCTGGCCCTGCCCTCCTCCTCCTCTCTGGGTGAGGAAGGACTTGGGGCACTCCTGGGGGTGCCTGAGCCCACCTGCATGGCCACAGCAATTTCAAATACTCTGAAGGCACAGGACTTATCACTTGGCATGTGGCTGTGAATTACTGTGTGTTCCAAGGGCAGATGTGAAAATGCTTATTTTTCTGGTGAGCTGTGATTTTTATATTGTTAAGTTCAATTTTCTTGTGAACACGACTGAAACCTGATGGCAACATCTGCAGGGACAGTGCTATCTTTTATCTACACTCAGCTTATGCAGCTGCTTTAATTAAAGAGTAAAAAAAATCCTCTTATTTGTCCATAATTTTAATGAACAAAAATATATTTGGGTTTGAAGTTGCAACTATTTTTAGTGGCAGCAAAAGTGTGGCCCCAGCGTTGCTGGCTGCACCGAGCAGCTCGTGTTGGAGCCGCCCCAGTAGCATTATGAAACACTCCTCCTGCCTTTTGTGCTGGTAATTCATGCTTCCAGGAGATTCTTCCGGCAGTGGTAGGTCTTTAAAAATAGGTAATAAAAGGCTTGCAGAATATATGCAATTTAAAACCTTGAGAGGAAGCAGGCAGACCAAATGAGAATCGAAATAAGTGAATAAAGTGAATAAATGAGTGATGCTTAGCCTTCGAAGACAAAGGAGGCCTGTGGAGATGGCTTTGCACTGAGGGAAGGTAGATAGAGATCAGATATTGGGAGAAAGCTGTTCCCTGGCAGGGCGGGCAGGCCTGGCACAGCTGGGGCTGCCCCTGGATCCCTGGCAGTGCCCAAGGCCAGGCTGGACAGGGCTGGAGCACCTGGGGCAGTGGGAGGTGTCCCTGCCATGGCAGGGGTGGGGCTGGCTGGGATTTAGGGTCTGTTCCAACCCACCCCATTCCATGGTTCTGCGCTGTTTGGGGTCAGCGTGCCGCAGGTGGCACAAGCGAGGGTCACACCTGTGCAGTCCCAGAGGCAGCAGGCTCACTTGCTGCCCCATTCCCACCCACTCCAAGGCCTCTCCCATTCCCAGAATTCAGCCAGAGATGAAGGTGCTCCCAGCCCCTCTCCCTGTAGAGGTCAAAGGTAAATCTGCCCTGCAGGAGCTGCCTTTTGCCCTCTGGCAATGGCCGTGTCTCAGCTTCCTCGCAGCACTCAAGGGACTGTTCCTTCCCAAAGAGCTTAACTCAAACGTGGAACCCCTCTGTTAGCTGCGCCTCCCCTGCCACGTAGGTATTTCAGGGTTTATGCTGGGCTGTATTTCCATGCCATTGTCTCCTCTGGCTGCCTGCAGCTGCCCCAGCCTCACACCATGAGCAGTTTCCCTCTGTTCCCTCCTCATCGTGTGGGATGGCTGTGGGTACGTATTGGTACTTCACTGATTTCACCCGATTTATTTTAAGATTTATTTACCTTTCTCTTAATTTTCTTCCTCTTCATTTATCTTTGCCCTTCATGCAAATGGTTCAGCTACCCATTAAAATTATATTTTCTTACCAGTAAACGAATTCCATCGATCTACAAATCATGCTGTTCCGTGCCTTTCCAAAATTTCCTTTCCATTCCAAAACCTGCTGAGAAGACCTGGTTTTCCCCCAGCACATAAACCTTTAAGTGCTCCAAGTCAGGCAGGTCCAGGCCCCGCTCTGGCTGTGTTTGACACGAGCACACTCAGGCAGTGTGTGAACACCAGATTCAGTATCTCAGCTCACCATGCATTTATCTTCAGTTCCACAAAATCATGGAATAATTTGTGTTGGAAAAGGCCTCCAAGACCATCAAGTCCAATTCCAAAGGCTTCCTTTCCCCTGGCCCAAGCTGGCAAAGGCAGTTTGTGCCCGGGCAGAGGGGAGGCAGCACACAGACCCGGGGGATGTTTGTTTCTAAACTTTCATTTACAGCGTTGGGAAAGCAAAGACCAGCCCGTGGCCAGAGGCAGTGGGTGGAAGAGGTAAATAATTAAATAAATGGGGGTTTTCAGACTGTGCAGCTTGGGTTTCTGCTGGCAGCACCGGCCCTGGCTCTGCTGGGAGCTGCCGGGAACGGCGCTGGGATGGAGCCGAGTGGGGCAGGGCTGCAGGGGGAGAGCCCAGGGACTGCTGGGGACACTTCCTGACACATCCCCAAAACCATCACGGGGGGGTTACCCAGAACTGAGGGGTTACACAAAACCGAGGGGTTACCCAGAACTGAGGGGTTACCCAAACCTCAGGGGTTACCCAGAACTGAGGGGTTACCCAGAACTGAGGGGTTACCCAAACCATCACAGGCAGCAAGGTGGGAGCGCTGCCCAGCCCATTCTGGCATCCCCATGGGGCTGGAGATGCTCAGGGTGAGGCAGGAGAGACCCAGGGCAGCTCCGAGGGGCTGTGAGCTGTGTCTGTGGCACCCACAGGAGCACCCAGGGCTGCTGGGCTCTGTGCATCTTGCTGTGGGTGTCAGCAGCTCCTGTGTGAGGCACAGAGAGGACGGTGAGTGCTGGCTGTGTTTGTGTCCCCCAGCCACACAGCCCACACAGTGCTCTCTGGGGAATGGGGGCACCCCACGGCCTGCCACAGCCACCAGCACTGTGTCCTGCAGCCCCAGGGCAAGCTGCATATCCTAAAGGAGAACCAGGCAGAGGCTCCCACCAGGAAACCCATTCCCAGGGTCTCGAGTGGCTGCTGCCTGCCCGTGGGAGCATCCTTGCATCCCTGAGTGATCATCAGAAAATCTGCTCATTTAAAGTGCTGGAAACACCACTTAGCCTTCCTGGCATTCCCCTGCAGCCAAGAACAGCAGAGCTGTTTGTGTTAATAATTCATAGAAGACTTCTCCTTTCGTTTATGGCTCTTCCACGCAGCAGCACCAGGATCTGCCCCACACCCTCCTCCCTGAGCTGGGGCCATGGCCTGGGTCAGACTGGAACCTTCAACCCAGCTGCTCCAGGGACCTTCCCCTGCAGGCTGAGAGCCTCACTCTGCCTCTATTCACAACCAAAACCAGTCCTAACTGTATACCCCTGGCACAGGCTCCTCAGGGGGCTGCCCCTGCCCTGGCAGCGCTCAGGGCCAGGCTGTGCCCCGAGCTGGGCTGGCATTCAGGCACAGACTGACAGAGATTTCCCTGTGGGAGCCAGGCTGCTTGGTCACAAATGCACTTCCTTCCACTGCGAATAATGGCCTTTTGTGGGAGCTGCTTTTTCTCCAGGACAGGGACTGAGAAGTGACCCAGCCATGGAGCCAGGGCGGGCTCGGCGCTGGGGCAGTGCCAGGGGCTGGGGCCAGGCAGGGGCCTGGAGGGGCTGTGCAGGGGCACCCAGCCTTGGTACCACCCAAACAGGCCCCAGGGACTGGCAGAGGAGGGGAAGGGATGCTCCTGCACACAGCCCAGCATTGCAAATGCACGTGCCAGAGGCTTGGGGCGCAGCCCTGGGACCAACGGATGAGGATTTGCTCACTTGGCCTCCCTGGGACCCAGCGGGGAGAAGCTCTTGGGGATTACAACACGGTTTTTATACCAAATATTATGTTATTGCTAATTTCAGAATTAAAGAGTACTTTTAAAACTCCACAGAAGTTAAATTCTTGGCAGACGATTGAGTTTTAATATCCTCAGTAACAACACCAGAGTAGTTCAGTCATACATATGATATATATATATATATATATGTATAAGGGCAAATTATTTATTTATTTGGTATTACTGTCCCACTGCTATCCCCATCCCTACTGTGGGCTCTGCAGAGGGCCCCAGGACCCAGATGGGTGCAGCAGGATGGGTTTCCCCTCTCCCTGCTGCCCTCAGCTGCGATTGGGCCGATGCAGGAGGACAAATGGCCTCGCAGGGGTTTGTGGCAGTTTCCAGCGCAGGGACAGCAGCCAGGCCAGAGGGAAGCAGGTCCCGGGTGCTGCCCGGGCACTGCAGCTCTCCTCCTCCTCCTCAGCAATGTGTCAGGACACGTTTGGCACAAATAAAAAGTTGTTGTTTAACATTCTTGTGTATTTGTGAGCGGTGGCAGTGATGCTTCCTGTAAAACAGAGCTGCGAGCGTGGCAAAGCTGTTTGATGTTACAGCCTTATTTAAACAGCATTTAGATAGTAAAAGCAGTCATTCCCCTCATCCCCACATACCAGCTACCCATTAAAATTCCTTCTCATGCTCCTGCACAAAGACTAATTTTGGCAGAAGGCTGACTTGCCCTAGATTTTTAAAAGACTACTTGTTTTAAAACAAAGTCCTTTGGGGAAGGGAGGGAGCTGGGAGATTTGCTTCCTCCCCCTGCCCTCCCAGTCTCATCACCTTGACCACCCCCCATCCCATCACCCCTGGTCACCCCATCCCATCACCCCCCACTCGGTCACCTCCTGGCCCCGGGGGGTGCAGCACCCTCCTCCTCCTCCTCCTCCTCCTCCTCCTCTCCCATGGAGGGGCTCCTGGCCCCTTGGAGGGTGATGGAGGGGAGCTTTGAGCACAGAGCACGGAGCAGGAGGAGCCAAGGGAAGATTGAAAATCTGTCATTCACCTTGACATTGACACACTAAAAATAAAGTTAAACACTTTAAAAAACAAATTATACCAATATTCAGATATTACTTGAGGGACTCGACTCAGAATAAAACTCAGGTTTTCAAGCCATCTCTCACTACCATCAGAACAGCTTTTCACCAAGATATTCCTTTGTTCCTGGGTTGTTTCCTCTCCTTCAGACTCTGGGCAAAGTGTCACACGATTGAGAGAACTGAGAACAGCAAAAAACCAGAAGAAACCTTCCCCACAGGTGTCCTGCAGAACGCAGAGGGAGCAGGTCCAGAGAGACCCACAGAGGCAAATCCACAGCCAAAGCCTCGCGGGGAGCAGATGGAGGAGCTGACTTGTCTCTTTGGCTGTGATTCAAGGAAAATGTTTTCTACCCTTCCCTTGCTGCATGGGGATAAATCTGCAGAGGAAAACATTTCTCGGTGCAGCGTGCTGGCAGGGCTGGTGCCACACCAGCGGATCCAGCGCTGCCACAGCCCCGGGGCACGTTCCTCACTGAGTGCTCTGACAGCTGCTCAGGCTGAGAGAGGTTAAATCCCAGCGAGTCCCAGTGAGTCCCAGTGAGTGCCATTCCCCAGGGAATGGTGCATAAGCAGCTGCCCTTGGTGCATGCACATAAGGAAGCAGAGCTGAATTTTTGGCTGGATTTAGCAGCTCTCTGTAGCTTGCCAGGCCGTGGTGACATCAAGGAATGGCTCCACAGAGGGATGCTGCCTCTAGAACCCCGTGGGGCTCCTGGGTGCCCTGCCCAGAGTGGGGATGGAGCTGGGCAGTGACAGCTCCGCTCCCCTCTCGGCTGCCAGCTGCAGTTCACCCCCTGTCCCACAGCTGGGAGCAGCCGGGGACAGGGGGCAGGGCAGGGCAGGGCAGGGCAG
>NW_005054309.1:11548472-11550846 GCF_000277835.1 Geospiza fortis | reverse complement strand
GCTCCAGCCCAGCCCCCAGCCCTCGCCACCAGCTCTGGCCACCGGCTCTGCTCATTAAATCTCTCCTGTAAGTGATCCTGGGAGGGATGATTCAGCCCTAAGTATAGCCACCTGCCCCAGAATAGAGCCAGGCCCTGCGGCAGCTCGCTGCGGGTCAGCGGGGGCGTCTCCCAAACCACTGAGAGCGCTGCTGTGACACTGCTGGCACCACGGGTGGCTCTGCCTTTTCACCTGCTTTACCCTCAGCCCAGGATGGGATTCCTACGTAGACCCTCTGACATGAATCCCCTCTATTGAATGTACAGAAACACAAATTTCAGTCGTTCCTTTTCTTGATCAATTCACGCTGACCAGAGCTCATGAGCAGGATCAACTTACACCACATCTAAAAATACACCATCAGCTACACGCAGATGGATCTAAGCAATGTGTGTGTGCAACTATGTGCACATGTCCCTAAAGCTCTAAGATACGCTTGTAACTTACACAAATTCCTGATTCTTTCCTGTAAGAGGCGGCAGGCAGAAAACACCATGCCCTGGCAGTGCACAAATGCCAGGGCCTTTGTCCCTTGCCATGAAGACCCTGTACCCACAAGGCTCAGGAGCAGATCCAGAAGCATCAGTGAGCTCACACTGGTGGGAAACCTCCAGAAGGAAAGAGGAGCCAGAGGCACTCTGCCCCCTTACCCTCATCAGCATCCAACACCAAGAGTTGAGGGGTTGCATCCTGGGCTTTGCTCTGCCTCTTTGGCCGAATTGTTTAAAATAGCAAACAGAAGAATTTGCCTCTCAGATAAGATAAACTGCAGTTCACTCATGACAGGATGTGCACAGCAAACCTCAGGAGCAGTCTGCACGTTGTGAAACGCAGCCCCAGCCCCGGTCCTGCTGCAGCACCAAGCCAGGCTGCACACCGTGCTGTGGCTGATCCCAGCACCACCCCTGAGCACAGACTGAGCATCTGCAGCTGCACAGGGGACAGAGCACGAGCAGAGCTGCCCAGAGGAGCCTTGCTGGCCATGGAGGTTCCCAGGTGCACTCTGGGGCAGGGTGCTTCCAGCAGCAGCCCCAGCTCCCCTCTTCCCAGAGCACAGGTGAGAGGCTGGCTGCAGCCCCAGCTCTGCCCTGGCTGGGGCTGGGCAGGGTGTGCCCCAGAACCACCATGGCAACAGCGACACCCAGCCTGGGGCTCCTCCCGAGGCTCCTGCTCCCCTTCCCCAGTACCATTGTAAGGGTAGAAACATCCCCATGGAGTCACTGCAAATGAGTCATATTTCAGTGCCATCTCATTGCTACACGCTGTACATGATATTTGTCAGCTCGTGCTGTGAGCAGTCCCTTTACATAACCCCTGAGAGCTGTGTCAGGCTCCTGTGGTTTACAAGGTCTCTGCTTTCAATGGATTAAAGTGTGGTGCTCATTTTCATCAACCCCAAACCTGTAGGGCTGCTCACCTGCTGTATCCAGCTGAATGAGGTGCCTTTTGGGGCAGGTGGCAGTGACACCTCTGAGAGGGCATGAGGCTCTGGCACTGCCATTTCCCTCTGCAGGATTCCCTGGGCACTCCCTGCCTCCCCCAAGGGTCACCAAAGCCACCACAGGTGTTCCAATCCCTCTGCTCATTGTTGTATCTGAGCCTCGGTGCCTTTAGGGTCTGCTTCTCCCCCAGCTGCCCCTGGGCTGGGGGATGGTGCCATCAGGGCAGAAGAGTGGCAAGGAGTGGTGGGGGTACCCCAAACCACGTGGGAAGTGTGGAGCAGCAAAGCACTGAGTCAGAAGCATTAACTCCATCAGCTCTCAGTGAAAGCCACTTAACTGGGATATAAACTTTCCCTGACAAATCGAATACACCTCTCTTGGTGCCAAGTGACCATTAAAGGAACACGATCCAAAACCCACATTAGCCCATCCTGCCGTGGGGGTGCCAGGGATGCCAGCCCAGCGTGTGTGAGCTGCAGCTGCTCCAGATCAGGTACAGGAGCTCCTGGTGGGCCCAGCAGGTCCATCCTGTGGGAGCAGGGACTCTCCTCATGACCAGCAGCCCCGGGATGATGCCACAGGGCCAGGTGTGGGCAGGCAGCCCTGCCGTGGTTCAAAACCCGGGGTACCAGCACAGCCCCTGGCTCTCCTGTGCCCGCAGCATGAGCGGTGATGCTCGGGATGGCTCCTGCCACCGCGTGAGGTGACAGAATCTGTGCACAAACCCCTGTGCAGCCTCTGGAACAGGAGCCGAGGGGAGCCCAGGAGAGAAGGGGAGCCGAGGAGGGGAGGGGAGCCCAGGAGCGGAGGGAGTCCGGGAGCAGAGGGGCGTTGTTACACAGGGGAGCCCGGGAGCGGAGGGGCGTTGTTACACAGGGGAGCCCGGGAGCGGA
>NW_005054309.1:11547815-11548305 GCF_000277835.1 Geospiza fortis | reverse complement strand
GCCCCCTCTCCAGCGCTGCCGGTTCGCTGCTCCCTTCCAAACCCCTTCCCAAGCCCTGCTGCTGTCACTGCTCCAGGGCTGTGCTTAGCCACTGCTCCGTCTCCGAACCGCCTGGCTTAAGGGATGTCAGGCTTCCCAGGTAGTTCACAGGGCTGGCTGAACCCCTCCGGCATGGTGACTCGTTCACAAGGCCCAGCAGCGGTGGCAGGAGCAGGCAGCACACCTGTGCCCATCCCTGCCCTCGATGGCACCCGGTGCTGCCGTTCCCCCGGGCATGGAGCACAGGAAACACCGTGATTTTCCTTGCTGGGCTTGGCCTGGGAGCCAGAGCCCTGCGGGGCTGGGAGCTGCCCTGGGCAGAGCGAGTGTTCGGGACACGGAGCAGGGAGCGTGTGCGGGGACAGGCAGGGCTGAGACACTGGGGACACGGAGCGTGTGCGGGGACAGGCAGGGCTGAGACACTGGGCACAGGCAGGGCTCCTGTGGGACA
>NW_005054309.1:11541670-11547069 GCF_000277835.1 Geospiza fortis | reverse complement strand
AGGGGTCCGTGTGGGACACGCGGCACAGGCAGGGCTCCCTGTGGGACACTGGGCACAGGCAGGGCTCCCTGTGGCACACTCGGCACAGGCAGGGCTCCCTGTGCAGCTCCCTCTGCTCCCTGCGCAGCCCGGGCACGCCGCTCCTCCCGAGCCGCCCGGCACTCCCGCTGCGCACAGAGCAGCCAGAAACCCAGCGGGGACTGTCCTGGCAAACACAAAATGCTGCTGTCCTGTGGTGCCGGCCACTGGCTCTGAGGCTCGTGTTGGAAAGGGTATAAATATTGATAGAAGTGTGAGCCTCCTTTTCAAAGCCACTTAAAAGACTTAAAAAAAAAAAAAATTAACAGCCAAAACACCAAACAAGCCCTAAAGGTATTTCTTTAGCAGGGACTTGACAGAAGCAGAGCTGATGAAATGCAATCCACTGTCTTTCCACCTACTTAATCAGAAACAGGACACCGCAGGAAATTATCATACTACTTAATTTCAGTAAAAAGCTTTTCAATAAAAAGATTAAACATGTCTCTAATGTGTGAAGATATGAGCAGGTTATAATTACTATTGACCTCACCTCATCAGCAGTATTTAATTGATGTCAAGGTCTTTATCTGCCTGTGCAAGTTAATCAGCACCCCTGGGCCTCCAAAGACTGCATTTATAACCTCCTAAGGAAGCAGGAACCTTGCTGGGTTTACTTCTCTCTGGTTTTTCTCTCCCTTCCCCTCCACACGTCTCTGAGCTGCTGCACCTCAGGTCTGCTGGGGCAGTCCCTGCCTGTGGCTGGAAATCCATCTCCGAAATTGCTGCTCCTGCACCTCATCCTCCCCAGACACCTGCAGCAGGATCCCTCTTCTGGAAATGTGATTTCACACTTTGGGAGAGGGCTGGGGGGTCTGCCCTGAGCCCTGTTGCCCCCAGCCCTGCACAGCAGCCAGCAGCCTCGTGCTCTCCTGGAGATGCACATTTCCACACAGTTCCAGGGGTTATAAATACCCCAGGAGCTGGGAATGCACATGGAAGGGCTGGAGCAGCACGGGAGGGAGGGGGTGGGTGTGCTCCATTGCAATACCCATATTTATCTGCAGCTTTATTTGAGTAACAGGGAGGTTTTTTCCCCTGCTGGCCCCCAAGGAGCTGCTGCAGTGCCCAGGCTGCAGCTGAGGGACAGGATCCGTGCTGTGATCCTGCAGGGAGCTGGGAGCACACAGAAGCTCCTGTCCAGAATTCAGGGAGGAATAATTGTGGGCAAACCTTCCTTAAATGAAACAGATGAGCTGTTTATATCAGAATCAAACAGTCCAGGGCCAGGACACATCCCCTCTTGCACTGACGTGCCTTTGCCATAAAACCTGTTCTGGAGAAGCCCAGAGGCAGCAGTGAAACATTTCCCTTGGCTGTGAGCAGGGAGTTCAGCTCTGATGGACCCCCCAGCACTGGGGGGACACCCCAGGATGTTGGGCGCTACCTTGGGGTCCCCATGTCCATGCCAGGTGCATTGAGCCCCACCCAGGGAATGTCTGGCAGAGACTGGGAAGGACAACGTGTCCCTCTGCATCTCCCTCCCCTCCCACTGCCGACACACAGCTTCGGAGACAGCGCCCTGCGGGAATTCCACAGTGAGGTCAGCATCCCAAGGTTTCCTGAAATTACAAAGCAACTTCTCCATGGTGTCTTTCATGGTGTTAAGCTGATTAGTACCATTTAAAAAGAAAAAAAAGTAGCTTAATTTTATATCTTAGCAAAGCTTCTTTGACAAATGCATTGAGGATAAGAATCCCTCTTCCCACGGGAGCTGAAACCATTGGGGGAGATTTGCTGCTAGAGCCAGTTCTCTACAACCACTGTGTGTTCTGCACTTGTTATTTATAAAAACTCAGGGAAAATGTGTCAGGGCTGTAAGGAGCTGAAGCAAGGAGATGTCAAGGTAGTTCTGTGTCACCTTCGTGGACACAAACCCACTGCTGGCTGAGGCAAGTCCCACTTAGCACAACTGAAGGGTTTGTGTCCCTCCTGCTTAGAAACCTCCTGGATTTTGCTGGTCTCCAGCTGGACTCCATGAGGAGCAGCAGCTCTGCCAGGAAAACTCGTGGGCTGGAATCAAACCTTGGTGCTGGATTTCATGTGCCACGAGCAGCCCTGCACTCCCCGGGGTGGGATGGGCACGGCGCTGGCAGCTCCGGGCCCTTGGCATCCTGACCTGCGCTCTCCGGGCACTCAGGCTGGCAGAGCCAGCACAGGAGCACTGCCAGCTGGGGCCTGGCAGGGGCTGTGGGTGCCAGGAGCCCTGGCAGCAGCGGGAAGGAGCCCTGGGCAGGGGGGGCACACGAGGCAGGGGAAGGGGCTCAGGGAAAAGCTGCTGTGTGCAGGCACAGACCCCGCACTGTGCACAGCAGGATGAGCACCCCCAAACCAGGTGGGTGGAACGCTGAGGAAGGAGTCGTGATGTTTGGGAAGTGCAGATTAGAGCTGCAGCAGCACACTCAGCAAACAGGCATCCCATGGGAAAGGAAATCCACCGGGATGGAGCAGGGCAAATGTCACATTCTCCAAGAAGCCGGCAGGGCGAGGGACAGGCTCTGCTACCCTGGCCATTCACGTGTGTCAGTAACAAGGAGTCACACTAAAATCATGAGGTGTTCTATTTTTGGAAAGATGATGTATTGCTCCTCCTGATCTTAACAATTTCCTAATCCCACTGAAAGAACGATGGTCTCATGATGTGAGCTCCTAAACAATGTCTCACAAATCAATTTACAAATGCACGACAAAGCGGGGTTTCGTGTGGAGGGTTTTACTCCTGTGGGAATGGTGATGCACCCCTTGGCTTCCAGGGCCTCAGGGGCTGCGAGTGCCTCAGTGCTGCCTCTGCCCACCACTCACAGATGCTTGGCAACAGCTGGGCTTGCAGTTTCTGGTGGGGCCGTGTCTCCAAAGCTGCTCTGTCTTGTGCAGGAGGGAGTTGTGGGAACCACGGGTTATTTTGCAAGTGCCACTTGCACTCTCATTCCCCTCAGAATCTCAGGAGCAGCCCAGGAACTGTTGGGCAGTTCGAGGCAGCATTATCTCCTCCAAAGCGTGGGCAGAGAGTGACATCTGTCACTGCTCCATGGAGCTGGTCTCACCCTGACTCAGCATTACACTGCACAGAGCGGGGTGTTCCCTTCCTCTGGCCTCTGCAGCTGTGTCCCATGGGTATGGTGGCACTGGGGACCTGGGTGAATCCCCTCAGCCAAACCCCTGGGAATGGGGTGGCCCAGGGAGGGGTGTGAGAGCCCCTGTTAAACGTTCCAAACAGAGGTAATTGCTGCGAAACCTGCTCTAGGGATTCACAACCACGTGCAAAGCTCTGGCTGCCTCCCCTTCTGAGCAACCCCCGTGGAGCCTGCCAGGCTGGCACTGCAGGGCTGCCCCAGGGCTCTGAGGGACAGGGTGGCACTGCAGAGCTGCCCCAGGCCTCTGAGAGACAGGGTGGCACTGCAGGGCTGCCAGGCTGGCACTGCAGGCTGCCCCAAGGCCTCTGAGGGACAGGGTGGCACTGCAGGGCTGCCCCAGGCCTCTGAGGGACAGGGTGGCACTGCAGGGCTGCCCCAGGGCTCTGAGGGACAGGGTGGCACTGCAGGGCTGCCAGGCTGGCACTGCAAGGCTGCCCCAGGCCTCTGAGGGACAGGGTGGCACTGCAGGGCTGCCCCAGGGCTCTGAGGGACAGGGTGGCACTGCAGAGCTGCCCCAGGGCTCTGAGAGACAGGCTGGCACTGCAGGGCTGCCCCAGGGCTCTGAGGGACAGGGTGGCACTGCAGGGCTGCCCCAGGGCTCTGAGGGACAGGGTGGCACTGCAGAGCTGCCCCAGGGCTCTGAGAGACAGGCTGGCACTGCAGGGCTGCCCCAGGGCTCTGAGGGACAGGGTGGCACTGCAGGGCTGCCCCAGGGCTCTGAGGGACAGGGTGGCACTGCAGAGCTGCCCCAGGGCTCTGAGAGACAGGCTGGCACTGCAGGGCTGCCCCAGGGCTCTGAGGGACAGGGTGGCACTGCAGGGCTGCCCCAGGGCTCTGAGGGACAGGGTGGCACTGCAGAGCTGCCCCAGGGCTCTGAGAGACAGGCTGGCACTGCAGGGCTGCCCCAGGGCTCTGAGGGACAGGGTGGCACTGCAGGGCTGCCCCAGGGCTCTGAGGGACAGGGTGGCACTGCAGAGCTGCCCCAGGGCTCTGAGAGACAGGCTGGCACTGCAGGGCTGCCCCAGGGCTCTGAGGGACAGGGTGGCACTGCAGGGCTGCCCCAGGGCTCTGAGGGACAGGGTGGCACTGCAGAGCTGCCCCAGGGCTCTGAGAGACAGGCTGGCACTGCAGGGCTGCCCCAGGGCTCTGAGGGACAGGGTGGCACTGCAGGGCTGCCCCAGGGCTCTGAGGGACAGGGTGGCACTGCAGAGCTGCCCCAGGGCTCTGAGAGACAGGCTGGCACTGCAGGGCTGCCCCAGGGCTCTGAGGGACAGGGTGGCACTGCAGGGCTGCCCCAGGGCTCTGAGGGACAGGGTGGCACTGCAGAGCTGCCCCAGGGCTCTGAGAGACAGGCTGGCACTGCAGGGCTGCCCCAGGGCTCTGAGGGACAGGGTGGCACTGCAGGGCTGCCCCAGGGCTCTGAGGGACAGGGTGGCACTGCAGAGCTGCCCCAGGGCTCTGAGAGACAGGCTGGCACTGCAGGGCTGCCCCAGGGCTCTGAGGGACAGGGTGGCACTGCAGGGCTGCCCCAGGGCTCTGAGGGACAGGGTGGCACTGCAGAGCTGCCCCAGGGCTCTGAGAGACAGGCTGGCACTGCAGGGCTGCCCCAGGGCTCTGAGGGACAGGGTGGCACTGCAGGGCTGCCCCAGGGCTCTGAGGGAGACCTCCAGGGCGGGTGGCTCTGCGGGTGTGGGGGCTCTGCGGGTGCCGGGGGCTCTGCGGGACCCTGGGCATTGCCAGTCCCCACGGCTGTGCTGCCCCTCCCCGGCCCCGCTCCCAGTCCTTCCCAGTATCCCACCAAACGCCTTCCTGGCCATCTCCCCTCCATGCGGCCAGGACAGCCCGGGGGTGCCGGCCCGTGGGCACGGACCCTGTGGGGTCTCTCCGGGGCAGGACAGCGGGCGCGGTGCCCACGGCTGCGGATCCACGGCCGGAGCGGAGCAGTGTCCCTGGTGTCACCTCCAGCCCAGCGGGTCAGTGACTCCTGCCGGGATTCTGCCCGTGGCAGCATCCCAGGGCGGTAAAAACACACAGAACGCTCTGCCCTGGCCGGCGTCCTGCAATTTACCGTGAAATGCTCAGCGGGAAGGAATGAAATGCTATCGGCTTGTGGGACGGGGAAAGAACCCCCAGTTTTGGGAGTTCCTGGTTTCGTTTTTTAAAGACCTGGCTGCCCCTGCCCTGCCC
>NW_005054309.1:11536088-11541291 GCF_000277835.1 Geospiza fortis | reverse complement strand
AGCGGGTCCGGACAGAGCCAGCTGTCCCTGCCATCCCCACCTGCGCTGCCTGAGCCCCCACCGGGAGGTGTCAGAGAAAAGAAGGTTCCACGGAGACCTCTGAGCCCGTTCCATGCCTTTAGAGCCCCCTCCAGGAGAGTTGCAGAGGGACTGGGGACAAGGGATGGAGGGACAGGAGCCAGGGAATGGCTCCCAGTGCCAGAGGGCAGGGACGGATGAGATATGGAACTGGGAGAATTGTTCCCTGGCAGGGAGGGCAGGCCCTGGCACAGGGTGCCCAGAGCAGCTGTGGCTGCCCTGTCCCCTGGCAGTGCCCAAGGCCAGGCCAGACAGGGCTTAGAGCAACTTGGGGCAGTGGAAGGTGTCCCTGCCATGGCAGGAGCTGGGACTGGGTGAGTTTTAAGGCCCCTTGCAACACAAACCAGTCTGGCATTCGGGTATTCCTTGGATTTCAGTGTCTCGTCTGCCTCAGTACCTCGAGGATTTGTGGCTGGTCCAATGGTGCAGCCTCCCCTCCTCGCCCAGGATGTGATTCATCACATCTTGCACAAGATGGAGCAAGGCTGACAGCCCTGCCCGCCGGCATGGGGCTGTTCAGGGCCTTATCTCTGCAATGGAGAGCACGAGGCGCTGAGCTCTGCACCTTCCAGCAGGGGCTGCGTGTGTCACTTCTGCTGGCCTACCCTGGGCTGCGCTTCTGCTTGCTGTGGGCTCCAAGGTTACACCCAAGGAATCCAAACCCAGAAGAGATCACTGAAGGTTTCCAGTCTGACCTTCCCCATACCATGAACTGCAGCACTTCTCCAGTGCATCCCTGCCCTCCTGCAGCAGCTCCTGCTGGGAAAAACCCTCTGCTGCCACAAACCCGGGAGGGGCAGGAGGCTCCTTCCAGTGTTCAGGAATCTGTTCCGTGCTGGGTTATCCCGGCTGGTCAAGTTTGTGCCACTCTGGAGCTCCAGCCTGCTGTCACTGTGTCCCAACTCACACCTGTCTGCCAGGTCGGGCAGACCTGAAGCCTCTCATGTTCTCCTTGCAGGCATAAACTATAATCCAATTAATGTAATGATCTTTCTGTTAAACCCAGCAGGTTAAGCTCCTCAGTTCGAGGTGTTGAATGTTGTTTAAAACTGGACCCTCATTTTTGATTCCCTGACTACCAGTTCTGAGTGAGGAGCAGCAGCTTGTTTGTGGGGTCTTGTTCTTTTCATTTTTAAATATAACTGAATCTAAAACCCATTCCAGACTCAAATTAAAGGCAGAGATTTTATAACACAAACAAAAATACACTCACGGCATTGCTGTGCTAAAAACGCTGAGAGGCTGCACGTAGGCTGTTTGTGCTGCCCTGCCAGGGAGCAGCCACCCTCACACGGGGGTCCACCCCACAGGAGCCAGGAGCCGGACCTGATGGTCCTCTGGGTCCCTTCCAGCTCAGGATGCTCCACAATTCCCTGGATCACTGGATCTTACACAGCTCTTTGTGCTCGGGGGAATGGAATCAATTAGTGCCACCACAGGTGGCTCTGGAACCTTTCTGCATTTGGAGGAAATCATCTGCATTTATTCCTTGCTTAAGACAGTAATGCTGCCTCTGGCTGGCTTTCCCAGTGATTATTTTTTTGCTTGGTTCTGTGCTAATGAACAAAGCTCTGGCTCCTCGGAGCAGGCAGAACCCAGCCCACCCATTTATCTCTCCTGCAGCAGCCAAATGACATTTGCTGTCTCGAGCAGGAAATGAGCAATTAAAAGGCAACAGGAGGTTAGTTTTTTATTTCCCTCTCTCCCATCCAGAATAATAAACATCTCCAAGTGAATGTGCCGTGTGCGCCGATTACTTGGACAATTTGATGTGAGGGAAATTGTTCTTAAATGGGATGGCAATAAATGTGTCTGTTACAATTTGGAAAATCCCATTAGTTTTTCAAAATAATTGGCTTTATATCTCTCACAGAGCACAGGGTAAGCAAAAACCTTTCAAACTAATCAATAAGAAGCAAAATAAATTAATTTTCCCAGACTGCCTCAACATGAAGGGACACGGCAGTGCAAATGCAGGCGGTGTGTGGCTCAGGCTAAAGCTAACCCTGTAACTGCAGTGCTCCCCACATTCACTGCAGCTGTTCAAAGCTCCCATCAAAAGCACTTAGCTGAAAAGACTGAACTTCTCTGATTGCAAAGGCCAGTGGCACAATGGAGGCCAACACAATAAAATGGCACAGTGTGGGCAGCACCTCTGGGGGCAGGGGCTTGCTCTGGAAGCAAACTACAAGAAGAAAGGCAGAGCCCAGGTCACAGCTCTGCTGCAGGGTGTTATCTCCTGGCACACGCCTTGGGCTGCTGGGGATCCCTGCTCCAGGGGCTGCTCCTGTGCTGCTGCTGCTGCTGCTGCTGCTGGGCACTGAGGGACCCTGTGAGCTCAGAACCCCCTGGGTGGGCACTGAGGGACCCTGTGAGCTCAGAACCCCCTGGGTGGGCACTGAGGGACCCTGTGAGCTCAGAACCCCCTGGGTGGGCACTGAGGGACCCTGTGAGCTCAGAACCCCCTGGGTGGGCACTGAGGGACCCTGTGAGCTCAGAACCCCCTGGGTGGGCACTGAGGGACCCTGTGAGCTCAGAACCCCCTGGGTGGGCACTGAGGGACCCTGTGAGCTCAGAACCCCCTGGGTGGGCACTGAGGGACCCTGTGAGCTCAGAACCCCCTGGGTGGGCACTGAGGGACCCTGTGAGCTCAGAACCCCCTGGGTGGGCACTGAGGGACCCTGTGAGCTCAGAACCCCCCTGGGTGGGCACTGAGGGACCCTGTGAGCTCAGAACCCCCTGGGTGGGCACTGAGGGACCCTGTGAGCCCAGCACTCCCTGGGCAGGCACAGGGCTGGCTGCAGGAGAGCCCCAGTCTGCAGAGCTGTGCATGGACTCAGCTCCACACGGCCCCTGGGGCCTGGCACAGCTGCAGGGCAGGAGGGCAGTGACACTGGCCAGGCTGTGCCAGGCTGTGCCATGCCGTGCCATGCCTTGTGCTGTCCTCCCCGAGTTCCCAAAGATGGGCAGGGGAGCAGCCCTTCCCTGGCAGGGGCTGGGGCCCTGGCACAGGTTGCCCAGGGAAGCTGTGGCTGCCCCATCCCTGCCACTGGAATGCATTAACATAAGCACTGACAAAAAAGAGATTCATCATATCTAATAGATCATTGTTAAAAACTATATGAATAAAATTACAACTTTTCACAGAGCAAGTTACTCAAGAACAATACTGAAATGTCAGTTCAAGCATTAATTATTAGATACTCATGGTATCTAACCAATCAAGCTGCTTTTCAGCTGGGTTCCAGACAGCAGCTCCGTTGTTTCTGTTTCGGCTGCAGGAGCTGAAAATCCCCCTCTGTCCCCAACCCAACCATTGCCTGCTCCTGGCACAGCCCGAGCTGCAGCCCTGCCTAATGACAGGGAGGGAGGGCAGGAAAGCCTGTCAAACAGGATTATTCACAGAAAAACCCAGCTAAGTGGATTTCAAATTGCAACCTGTCACTGCCTTCTGCAAGTCATTTAGGAAGAGCTGGAAACTGGAATAACGATTTTAGCAGGAACAGAAAACCTAAGAAAGAAAGAAAAAGAGGATTTGTGGGAGGAGGCAGCCAGCCTGGCTGTGGGCTGAGCTGTGGGTGGTGGGCTCAGGCCACAGAATCCCTGGGAAGCAAGGTGGGGGGGATGATGCCTGCAATTCCCAGGGCAGAATAGCAAAAACTGCAGAGAATACAGGATTTTAGATCTGGTTTTAATGTGGAATAGTTGTATTCTATTAAAGACAAATGTACGTATAGCATGTACTACATATAAAACCACATAATCTATATTTATATATTTAAATATATACTCAAAATTTGTGTATATAAATATACAATACCACGGTTTATATTTTTAAATACATATAGAAAAAATTACTATGACAGTTTGGATCTGGCAGGACAACTCAGGCCTGGCTGTGTCCCACAGCTCCTCGTGCCTCTGGGCTGGTTCAGAGCAGGATCAGCTCTAGGACAGGACCAGCTCTGGGCCAGGATCAGCTCTAGGACAGGATCAGCTCTGGGACAGGATCAGCTCTAGGACAGGATCAGCTCTGGGCCAGGATCAGCTCTAGGACAGGATCAGCTCTGGGCCAGGATCAGCTCTAGGACAGGATCAGCTCTGGGCCAGGATCAGGTCCCAGTTTTACTGCTCAGCTCCCACTGGTCACTTGCACTCCCTGACCGTGCTGTGGGCACAGTGGACAGGGTCCCCTCTGTCCTCTGAAAGGTTCCTTTGTCATTAATCCAATTCAGCTGGATGCCTCAGCTGCTCCCTTACATTCTCATCCGTGAACTAAGGAGCAGCAGTGGTTATCTGCTGAATTAAGTAGTTCAACTAAAAGAATCCCATATATTGTTTCCAGTCAATGGGCACTATGAATAGATTTTATGTAAAATTACTGGGAATGCATAAGCCATTTTGCCTAATGTTATGGAATTTCTTCTCCCAAACCCTCTGTGAAACGTAATTCATGTTCAGATACTGACAACTGAATCATACTCAGCATTCATATATAGTGTTTTACATATGCAAACTGCCATAGAACATTAATTAAGCAATAGATTTCCTAATGCTGAGGAAGTGTACTCACACCAGGCTCGGTGAGTTAAATGTTTAAATACTGTCAAGGCTTAAACACTATTTACAGTTTCATTGTGCTTGAGCTCAGTCACTGGCAGAGCTGTAACACTCACTGGCTTCTCCATACGGTAAGTAGGAGTAGGAACGGTGCCTCGGTCCTTATCTACACCAAACTTTACTTTGAAATGGTACTTTTGCTACCAGTATGCTATTTTAGAAGTGAAGTCACTGTAGTAAGAGCACAGGCTGTCTGTTTGCAGACTGCTGGTACAGCTACAGCACAGAGGCAGCACTGCCATTTACCGAGCTTTTTAATGTTCCAGGTGACTTGGGCTCCTTTTTCCCAATCAGGGCTACCCAAAGCCACAGGGCACGTTCAGCACAGTGCTGGGACATCCTCTCGGGCAGCTGAGTGCCCGTGGGGGTGTCCCAAGCCCTCCCAGCTGGCTCCTCCCTGAGCTGGATGCAGGGCGTGGAGCTCGGCGTTCTCCTGGCATGGCAGGACACCCAGTGTGATTGATGTAGGGTGTTCTCCTGGCATGGCAGGACACCCAGTGTGATG
>NW_005054309.1:11531983-11535972 GCF_000277835.1 Geospiza fortis | reverse complement strand
AGGCAGAACAACCAGTGTGATTGATGTAGGGTGTCCTCCTGGCATGGCAAGACACCCAGTGTGATTTGAGTTGTGGGGTTTGTTGGGCTGCTACTGATTCATTCTGTTCATTGGTCAGGAAATGGTGAGATTTGGCTGCAGCTGCCAAAGCTGAGTCAGCACCACACCTTGTCAAATGTCCCAGCTCTGCCCGCACTGCCCGGAGTGGCAGGAAAGGCTCTGGGTGCCACTGCAGGGTGACTCAGGCTCAGGGGTGTTTGTAGCTGCCAGGTGCTGCCACAGGTGTGACCCAGCAGCCAGAGCAGCCCCCACGCTGCCCGTGTCCCTGTGTCCCCGTGCCAAGCCTCCCCAGCCTGCTGGAAGCCTGTCAGGAGCAGGCAGCCCCCTCCCCAAAGGACAGGGACCCTCCCTGCTCAGCCCGAGCCTGTTCACAGGAGTCTGTCACCAGGAAGAATAACAGGAGCTTTAACATCATGATTCACGCAATGACAGTGCAGACTGAGCTCATGACACAGAGAACTGACACATTCCTTCCAGATCCCAGGAATCGCGGGGTCCCAAACCCCTTCCAAACACTTCTCCAGGCTGTGCAGACCCCCTACTCTTCTTGCTTTAGGTGCCCTGCACTACAGGGTTGGGTGCTTTGGTTTAAACAATCAACAAGAAAAGACTTTTTAATTGATTAGTCACTGCAGCCACGAGTGCCACAGAGTTTACTTTCTTGTTCCATGAATGTATTTGTTTATATTTGCAGGAGGAATCAGTCTGATGTAAACTATGAAATATGTTGTTTACTGAACAAAGACAGGTTCCAAGGCACTTGTTAACAGTGAAATCCAACCCGACTCTTGGATATCTATTTGCATTAGTCAGTCACCTCAGAGCCCACAGCCCTGGCTGAGCAGCACTTCATCAAACAGCCTGGGAAAACACCTAGAAGATAAATAACCTGTTTAAAAACTTCTGATGTGTCAATAGTTTGCCATGAAACTAGAAGACATACCAGAGCTTTGTCTGTGGTTTGTGTTTGTATTAGTGTCTTGAAAACCAGAGTGCAAACCCAAAATTCGCTGATGCTATCGAGTTTGCTGTCAGCGCTCTGGAGAGTAGAATTAGAATTGTCAGTGATTTTGATAAACTGGTTTTTGACAGACATTTGTGCCTGGATGCCATCTGTGAGGGTGCATGGAGTTTTAACTCTAGTTCACCATTACCCAGAGAGGATCTGCTGGCAGGGGAAGCAGCTACAGGCTCTGCTGCTGGGGGAAACCCTGGCAAAAATCCTTCAAGGAGGAAAACTGCAACTCTGACCATCCTGACATTTTGTCTTGCTGACAGTGTTAAAATGCCACATCTGTCTCAGTGATACTGAGAGAGCCTCAAAGTCCATGTCTGCTTGAGCAGCCAAGAATGAAGTGAAGGGCAGAGTCAGCAGGATTAACTGGAACAGCTCCTGGATCAGGGGTCTCGTTGGCTGTTTGCAAGCCGGACAAACAAGCTGAATTCAACTCTGTCCTGGGAAATATGCTTATTGCCAATAAAGTACCTTGTGTTTTCTTTCCCCTTACAATGGATCAGCTCCTGATTCCACACTGATGTGCTTCCATTCGGGCAGGATGCCAGGTCAGTGTCCATCCTCCCGAGCTGCAGGACGTGTCTCTGGGAGCCTGCTGCAGGTCCCTCAGCCTTGTGAAGTGATGGAGCACAAGCAGAACCAATTCGTGTTTATAGCCGTTTTTACCATTTTCTCTGGTATGTGACAAGACAACACTTCTCCCATGACAGGACTGGTCTGGGTGTGTTGTGCTGGGAGCAGTCTGGTGCCACCAGGGGAGGTCACTACACTGGTGGGCAGTGGTGTCCTCTTCATGGAGCTGTTAATGCCACAATGCAGCACACAGGAGTGGAAATGCACCTCCATCCAGGGAGGGTTAACAGTTCACATTCAGTGCTGCAGCTGTGGACTGTGGCCTGCAGAAAGGCCCCAGGAACCCGAGCAGTGGGTTCATTGCACAGGGTGAGCAGCCCCCAGGGACAGGGACACAGCCCTGTGACAACAAGCAGCCCTCACCCAAACCCCCCAGGGGTCACCTCAGCATTCCTGAGTGCCCTGACAATATCTGTGAGCATGGCTCACAGACCTGGTGCTATCAGCAGCACTGGCCGTGTCTGCTCATTGTCAGAGCCCAGCAGCGCTGTTTGCTGGGTGGGTTATCTGCAGGGCCACGTGTTGCAAGACTTGCTTTGCTCCCACGCTCACCTTGATCCGGCCCAGCAGCTGCAGGCTGGAAGATGAAACAGTGCTTAGGCTGGTGACACAATCAGTGCCCAGTCACAATGATCCCTGCAGCCTTGAGCAGCCAGAAACAGCAGCAGCCCTTGTAAAACAATCAGAAAACGTGGCCCTGTGGTTAAGGATTGCATGAGAATTGGAGGCTATTGGGGCTGCAAACTACTGACATCAGACTGAGCCTAACACGGGTCTCAAAAAATCCTTAGCTCCTTCGTTGACATGTTTAGCCCCAAATCACTTTAAAATGCTCAAATACAATCAGTATTTACACCTGAATGCTTTCAAGGACCCGAGGCAGCAGAACTCTGCCGGGCACTGCAGGAGCTATTCTGTGCACTCCACACAGCACAGCCCTCAGAGCTGAGCGATGCCATCCTTGCCAAAATCTGCTCTCGGGTATCCCTCTCAGCTGGCTGAGGAGTAGGAAATGCCCCAGACCCCCCTACCAGCCCTCAGCTCAGAGCTGAGCGATGCCATCCTTGCCAAAATCTGCTCTCGGGTATCCCTCTCAGCTGGCTGAGGAGTGGGAATGCCCCAGGCTCGGCGCCCAGGCAGAGCGCCCAGCAGAGCTGTACCCCCGGCCCTGGCAGAGGACAGGGCCGCAGTGACTGCTCCCAGCAGGGGAAGCACGGCCAGGGCACCCCCGCGCTGGTTCTCCGGCACCTCCGAACTGTCCCCCCTCACCCCAGAGCCCAGCTGCAGGCACTCCTTCCCCTGGACTCTGCTCCTGGTCAGGAGACGGAGGAATGAAACACAGCCAAGAGTGCAAAGCCCCAGTGATAATTATCTCTGTACGTGAGCACTCCCCGCAGCACAGGCAATGTCACACCGTGCCACGGGGCACTGAAGAAAAGGCATTTTCTCCAGAAGGGCTTTTGCTGCAGACAGGAAGTTTGCTTTTTGAATTAGTCACCAGTTTCACTCCAGGCTGATTACAGCAGTTTCATTACCATACAATAGCACTGTTTCCATGCAAGTGCTATCAAGATCACATTTATGGTTCCAAAAGTTGTTTCACCACACCTACACAGAACCCAGTGCTGCACACGGGAACAGAGAAGTGCTCTCCCTGCGGTGTGTGCTTACCCACACCCCAAAACTTTCAGGTATACTGCTCCTGGGGTAAAAGGAGGGAGCTGACAACCAACCGAACACAGAACGAGCCCTGAACTTTGACCATCATGCCTATTTTGAATATAAATATCACGTCTACGAGTGGGATATAAGCGTGCCATGGAACATGTTCTTTATAAAGAACCATAAAGTGGCATTATGACACCAATCCAAGGGAAACATCTGATGAGTTCTGGCAGCACGGGCTACTTTAGCAATCGTGATAAGATCTCTGGCAGGACTTTTGATGGAAATAATGAACGCTTTTTTCTGTGTATGTGTGTCACTTCTTTCTTTCTTTTTTATTTTTTTAATACTTTATTTACACCCACCAGCAGCTGTGATTACTTCTTGAGAAAGCGCGAGTTTGGTATTCAGCATTTGAGGATCTCTTGGCAGAGGAAAGTCCCCGAGGGGCTCTCCTTGCCCGAGCCGGGCAGGACGGGTGGCTGTGCACAGCTCCTGCTCGGGAGAGAGATGCTGCAGGGCTGAGGCAGGGCAGGAGGCAGGGCTGAGGCAGGGCAGGAGCCAGGGCAGGAGGCAGGGCAGGAGGCAGGGCAGGAGGCAGGGCAGGAGGCAGGGC
>NW_005054309.1:11527996-11531286 GCF_000277835.1 Geospiza fortis | reverse complement strand
CTGCCTGAGTCACCTGCGGCCGCCAGGGCTCTCTGCCTGCCCGGGGCTGCCGCTGAGCGGTTCCCCTCCCAGCGAAACCTGCCCCTGGAATTACCCTGGCTGCTGGCTCCTCCGACTGCCTGCGGGCACACCCTGATCCTGGAATGGCACCTGGCAATGCCACGGCGTTAAGAGAAACACATTGGACAGCCTTGCTGCAGACATGGATTCACAGACAGAATTACTGAGAATTTCTCAAGGCGCAGATAAGTAAAATATTAGATTTAAATGCTGTTGGATGCCAGGGTTTTTTTGTCATCTTCTCTTTCCTCAAGCCCTCCAAAGCAACCTAAATCATCCTGCTGCCAAATCCAAAATAAAGACTTCTCTGTACACCACTGCACTAAAAACTAATTCAGGCCCCAAAATCTTGCTCAATTTCATACATTCAAAATGAGTAAACATTGAAAATTTTCTCCAGATTTGTTCAATGCCAGAAAACATTTGGTGCAATTCTGTTCTTTGAACTCCGAGATTATTTCATCTTCTTAGTTTCCCTTGGCAATTACTCTCGCTTTACCTTTAGGTTTACTATTAATACTAATGTCACATACTGACAGCATGGGAGTGACAGAACAGCAACTCTTCCCCAAACGATTGAATCTTCTCAGTTTAACTGTTTTATATTGGGTTGTGAGCCAGCTAAGTCACTTAATCTTAAGTGAGTGGTAAGGTACGTCTGTTGTATCCAGGGAACATTGCCATCTTAGGAATGAAATGATGTGCAGTATCCTCAGCCCGTGACTTCCCTTGGGATTTTCTCAGCAGCAGTGCTGAGAAATTAAAATACAGCATTTAGTATGATTTGTAGCTTTAAAATTCAATTATCACCCTGCCTAGCTGGTATCTGGCAGAGCACTGTGATCTCAGAAGTCTCTTTCACAAGAACTTCCCATGTATTAATAACCTTATTCCAACGTGTAGCCACCAACAGGGGCAGAGAACTCTGACTGAAGGCGAGCAGCTCTTGCTGCCCGAGAGCTGCAGATTTCAGACAGGCACACCGTCCCACCAGGCTCTGGCACGTTCTCTGTGTTTCACCAGAGCCCATCTCCCAGACTGCAGCTCAGTTTCACTCACAGAGCCCAGACCCAGCAGCAAACATGAGCAGAAACACAAACACCTCAAACCCACTCCCACAGCAGCCCCTGTTCCTCGGGGACAGCAGAGTCCTCCTGTGCAATCTCTCTAAATAAGCCCAGTGGGACGGGGTCAGGTCCCAGGAGGTGGCACGTCCCTTTGCTAACTCAGCTCTGAGTGTGGCTGTGCCTCTCTACAGAGAGCTGCTTACAAGGTCCCCTCAGGAACACCAGGAGGTTTGTACCTCCTTTTGTAGCATTAAATCTTCTTGTCACCAGGCACTGACAAACTTTCAGGGTACCCAAACTTTAGATATTGCACCCGTTACTGATCTAAACTACCCTGTTGAGTCTTTGCCTACCAAGTACAATAGATTAAAGCACCCACCAAAGGCACTGCTTGACTTGCACCAAGGATCTCCACCAGCAGCAGCTCAGGACTCGCTCTCTAACTGTGCACACAAATAACCTCAGCCTGTACGAGCAGTTGTACTGAACGAGCAGGGTTACTCAGCACAGTAAAAGCTGGTTACACGTGAAAATAGTGCATGGTGAACTGCTTAGTAACCAAATTTATGCTTTCCAGCTGATTTTTATTTTGGCATTTTTAAGATAGCACCAAATCATCCTGAAATTGTTTTTAAATATGCTTGATCATTTTGAAAATCAAATTAATCAGCCAACTCTGGTGATTATATTTTGCCTAGACCCTGCTGCATTGCCATGCCTTCATGTTGCCCAACTGGAGCGTGTTTCAGGAAAACATTAATTCTTTTCCTGAAAATCTAAACCACTACCATTCCTGAGGAACAACCACCCAATGCAATGGATGCTTCATAATTCAAATATCATGTGCTGCATCCTCTCATGGTTTATTTAACTTCTGCGTCTAAACCCTGAGCCAGGGGTTTTCAAACCTTCCAGCCCACAGATCCCTCAGTGGTCTGTAGCCATGCACCAGAATTCATTTCTGAGAAAACCAGACTTGATTCTTTCAGTTACTTCCCACAGACCCCTCGCACTAACTAATTACCTAGAGCTGGCTGGTAATATGAGAGATTAAATGAATACATGTAGTAGGGCACCGGCACTTGAGAAAGCATATTCCATATTTAAACTCAACAGCACAAAGATCGTTCGTTGCTTTGAACACGATACATTTCCTGCTTCAGAACAACAGCAATTAATAGCAGAGTATAGAATTTAAAAATGGAGAGCAATTTTATTCTGTCACTGAAAAAAAACCACACACCACAATCCAGCAGTGAGTTGGGATTAAATAGATAGGATTAAAACCAACATTACAGCCTGGTCTTTATAAAATTGGCTACTGGCATGTTGAGAGTAAGTGTAATGTGAATAATTCGGATGTGGGGTTGCTACAGAAGTGATGAAGGTAAGCAAGCCCACATCATAGCCAAAACCTGAGCACAAAGCAATAAAATAAGATATTTCTGCAGTGACACTGGGGCCTTTCAGCAATTCTTACAGCTGGTTTTGAAGAGAACTTTGCCAGCCCGTGACTGATTTTGGCTGGCTCACACCAAGCTGGGTGATGTGGTAGCTCTGCTCCCAGAGTACTTCTGGGAGGGGGAATCAGATGGACACTAAAAGGAACAGCAAGAGCAAGTGGAGAAATGACTTGAAAGCTTCCAAGGGAGCTCAGTTATCTGGTTTCCAAAGGATGGCTAAGCAGCCATGGAGAGACAGCTCCCAGAACACGAGGCTGGAAGCACCCAGAGCTCTTCCTCAGCCTTTCCAGGAGCTGCAGTGCTGCTCTGGGAAACCAGGGCCCAGAGCCTGGCACAAGGCAAGGCTTACCTGGGCACTCCAGAACAGAGAGGGGACCAGAGCCCAGCCCGGGGCTGTGCTGGCAGATAAAATACCTGCTGCAGCCCCAGGCTGCCCTGCACAGCAGCCCACAGGCTTTGCAGCGTGTGAGAAGAATGTGCACCTGGTAGGAATCAGGTGGGGCCTGGCAGGGCAGCTCCCCACCTGGGGACACCCAGCTGCCATGGCTGCACCCACAAAGCACACACCAGGCTTCACACACCTCATATTTAACAAAACTGCTCCAACCCCGGCCCGTTCCACTGCAGGGCTGCTGGAACACAGCGTTTCTGCTCCTCAGGAGAGGTTTATTTGCAAAGACTTACACCAGCAGCAGAGCGG
>NW_005054309.1:11527621-11527980 GCF_000277835.1 Geospiza fortis | reverse complement strand
CAGGGGTGCAGTACTCACCAGAGGATCAGTGACCACAGGGATGAATCCCCACAGCACCTGAATGCTGCAAAAGCAATTCCAGTAGAATTTAGCCTCTGTGGAAATTGTTCAGGAATAAGAGAACATTATTTACAAAACTTATGTCAAATCCTTTAGACTTTGCCTACCCAAGCGCTGTGTTTAGATTAGGCTTGGAAACAAGGTGTGGCAGCAAGAATCTAAATGTCACCATTATGTGAATAAATAGCGAGAATTGTGAAGAACTGAGTAAGATGCAACAGCAAGGACCGGAGGGTGACGAAACAACTAATGATACTTTCTTGAAAGGAATGTCCAACAGAAAGTCCAGGGGCCGACTC
>NW_005054309.1:11525829-11526466 GCF_000277835.1 Geospiza fortis | reverse complement strand
TTCGTGACCGGCTCCTTCATCGAGAAGTATGACCCCACCATCGAGGACTTCTACCGCAAGGAGATCGAGGTGGACTCGTCGCCGTCCGTGCTGGAGATCCTGGACACGGCGGGCACCGAGCAGTTCGCCTCCATGCGGGACCTCTACATCAAGAACGGGCAGGGCTTCATCCTGGTGTACAGCCTGGTGAACCAGCAGAGCTTCCAGGACATCAAGCCCATGCGGGACCAGATCATCCGCGTCAAGAGGTACGAGCGGGTGCCCATGATCCTGGTGGGCAACAAGGTGGACCTGGAGGGCGAGCGCGAGGTCTCCTTCGGGGAGGGCAAGGCGCTGGCCGAGGAGTGGAGCTGCCCCTTCATGGAGACCTCGGCCAAAAACAAAGCGTCTGTGGACGAGCTGTTCGCCGAGATCGTCAGGCAGATGAACTACGCGGCGCAGCCCAACGGGGACGAGCCGTGCTGCGCCTCCTGCGCCATCCTCTGAGGGCGGCGGCGGCCCCGCGCCCCGGCGGGCACGCTCGGGGAGAAAACATCGGCAACAAAACTCATCGTGGTGGAAATGTGGCTTTTCTCGGCATGTACGTTTCGTCCAGTCTCGGTCATGGCATATTTCCTGTCAGTGTCGGCGGGGGGGG
>NW_005054309.1:11515794-11525694 GCF_000277835.1 Geospiza fortis | reverse complement strand
GCGGGAGCGGTGCGGGGCCGTCCCGCCCGGAGAGTTGCACATGGAACTGGGACTGTGACCCGATCGGTGCTGCCAGGCTCGGGGCGCCGGGCGGCGCCGCCGATATCCCTGGAATAATGCTCTATTTTGTTTACCTGCTGTATCGGATGGGAGTTTGCAGGAGAGTGGTAGCGTGGTGGTTTTTCTCCTGGTTTTGTTTTTTTGTTTTTTTTTTTTTAATCAGCTGTGAAAATGTTACGAATCTGCACAATTGTTTAGGTGTGCGTGTGTGTGTGATTTCGTTGTGGTTTTGGTTTTTCCTTGGGGGGAGGGCGGTGGTGCTTTTTTTGCCGGGGGGGTTTGGATTTGGGTTGGAATATCTGATTTTGATGACTAGCTCTCTCAAGTGCAAAGACTTCCCATGAGTGATGCAGGGCCAACAGCAGCCCTGTGTCTGTAGAGTGCCTTCAAAACTCAGCTGTTCCAGCCGGTGCCAACCTGTGAAAGCTCCACAGAATCCCATTATCTACTACTCCAAAAACTACTTAACAGTTTCCTTGCAGTAATCACACCGAGCAAGCCAGGACAAAAGGGCCTTTTGTTAGTGGAATTTATTTCTTATTTCCATCTGAGCCTTTTAACTGTTATTTCCATGTCTTGCAAGTTTGGGCTTCATTTACTTCAAATTTACAAGAATTTAGCCTTTTGGGATTTTTGGGTGGGGGGGCTTTTTTTTATTTTTTGGTTCTATTTCCCATTGATTTTATTGTGGGATGTGCCTCCAGCCAGCAAAGAAGGAAATCTTATCGTTGTGATGTACCTGGAAAATTCTAACAACTGTCATTTTAATTGCAGACATGCATTGAAGAGATGTCTATCCATTTGAAGAATTTTAATACAAATGCTGTTTTTTAGAAAACAACTTTGTGCATTGTTATGTATCACATGAAACACCGACTTTCACACAGGCTCTTAATCCAGATTTATATCTCAGCAGCAGTGAAAGGTGGAGGGGTCGATTTAGCTGAGAACAGTGGTGGAAAAAAGGCAAACCACAAGATTGCTGTTTTACCTGATATTTAGTCATTTTTGATGCAGGTTTTTGCTTGTATTCGGGTCCTGGCCCAGTGTGCTGCCAAGCTGTGGGGAGGAGGCTGTGCTCAGAGGCAGCTTTAAGAAGGTAGTGTGGGTTTGCTGCAACAGGCCCTGTAAGATTTGGCCCTTTTTCCTCCTGGAAGCAGCGTGGTTTATTGGGGTGAAGTTCTACAGGTCAATTATTTATGAAATTCAAACTTTTAGTCTCATTGCATTATCACTTCAAAGCTACAAACCAGCCCTTTTTGTTTTCCGCTTTGCGGAGGGGCTGGGGTGGGAGGAGACCCGTGCCAGCTGGAAGGTGCAAGGAGCTTCTTCACCTGTCCTCTCCCTCTCTTTGCCCCTTCTTTCAAGGTGTGCACACAAAACCTGCAGCAGCTCTCTTTTTCCTTCTCCCCCCTGTCCCAAGAATGTTGAAATTATCTTAGATCTCAAAAACAAAGGTTGAACGGGGTTTTTGATCGGGCCAACTGAAAGTGCCTGCCATGATTCCTCTGTGGTTCTGGTGATTTCTCCTGTTTTAAGCAGGAAAGCTTTGTGCCCCAGCCCTGGGGGAGCAGTGTCAGTTTGATGCCCCTGCTGCCTGGGCTCTCCCTCTGATGAACACATCGATTTACCCCCGTTTTTAAGTGAAACTTGAAAACCACATTGCAGCTCATCTTCCAGGAATTCCTAAAAGTTCATTAGAAGCCAGAGGACTCCCATGCTGGGGAGACAGGGGAATAACACTGACAGAAGGGGTTTCTTTTAACCCCAGACCTGCATTGAGAGCCAAGGGAGCTTGACTGCTGCCACATCTGCAGCTTACAAACTGCATGTCTGATGTTGAAAAAATAAATTTACATCTCAGTTACTGCCATGGTTCAATTTTGCCTTAAATTCAATGGGAATGTACAGTTTTCAGCACCCACCAGGCCTCGATCAGTGCATTGGCAGCAGCTTGACCTGGTTGATAAGGGCAGTATTTATTGTGCCCTCCAGGAGCCAGCAGACCCCTCACCTTCCCCAGTGCCTGAGCTGGGCTTGAGGAATACAGCAAAAGCAGCACACAAAGTCCAGCTCTGCTGAGCCTGGCAGGGCAGCTGGGGGCAGCCAGCTGAGCTCTGTGCTGTGCTGGCCCTTCCTGTGGTACATTCTGCTTTTGGCCAAAAAGGTGCGTTTGTTACAGAGTGAAGCGTTCAAGCAGCCATGGCACTGTCTGAGCGGGGTTTTGAATGTATTTAGGCATTCCATGTTCTCTGTGACTGGAGAGGACAGTACAAAGGGTAGAGCTCAGCAGTCTGATCTTCCAAATACTCTGAAGTGTTTTGGTGCTTGTTAAACGTGGGCCTTGTCTATAAAAAGTCTGATAAAAATCATCCTGCTTTAACTTGACTGAGTGATGAAAGCTATATTAGCTTCGACACTTGAGGGAAATGTTGTATCAATATAAAGGTACTCTTTATTCCTTTTCCCTGTGGGAATATGTTACACCCGTGTCAACACAGAGGTGGTATATCACTCTTTTCACAGTGAGAATTGCAAATATTTACTTGTTTTGGAAGAAAAATTACATTCCCAGCCAAAATACTTCCTGACATCGCAGAAATTGTGTAAACAAGGCCTTGGTTTAAGGCTGGTCTTGTGACCACATATTTTGCTGTACATAATGATTGTATTTTTGAAAACCCGAGCGTGTTCTGTTGCAAGAGAGCGTGCCTGGCGCTGTGACTGTATCTGTGCCCTGTGCCCAGCCCCAAGCCAGGGCTGCTGCTCAGCGTGGTGCTCAGGATGGACCTCGTGCTGCTCTGTGCCTCTGGATCCTGCTGGTGCTGCTCCTCTCCAAAGAATGTACGGCAAGATGTTTGCAAAGGGCATTTTCAATAAAGGGCAGCTGGCTCTTTATGGCTTCCTCACGGGTACTCATTGTGTGCAGGTGTTCTTCGGGGTCAGGTTTCCTCCAGCAGTGACAAAATGCAGAAAGCTGCATGTTCTTTCAGAGTTTTGTGCTGAAGGTGCGTGGATGGCTCCCAGGAGGCGGATGGGAACCAGCTGGAGCCCTGCTGCCGTGGGAGGCTCTGTCCTGGCCAGGTTTGTACCTGGTGTACAACCCAGGTGCTCCTCTGAGCAGCCCTCGCTGCACCCCTGGGCAGGGCTGTTCATGTTCTGCTGAGAGCTGAGACCTGCTCCACAGGCAAACGTGTGTGAGCTCAGTTCCAAGGGGAAATGGTTTAAATACTGATATTCACAGCTTACAGCCTGGTCCTACAGTGTGTACTGCAGCCTCGTGCAAAATGTGTGTGTCACAGGCTCCCCTTCCTGTCACATTGCTGCAGCAGGGTTTGAGAACCTCTTTTTGCAGGAATCCCGCGTCTGCCCAAACTGCAGAACTTGGTGTTACAGTCTTTGGTAACTGTGTGTGCAGCAGATGAGAGGGGTTTGAGAGCAAACTTTCAGTGCGGAAAGCAAAAGATATTCAAGTGAGTTGTAGTGATGAGAAATGCAGTGCCAGTGTGTTGCTGGGGCTGCATGTGTTGGGGTTTTGGGCTTTTTTTGTTGATTTTGTGTTTTAATTTGTGTAGAGTTTGTTAGTCTGCCATCAAAAATCCTGCTGTGTTTCCCAAGGAAGAGTCAGCGTGTGTGTGAGAGAGATCTGACTTCACTGGGGCTGGAATAGATTCCTTCCCTTTCCACAGATGATCTCACCTCAGTGACCTCAGTTCTGGAGCATTCCTTATGGGACAGTCCTTATGGGACAGTCCTTGTGGTGCTGAAGGAGACCCACAGAACCTGGCCAATGATGATGATGGGCAGAGATGTTCCTGCAGAAAGCTCCAGAACAGCCATTGCTTTTTCTCTGTGGCTGTTTTAAATTTCTGCAGGGTACAACAGCTCCAGCCAACGCCAGGGCTGCTTTGCTGCTGTCCATGCCAGAGGTGCATATTGTGCATAAAGCAAGCTCAAACCCTTAATCTGCACTATCCAGCCAGTCCCAGATCCTACCTAAACCACTGTAAAATTAGAAGTCAGTTAACCATTGCAAGTCATCCAAGTTAAAATATTGAAAGCAGCTGTTCTGTAGTGACTCTATTTTTCATTTTGGCAGTCTTGGGTCTTTTGGAGGTTTGGGTGAAGAGCAGACTGATCAAGAAGCCATAGCTTTGTTTTGTAGTCACTGACACAGAGAGATTTTTAGGAAAATGGTGCCTGAGATGTAACTTCAGCTGCAAGGATTTAAACCCCATTTATTTCTACAAAGTTCTCTAAGTGAACCTTATAAAAAGTGCTTAGTTAAAAGATTTGATGTCCAGGTACAGACAGATCCCAGACGTTTCTCCTCTGCTTGACAGACCAAGAGTCATTGTGCAAAAAATGCTGCAGCAATGAGACTGGACAGAATATCAATAAATTGCTACAGCTTTTGCCTTTTGATACAACCGTGTTGATTTGTTACACTGGGGTGAAAGGGGATGTTACAGGCTGCTTTTGAGGGTGGTTGTAAATGGACCTCTGGGGAAAATGAGTCTGAAATCGCAGCTGGCTGTTCTTCCCTCTGAATCAGGTGTTGCAAAAGGTACAGGTCAGTATTTATAGCAGATGTCCCTGCCCAGTTTCTCATCTGTGGGTGTGTTCATCTAATTCTTTGTTTCTATAGTGTTCCTACAGTTATCCCAATTTCAGCAATCCAGGGGCCACGTCTTGTATCCACTCTGTCCAGAGAGGTAGCTTGAAAGGGAAATAGCTGCAGATATTTCAAAAGCACTTTCTGTAGAAGCATAAAATAGGTACACTTTGGAGATCAAAAGTGCATGTTTCTGTGGTCCTGAAGAGCACAAAATGTGTCCTGAAGAGCACAAAATGTGCCTTGTGTCTAACTGCCTCTGCTGGGTGGTGGTGCCTTCCCCAGCCACGCTGCCCTGGGCTGCTGGGGGGAGCTGGGGCAGGGGCAGCAGCTCGGGACTGATGGGATCCAGGCTGGGCATCGCTGGGAGGGCTCTGGGAGGGCTCTGGGAGGGCTCTGGGCTGTGGGCTGGAAGCAGGACACAGTGCCAGGTTCCCCACGTGGCTTTGTGGCAGGGCAGGGAGCAGGATGTCTTGCTGGGAGCTGGGCTCCATTCTTCTGGTTTGGGTATAAAACATCCTTTTTTTTTTTTTTGTGTGTGTGTGTGTGTGTGTGTGTGTGTTAGGGATTTACTGGGGTTTTTTCCCCTTCCTTACATTGCTAAGCAGATTCAAAAGTGCAAAAACCATTTGTACAACGTGTGTTCTCCACCAGGGATGAGTTTGGTGCTTAGACTGAGCTCCCCTACACCGCTAATCACCAAAATCTCTTTTAAGCTGTGTGGAACTCTACAGTGATGATTGTTGCAATGTGACTCAGGGGACTTGGGAGCCGTGTGTGCTGAAAAATGAGATTAGTGTTAATTTTATCCCCTGAATGAACTACAGCAGTATCACGGACCCCCATTTCATATGGGGAGTTGGCTGCCAAGTTTACTGATGATTACCAAAGTTAAGATGAAAGCATGCTAACAAAGTGCTTGAGTCATTGAGTTTCTGTTTGCAATCTGATTTCCCTTCTTTCTGGGATACTCTGCTGCATCCCAGATTGGCTGGCTATTTTCTGCTGGGTTTCTTGTTTCAAATGTTATGTTTGTTTTAGTGTGGGTTTTGCTGTCCCTTTGGTTGTTGGATCTTTTGGTTTCTCCTTTAATTAAAGGAAAAAATAGAGAGGAGATTCACATCTGAGTTGCTGTGTAGCACAGGGTGCACAGATTCCAGAAACACATGCCATGTCTCCACATAGTTTTGCAATAAAGTTTAAGGAGAACACTGTATGTTGAAGGTATTTCTAAGGCCTGGACTCTCAGCAGAGAAACCACTTGGAAAAGATTATTTCCAAAAGAACTGGGTCAGCCTGGAGTGAATTAGAGTTCACAGATACTGAGGCATTTATTCCCTTACAGTATTACTGTACTGCAGCCTCTGCAGTGACAGTTACAGATTGCTGAGCATAAATATTTATGCACATGTACAAACTTGTATCTGGTATCCACAATTTGGGAAACATCCACATTTTTCTACTTCTAGCATAGAAAATAAGGAACTGTGCCTGCACTCACTGACTATCAGAGCAGTAGCATAGAAACTGAGGTGTGTGTTTATTTAGCCAATTATAAGCACCTAAAAAGAGTTTTCTGGGTTCTCTTCAAGCACTTGTGACCTGGCACAGATTAGTTCAGCATTGCTAAACCAGAAGGTCCCCATGGTGATTAAAGGTGAGGCCTTGACCTGTCTGACCCGTCTGGTTTGCAGCAGCTCTGTCTGCGAGGGAAACCAGGCTTGTGTCACCTGTGTGCCTTGGGGACAGGGAGCCAAACCTGTGTGAGGAGCTGCTGAGCCCAGGGATAGATATTGCTGTGCTCCCTGGGAGGCTGGGCTGCTCAGTGTGCACCTGGTGTTCCAGCTGTGGCCAGGCACCAGTCACCACCCGGGCTTTCAGCACTGTAGTTAATTAACAGCAATTAACTGATGAGGAACTGGAGTTCACTGGAAAACATGTTTGTGCATACTCATGTGGAGACATAAACTGTGTTATTCCAGGATAGAAACACACCTAAGCAAATGTGTTTGGTGTCCCCCGTGCCAACAATAGAATTGTTAATATAAATTTGTGACTGAAGTTCTCTTTGTGCACTGACTTAACACTGTTTGAATTTGAACTTGACATATTCTCTGATTCTGTGGATGTGTGTCCCTAATTCTCCATTCTTTTGTAACCCCACTGAAATCAGAGCTTTATTTAAGCAAATTTAACCGCAGCCTGAATTTAACTATTTCACATGCACCTAATAGTGTGATTATTTTTTAAAAGATGTAGTTTCATTATAAAAGAAAGCCTTCCTTCCCCTATGGCTCTAGCTGAATTCTCCCCTGTCTATAGTATAAACTTTAATTTATTTATCCCCCTTTCTATGGGTGATTTTACCCTGAGGTGACACTGGGCTTATGTAAATTGTGAATCTATCTTGAAATGTCAACAGGTGTAATATAAATTTTTTTTTCATATGGCTGTTCAAAAGGCAGGGATGCTGTGGAGCAGCAGTAGTGGCCAGCCAGGAGGAGAAGGGTTTGGGGCTGTGTGCCCTGAGAGGGCTGCATGGCAGAGCCCAGAGGGGCCTGGTGGGAAGAGCAGCCCCAGGAACATCCCAGCAGTTGGAGCAGGGATGGAGGGTACAGCTCCAGGAACATCCCAGCAGTTGGAGCAGGGATGGAGGGTACAGCTCCAGGAACATCCCAGCAGTTGGAGCAGGGATGGAGGGTACAGCTCCAGGAACATCCCAGCAGTTGGAGCAGGGATGGAGGGTACAGCTCCAGGAACATCCCAGCAGTTGGAGCAGGGATGGAGGGTACAGCTCCAGGAACATCCCAGCAGTTGGAGCAGGGATGGAGGGTACAGCTCCAGGAACATCCCAGCAGTTGGAGCAGGGATGGAGGGTACAGCTCCAGGAACATCCCAGCAGTTGGAGCAGGGATGGAGGGTACAGCTCCAGGAACATCCCAGCAGTTGGAGCAGGGATGGAGGGTACAGCTCCAGGAACATCCCAGCAGTTGGAGCAGGGATGGAGGGTACAGCTCCAGGAACATCCCAGCAGTTGGAGCAGGGATGGAGGGTACAGCTCCAGGAACATCCCAGCAGTTGGAGCAGGGATGGAGGGTACAGCTCCAGGAACATCCCAGCAGTTGGAGCAGGGATGGAGGGTACAGCTCCAGGAACATCCCAGCAGTTGGAGCAGGGATGGAGGGTACAGCTCCAGGAACATCCCAGCAGTTGGAGCAGGGATGGAGGGTACAGCTCCAGGAACATCCCAGCAGTTGGAGCAGGGATGGAGGGTACAGCTCCAGGAACATCCCAGCAGTTGGAGCAGGGATGGAGGGTACAGCTCCAGGAACATCCCAGCAGTTGGAGCAGGGATGGAGGGTACAGCTCCAGGAACATCCCAGCAGTTGGAGCAGGGATGGAGGGTACAGCTCCAGGAACATCCCAGCAGTTGGAGCAGGGATGGAGGGTACAGCTCCAGGAACATCCCAGCAGTTGGAGCAGGGATGGAGGGTACAGCTCCAGGAACATCCCAGCAGTTGGAGCAGGGATGGAGGGTACAGCTCCAGGAACATCCCAGCAGTTGGAGCAGGGATGGAGGGTACAGCTCCAGGAACATCCCAGCAGTTGGAGCAGGGATGGAGGGTACAGCTCCAGGAACATCCCAGCAGTTGGAGCAGGGATGGAGGGTACAGCTCCAGGAACATCCCAGCAGTTGGAGCAGGGATGGAGGGTACAGCTCCAGGAACATCCCAGCAGTTGGAGCAGGGATGGAGGGTACAGCTCCAGGAACATCCCAGCAGTTGGAGCAGGGATGGAGGGTACAGCTCCAGGAACATCCCAGCAGTTGGAGCAGGGATGGAGGGTACAGCTCCAGGAACATCCCAGCAGTTGGAGCAGGGATGGAGGGTACAGCTCCAGGAACATCCCAGCAGTTGGAGCAGGGATGGAGGGTACAGCTCCAGGAACATCCCAGCAGTTGGAGCAGGGATGGAGGGTACAGCTCCAGGAACATCCCAGCAGTTGGAGCAGGGATGGAGGGTACAGCTCCAGGAACATCCCAGCAGTTGGAGCAGGGATGGAGGGTACAGCTCCAGGAACATCCCAGCAGTTGGAGCAGGGATGGAGGCTGCATCCCAAACGCTCCCTCTGCAGCTGCTCGGGGCTGAACTGAAGAGCACAAGTTAGACAGAGCAGTCACTTGATTTTTTTGATTTTCCAGCGGCTGCCAAGAGCTACATAAGCCCCTGAACTATGTCAGAACTGGAGGGAGAACAAAGGTGCCCTGAGTTTGCCTTTCCCTGCTGCCCTGCTGCTGCGCTCAGGAGCTCTGTGAGCCTCGGAGCCTGTGGGTCACTGCAGGGCTGTGTGGTCACATAGATGAAAACATACATGTTCCAAAATCGAAAACCCCACAATTCTCAGCTCTATACTTCAGGAAGCCAGCCTGCTGCGCTGCCTTGGTGTGAGTACCAGACTGTAGAAACTCTGCAGAAGGAAGGATGAGCTCCTTTGGGCGGCCCCAGCCTCCCCTCTGAATAAAACTGGAGATACTCTCTGGGATCCAGAGGCTGGATGGAGAATGCATGATGTGAGTGGGCTCAAAATTGAATTAATTAGAAACTTACAATTTTTAGTCACTTGCAACGGGATCAATTTCAAATCAATCTCCTTGCAAGATGAAACACACTGACTTCAAAACGGGCTTTTGTGGTGATACATCACAGCACTTATCAAATTAACAAAGGGCTGAGCCAGCAGGGAACGAGGTACTCAGCTGGGGCTGAGCTTTCTTCCAAGGGCAGGTATTATTTTTAAGTGTAATAGCTAACCTTATGGAAAAAAGCAAAATTTTTTTTTTAAACCCTCAGGAAAGGTTCAATCTGAAAAACAGTGATTGCAGGACTCAGGGAGGATTATGGTAATTTATTTCAATTAATTCAATGCAAAACAGATTATAGATCACTGTGCTTCACCATCTTGTGAAAAATCTAGCATTCAAAATGTAGCATAATCAGATTTTGATTTATGCAAACTCTCTCTGGAAGACACTACACCAGTCTCTAGTTTTGCAGCAGTGGGAAGTCAATGTTTCCCTGAGGATGGGTTTCCAGCAAGGCCGGCCGAGCTCTGGCCTCTGGGCTCTGGGGGGGCAGAACAGAGCAGCTCTGCCAGCCCACACAGGGCTGTGCCCTCCTGCCCCCCAGGCCTGCAGCCTGGCCCCCAGCGCCAGCTGGGCATCCCCC
>NW_005054309.1:11513870-11515066 GCF_000277835.1 Geospiza fortis | reverse complement strand
GCGCGCGGCGTGCCCGCGGCCCTGCCTGCCGTGTGCGGGTCCTGCCGTGTGCGGGGTTCATCCATGTGCGGGTCCTGCCGTGTGCGGGGTTCATCCGTGTGCGGGGTTCATCCATGTGCGGGTCCTGCCGTGTGCGGGGCTCATCCGTGTGCGGGGTTCATCCATGTGCGGGTCTCTCCGTGTGCGGGGCTCGCTGTGCCTCTTTCTCTGCTCCGTGCTTGAGCCCTCTCCCTGCAGGTGCCCAAGGGAAGCGGCTGAAGATCTCGGGACACTTCTCTGTTCTCAGCTCCCTCAGCTCTGCCCCTTCACGCACACACACGTGCACACACACACATTTCTGCTCCCCGCAGTTCTACCCCAGCCGAAACAAACGCAAAGGTTTCGGTGCCGCTCGGGGGTGCAGGGAAGGAAGCCCAGGGTATCTCTGGCCCCGGCCTGGGTGAATGCCCCGTCTGGCCGCAGCCCCGGCTCGCTGTGCCACAGCCCACGGGCGGGGTGGGGGCTGCAGGAGTGCCCCCGGCGGCTCAGCCTGCCCGGGCAGGGCGCGGGGCAGGGAGCCGGTGCTCAGCGCCTGGCCCGAGGTTTACACGGGGCTGTCAGCAATGTTCATTTCCAATCACTGCCCTTCCAGCCCCTGCTCGTTTCACGGGTGTAGAACAGGTGCTGTGCCACAGCAGCTCTGCCTGATCGGAAATAAAACCCAGTGGATGAATCGCGATGTCCTCGTCTGGCTGGGACCCGTGATCCTCAGGCTTTCTGCTACAGTGAGGGAACTTAAAACCGCTAATTTTAAGCAATAAATGCTGATTAATGTTCAGGGTTTAAGCTATTAAAAGGGTTCGTTCTGATGAGAAGCAGTCACCACGCCGCTGACTTCCCTTTGGCTGTTAAAAGGTTTATGGTTCTTGAATTATTTGTAACATAATGATGATACTTTATATATTCATTGTTTATGGGCTACTAACTTCTATTCTTCGTTGATCATGTTGAATATACGCCTCTTCGGCGTGTTTTAGGCGTGTCTGAGGGAGCAGGGCTGGTGCTCGAATTTCCCTCTGAGCTCGCAGGTTTTCCAGAGGCGATTTCCTGCGCTCGGGTGCTCGCAGCACCTTCTGGTGCCACAGCTCGGTAGCACCGGGCTGGCTGCAGAGCAGTTCCCGGCTGCTGTGTCACAGCTGCTGCCTCTTTGTGCGGGG
>NW_005054309.1:11462845-11513544 GCF_000277835.1 Geospiza fortis | reverse complement strand
GAGCTCCGGCCCGGGGCTGCGGTGTCACTCGGAGCCCCTGGGTGCGGTGCCACTCGGAGCTCCTGCCCGTGGCTGCGGTGCCACTCGGAGCTCCTGCCTCGGGGACGCAGCGGGCACCGGGGCACAGGGGCACTCCGAACCGCCCGGGCCAGCCGGGCCGGGCCAGCGCCTGCCCGGCAGAGCCTCCGAGGGCTCGCAGAGCAGCTGCTCTCGGGAGCTTTGCAGCTGCTGCATTCAGCCTGCGGAGCTGCAGTCATTGACTTGGGAAAAGGAAATCATTGTGTGTCCCTCTTCTCAGCCGCGCTAGTTCCCTAATGTGTTTAGGAGTTGGCATTTATGTTTCTCCATGTATGTTTCACCAAACTGGCTAGTTTTATGACACCTTTTGGGCAAAAACTGAGTGTAAACATGTCTTTTTAATTTTTTTTAACTTACATCAGTTCTATTCCCAATTGTACTTGCACTGACAAGTCCCAGGTTCGATTCCTAAAGGGAGTGGGTGCACTAACTGGTGTCGTTAGCCCATCACCTTCCCCGACAGCCGCAGGGAAGGTTTTCAAGAGGAAGGCACTCGATGTTTCTCAGCTGGAAAGTGCCAGCCAGTGGCTTAGTCTGGATCGATTAAGGAGGTTTGTCCTGTTGCCAGGGCTCATTTTTATTATCCAGACTTCCCTTCTGGGAATAGCCTAAATAGACGGAATCAGTGCTTCTGCCTTGAGGGCGTGGCAGCTGGGATTCGAGGTTGTTTCTTCACCAACCCTGTCTCCTTCCCTTTCTGATTCACAGGTTTGTGAGGAACTAACACTTTCATAGAGACAAGGATTTGTGCTGTAGCTCATGAGGACAGCGAACATGAGCTCAGAACCTTCTACACAGGTTATACAATCAGCAGTTACCAAGTACAGGAATTGAATCCCTTTCTTTTCTTGGCAGATGTGCCTTTGGCAGGGGGCTCAGCCTGGAGAAAAGGAGACTTGGGGGAACCTTCTCACTCTCCACAGCTCCTTGAGAGGAGGGGGCAGCCAGGTGGGGGTCAGGCTCTGGCCCCAGGGAACAGCGACAGGACGAGAGGAAATTGATATTTCAGATATTTAGAAATATTATGTACTTCGTGTGTATCAGTATTTTAAAAGGATGTTGTGTAATTACTCAGTGGTGATTGCTGTTATTTCTTATGAGCTGTCAGCTGCCCGCACTGCCCTGCACAGCCATCCCCAGGCTGGTGAGCGAGCTCTGGGCTCTGCAGCACCACCCCAACATCCCGGTCCAAGAAGGGTTTTCTCCCACCATACAATCTGCAGTTTCTGACATGGATGCTTCCCTTCACACAAGGCTGGGCAGGCAATTTCTGTGCTGATCACCATAGAAACCTGCAGATCCATCACTTGGTCCGACCGTTCCCATGCTGTAGCAGGGAGCTGGCATCACAAAATGCAAATAAGGGGCGGGAGAGAAGCTTGGTGAAAGCGGTGCCTTTCTTCTTTATTTTAGCAAAGCTGATCTTTATTCTAGCTGCCTCTATTCCTGTTGAACCCAAACTCAGCCTTTCTCCTTAATAATATTTTATGGAGCTTCCCTGAGCAGCTGTTCTGTCCTGCTGCCTGTCTGGGATGGGGCTTTTGTCACAGACCTCAACGTGGGAGTGCTTTGGTCTTTCCTACATCTGATCAGACCCCAGTGGGGTTTTTCTCAGTACCTTGAAGTATCCTGAGCCCACCAGCTCCTCTCCTGTGGGTTGGGGCTGGGGAATTTTTATAGCTTGCCTCAATTGGTTGCATAGGATCTCAGGTAATTCTATTACTGATCAGTAATTTTTTCAATGCCATACTATTGACAGCTAAAACATGAATGATTCCCAGGAATATTGGAAAGGGGGTTAATTTTCTTAAGGAATGAAACTATGAGGAAAGGCTGATTTACACTTGCACAGGCTGGATAAATAGTCACAGTGGTTGCCATTACAGCTGCCCTGCACATGAACACTGAGAGTGCTTTAACTGCAGCCGGCCCTGGGTGCTCCATGCTTCCCACGGCAGCCGGGGCTGTGCTCAGCCCGGGCTCTGAGCGTGGCTCTTGGACACCCGAGGGGGCTGCCAGCAGGAACGGGCTGCTGCTGCTGCAGGAAAACTGCAGCAAGGTGCAGGAGGAGGGGAGGGAGGGTTGGGCTAGAGAACAGGAATGCAACAGATGAGGCAGCCCCCACTGAGGATCCCTGGCAGTGTCCCAGGCCAGGCTGGACTGGGCTTGGAGCACCCTGGGATAGAGGGGCTGGGATGGGCTTCAAGGTCCCTTCCAACCCCAGCCATCCTGAGATCCTGTGATGAAGTGTGCCCAGCAGGTTTTAGTCACCCACAAAGCCAACAGCCAAGCATGAGCGGCATGGCTGCTGCTCTGGCTGATGGTGCCTCTGTGTCTGACAGGTGGTGGGAGCTCAGAGTACACCTAATCATGGTGACTCTGAGACTGGCTTCTTGGATTATGTAGCAAATCAGCCTGGAAAAGCTGGAATGGGAAAAAGATGTGACTCTTCAGTCTGCCTGTAAGTCCTAACAGCAGTGGGGGAAATAGCCCAGAAAGTCCACCCTCACCGCTTGTTTACTTTTGCCTACAATGGTCCTGGCCATGCTGAAGAGTTTCCAGTTGGGCTTTACAGACCTCAATTGGTCTCACTGGGGATCTGAATAAAAACAGATCCTAAATGGTAAAGCAAGAAGAAATCGTGAAGAGGGGAATGAGAACCTAGCCAGTCTGCCATGCAAGCAGGACCTGGCGCTCCCTGTGCTGCCAACAGCCCCACAGGATTTGATGGTTCTGTTTGGGCTCATGCCTGGAGCCGTGTGCGAGGCCAGAGAGCTCAGCCCGAGGGGTCTGTTCCAGGGGCTGGCTTAGGTGGGATTTTATTGCTGGTGGGAAGAACAAACACTTTCCAGGCACTCTGTGCAAGGCTGCTCTGCACAGCAGGGCGTGGAGGAAGGTGGCTGTGGCCAAAGGCCCCTGGCAGGTCAGTCCTGTTTGAGCTGGGTCTGGGCACAGGAAATTCCCAAACACGATCCCTCACCTGTCACACCGAGAAGTGGCTCCCAGGGAGGGCTGGCTTTCTGTAGTTCCAAGAAATGCAACATTCATTATGAAGAAAAACTCTTGGCCACAGCTAAGTGTTGAAGTTTTCTTGCTAGAGGTGATGTGCAGGGGGTCGTGCTGCCTTTTTGTTTATGTTTGTAACAGAAAACACAGCTGAGAGAGTACAAGTTAAACATGTAGATCTGGGCTCTCGTCAGGAAAACTCCCCCCGTGTCAGGAGACCAGATGTTGTCCCAAGATCTCTCGTTTGCTGTGTCAGCTTCACCGTGTCAGCCTTTCAGCATGTTGTAACACCGAGACACTGCTTTGTGCTTTCAGAGGCTGGTACTCTGCACATGCTGAACTGAACTGTGGGTTTCAGGGGTCCAAACAGACACTGTGTCAGCCTGGGCTTCACTCATTTACTTCGGGTCAAGGTAAAGTCCAGGATCAGAGAACAATCATGAAAGAAGAAATCTGTGTGGTTTTCCTACCATGTGCTGCTCACGCTTTGCCTTACAACCGCAGCAGCTTTTCAGAGATTCCGCGGAGTGGCTGTGTGAGATGAGAGGCTCTAAATTCAGCGGCAGAGCGCTGGGCGCAGCGCTGGCGGGGCTCAGGAGCCGCCCGCCCCGCCGGGGGCTCGGCCGGGCCGGGCAGGCAGGAAGGGCGGCCCCGGCGGAGGGTTTAGCGCAGGAGCCACGGCTGCGCATCGCACCGAGCGCGCTCTCCATCGGCGCAGAGGGAGGCTTTCCTTTTCCAGGAGAGCTGCTTTCCCAGAGGAGGAGGGATGGAAGTGAGGCCACCGGGAATTTGTTTTGCCTTCTCTTCTGATTTCTTGCAGAATGTACAAGGAATGAATAACCTGTCTCGCTGGACTCCCCCAGTTTCCCTCTCCCCTTGTAGAATTGCTGTGCCCTTTTGCTGTGCCACAGCCTGCTGTCGTAGAGGCCAGGTCTCACAGGTTCTGTTGTGGTGGCTGTGTGGGACAAAGCAGAGAGGCTGGTGCAGAAGTACCAGCACAGCAGTGGTGATGTGGGATGTGGATCTGCTCCAGGGTTAGCTGCTCTGGTGAGCCTGGCACCTCCTCTGCCCAAGAGTCATGCAGGTGAGCACCTCTGGTCCCCCCAGCTAAGCTGCTCTGTGACCATTCTGATCCTTCCCATCAGAGCAGAGCTCTGCAGGGGCCTGGGCTCAGCCCTGGGGCTGGCAGGGGCCAAGGGCAGTGAGTGACCCCTCTCTGGACAGCCCTGGGGCTGGCAGGGGCCAAGGGCAGTGAGTGACCCCTCTCTGGACAGCTCTGGGGCTGGCAGGGGCCAAGGGCAGTGAGTGACCCCTCTCTGGACAGCTCTGGGGCTGGCAGGGGCCAAGGGCAGTGAGTGACCCCTCTCTGGACAGCTCTGGGGCTGGCAGGGGCCAAGGGCAGTGAGTGACCCCTCTCTGGACAGCTGTTTGCAGCCTCCCCCAGAGCAGGGCTGTCGTGGTGTGGAAACCCAGCTGCAGAGCTTAGTGCTGGTGGGTTATTGCTACAGGAAGTAAGAGCTACACCCTGTTGGTGTGCAGTACCTGTGCACCTCTGTGGCTGCACCGGGTGAGAACTGGGTCTGTGGAGCTGCTGGGCTTAGAAACAGAGTGATGCCACAGGAGTGGTGAGATGGTTGTTCTGCTGCAGTTCCAGGGGGAGACTGTGCCAGAGCAGCTGAACCAGGAGCGGTTCCCTCCGGCAGTCGGTGTGTGTGACTGACACCTCTGCGATGAATGATTGTCATCTGGTGTCAATGCTGACTTGTGCTCGGTCCCCACACCAAACCACTGAGCTCACATGAGAATCACACGCCAGAGCACGTCGCTGGTGCTCTGTGTGACATGTCCAGCTGCCCCTGAGCTTGTCTGTGGACCCACAGCTGCCCTGCTGCCCTGGCGCCCCACACCAGGCTCTGCCTCACCCCGGAACGTGCCCGGCAGCCCTCAAAGGGCATCTCCTTAACTCAGCCTGGCTGAAATTGAAAAGAGCTACTGGCAGGGCAGTTCCCACATGGGAGCAGATTAAATCTGACAGCTGGGGCGGGGAGGGAGCTGCTGGGTGGAAGTGATGGGGAGAGGTGCGATGGCCAGGAATTCTCACCCGGTGAGCCCAGCAGGAGCTTTCTGGCTCTAAAGATACCAGATAAAGGAGAGCAGTGAGACAGATCATCTTTCCATTCACCATTGCTGCTGCCCGGTGCAAATGGCCCCCTTGGCTGCCCTGAGGAGGCTGGCAGGGACGGGGTTAGGCCACCTGGAAGCAGGTGACTCTTGATGGTTTGGGGCATCCTGGGGGGCTCTGGCATTCTTTCTCTGCCAGCCTCAGATGGGCTGTCCCTGCAGTTGCCATGAGCTCGTTACAGTTTCAATTGATCAGTATGGAACTCGAGGGGAATTTCTAGATGTTCTCATGGTATTTGTACTCCTGGTCTACTGATGATATGCAAGAAAATACTCAATGGCCAGTTTCTATTTTGCAGCTCTAAAATCAACACAACAGGATTCAACCTCGCCTTGTATTTTCCTTTGGATAATTTTTTCATGACCCTACAGCATTTTTTGTCTACCATTAGAGATCTTTTAGTTAAAATAAATTATTAAAAGCATTGCTGTCAGAATCAATTCCTGGAAACATGCTTTGATTTGGGGGATCTGAAGAAAGGTCTTTAATTCAAAACTCTGTCTAAATGTTCCCCGTCAGTTCCAGCTCTTCCTGCCTGACCATCACAGACAGGACAATGCCCCAAGCCACCCAGTCCATTACTGCCCCCTCCCACCCCCCCACCCCAGTACTGGTTGTTTTTTTTAATTTTCTATTTGCAGCTGGACAATGGAAGATGAAGATGGGCCAGCACTTCTGCTGATGGGCTGTATGGAAAAGGCTCTTGTAAGGTAGAGCTAAAGAATCTAAACAGTTCTACAGAGATCCTGCAACTTTCCCTCTTCCCCAGCAGTCACATCTGGAAAATAAATTAATGGAACAGCCTCTGCTCCATTAGGTTGTGTCTGTTCTCTGTCAGGGCAGTGGCCCCAAGGAGTGTGGAGCCGCTGCATCCCCAGCGCTGGGGTGGCTCCTGATGGTGCTGGGTGGTAGCCCTGGCTTTGCTGGCTCTCCTCCAAGCCTGCTTGACTAACAGTGCTGATCAAAGCAGCATGTGCTGCGGCGGGTGTGGACTCGGGCATTTTCAGATCTCATTTAATTTCTGAGGCTTAACAGGATTTGTCAGGCCGAGCCATTTTCACCGAGCTGAGTGACAGTCACGGATGATACAGAGAAGGGCTCATTAGAGCAGCAAATTCAGAACTATGCATAAAGCAGCAATAACTGCTCCTTTAAAATTCCCTTGGCGCTTTGACACCAAACAGTCCTCCTAATTGAATGTGGGAAGGGAGCATTTTTGCTCGTCTTTCCAAGCAGAAAATGATCAAATTCCCACCAGCCAAGGCTGGGCAATTATTTTCAGCACCGCACTAACGCAAGAGCTCTCTCCCAGTGCAAGGGCAGAGCGTGCATTGCTCAGACAGCCCTCGCTCCTTGTGTTGGCTGGGGTGTCAGGTTTGGGTTTTCCTCAGCCTGACGGAACACTTGGGAAGGCCGTTACAGAAAATGAAACACACCGATGATGATCCTGGCTCTCAGAAGTGCCCATGAGCATGCAAACCATGGCAAACTTCATCCCATGGTCTGACAGGGTGGGAAGCACTCCCTCGGTGTTCCGTAGGCTCTTGGGCTGGGATTCATCATCACCTGCAGTTGCAGGTGGGGGGGTTACATCTGTGCCAGGGTCCTTCTCACTCCTGGTTTCAACAGTGAAAATCTTCAAGGTTACTGTTTTACACACTGATTCCTATATGCTGTGCTAGGCCCCTGAAACAGGTAGAAGATACACTTGACATTGCCCAAATCTCTCTTCATGCCTCATGCTCACTGTTACAGACCTACAGCTCTCCCCAGAGAATGAAAAATCTCCTTATTAAAGGCCAAGCACCGCCTGCACTCTTTGTTGTCGGGGACTGCCCCAGTTCCTGGGAGCTCTCTGCACCTCCTTGGTCACTACATTTTCTGCAGTAATGGAAAAATGATGTGCCTGTTGGTACAGTTGGGAGTTTAACGTCCTCCATCATTCCTGGTTTTCACTGGCCATGAATGGGAGGAAGAATTCTTGTATTTAAGCCCACCTGGCATTTATAGCCCCTCTGCTTTTGTCACCTCAGGCATTCTGGTTATAAGGTTGGGAGCAGGATGCCTGATACAAACAAAGATTACCAGATGCTGATGAACTTCTTCACAAGGCAGACTGTGAGGAAGCTGGACCACAAAGTCCTGTTCAGAATTTGGTCAGGCTGTCACGATGCTTGATTTGTCTTTACACATTAAACCTAGAAATTGTAACAAACTTCCAATTACATTTCTATTTTCTACCAGCTCAGTAATATTTGAATTAATATTGAATTTAATATTTTATGTGTGTGCACCTTTCCATCATGGGCAGGGTAACTCACCAGTGGACCAGTGATAAAATTCAGTGCTCTTCAGTTACAAACACTTGGTCCTTCTTTCCAGGAATGCAAGCTCCAGACTAACCACAAAAGAAAGGACTCTGTCTATTTCCATTTTTAAGTCAGACTGCTTGACTTGCAGCACCTCTTCTATTGTTTTTTAAATTTTAAACAAATGCAAACTAACATTAGAATAGGAAGAATGCCACCTGTCACTGCAAATCTCTTAAAATCAGATCTGTGGTTCATTTTGGTTGAAGAACTCTCCCCTGAGATTTATTTGTCAGTCCATTTCATAAGCTGGAGATGTGCCTATGAAAGGTGTACTTATGTGTAAGACTGTCTGTCAGGTCTTTGATGGTAATTTGACTGAAGTTTGTTGATTCAGAGAGATAATAAATAGTTCACAATTATTCTACAAGATCTGCATGACATGCCATTAGCTGAACCAAGGAGAAAGGTGGGAACTGGAGCTCCACTTCTGTTATTTGAAAGGCTAAAACCAAGGAACACTAACAATAACAGCAAATTTTTGTTGAAGCACAGTTCCTTTTGCGTAAATACTTATTTCTATGATGCTTATTTTCTGAAAAAACCTTCATCTTCACCAACATGATAAATATTTGTTGGGCATTGGGTGAGCTGGATCATTCCCCAGTGCCTTTGGAAATAGTGAGAAATGCTTTAACTTCCTGTGATGATTTGAATGTACTCTTGACACCTTTTTTCTTTCAAGAATCTCTTTTGTCATGTTGTACTGCTGCTCAGACCACAGAAGTTCACCAATAACATGCTCTGCCTGGAACTCTGCTGTTTTGCAGGTGGAGGAAGCTGCTCATTAGGCTGACAGTGCTTTTCCAGCCCTAAAGGCTTACCTGGCAGATAGACGCTGTCATTTGGGTGACATCAATTGGTTCCATGTCACTCCCTGCCCTGGGAGCTGGCACCTGAAGTGCTCTGGTGCCAGCTGCTCACAGAGATAGGAAGAATATGTACATTTCTAATTTTTATTTATTTCTATATCAGTGTAGAAACCCAGGTGAATTGGCTTTGTTCCAGTGTCACAGGAATTGGGTTTTATTTTTGTCTAAGAGAGTTTGGGAAGCCAATGGCTGCACAGTAATTAGAGACCCCATTTGGCTGCATTTAGACACTCTGGAGGATGTAATTAGCTCTTGAACCAGAACAAAGATGTACATGTCCAACCGTACTTCAGCAAAAATGTGATTTGGTCTCTATTCAGTTTTGGGGTTTAATCTGAGTTGTCTGCATATTGCAATTTGAGTATCTGCAGGGTGTGTGTGTGTGTGCCATCCTGTCCTCCCACCCCATTCCCTTAAACTTTTTTAAATCTCAGTTTTTCCTTTGACAGTCACACCACAAATGTTCCCTGAGAACTGCAGGTGCCTGGATCAGCTTGGGTGGCATCCTGGGGACTCCCAGGTGTGGTGCCTTTACACTGGCTGTTGGATTTCCAAATTCTCCTTGGCAAAGTCAGTGGGAGCAGAACTGGGGAAAGCTGAGTCCCTCAGAGGCATCCTTTCTGTCTTTTATTTCCAGTCATGGTTAACTGGGAATTTCATACATTAAACAGCACTCGGAAACAGGCCAGAAGAAATATAAAAATCCAACAAACTCTTGTCTTATTGGTGATTCTTCCTTCCTTTAACTCCGGGGCTCCTGCCTGGCTCAGCCCCTCAGCAACTCCCTGCAGTGCATGCCCAGCACCACTTTTCCATAGCCCGGTGGGGATGTTTCCAGCGGACTTCAGACACAAACAGGAAAACCTTCCTTCCGGCCATGGTAAATAACATTACCTCATCTCTGATACTATTCTTCTCCACGGTGGTTTATTGTAATGGGACATTGGACACAAGGCCAAGAGGTTAAGGAGCTCAAGCCAAGGTCTGCGAACCCTGGAGAACAGGAGATCCCCCCCATCCCTGCACTGTGAGTTAAGAACCCGGCCAGGGAACCTGAAGGCTGTAAATGGAGTGTTGGGCCTGGCAGAGAAGGTTCATCCTTTCTGAAGGAATGACAGCAGGGAATTAATGTTCTCTGTGCTCCCCAGCAAGGTTCCCTCCGGTGCCAGTGAGGGACCAGAGTGTGCTGCTGCAGATCAGCTGCTTCCAGCTCCCTGGAAAACACCCAGAGACCGCAGGGAGCGCAGAAGGAACTGGCTGGGATGGGGAGCAGGGATCAGGCAGCCCTGGGAGCCCCGGTGTGTGAGCCGTACCCACGCACTGACCGCTGCTCATGGCCAAACCACCGTGCTGAGAACAGACACCTCGGCTGTCCCACGGCAGCGTGCAGCAAGAAGCACTTCAGTCTGAGAAGGATGCGCTTAATTGTTTCCAAAATGTTTGAAAGGCTATGAAAGTCTCTAGACAATACTGCTGTTTCAAAATGCACTGCGAATGCCAAAAAAAGCCCAGTGAGACTGGTTTATTTTGCTCAAAGCTTTTCTGAAAAAGCTTTCACTTTAAATGTAATAAACCCCAGCACTTCTGAATAAAACATGGGTATGCAAGGCAGAAGGATGTACAAATTTGCTAATATTCATGCTTACTGTATAACAAAGTATATGCTCCTTTATGGAAATTCCTACCCCAGATCAGATGGGCAACAACATAAAAGAATAATACATAGACAGAGGGCTATTTCTATTAGAAATAACAATTTAAGAAAATTATTATCCCTTTTATGAAATAAAAAATACTTGTAGCACTTCTCAAATTAAAATCTATTTTTTGTTAAAGAGCATTTTAATAGAAATTTTGTATGTTTCTAATTTTAAAAAATTAAGCTGTAATACTTCTAGTAGCTCATTTCCCACATTTGAAATCAAACATGGTTTTTTCATTAGAAAATGTCTTTGCTAGTGGTGAAACAGCATTAAATTTATCCAAAATATCTCACACTTCCCATGAAACCTCAAAACTGTAGTCACACTTTGAAAATTCATGGGTTCTTAAAAACATTCCAAAAAAAGAAAGTTTCCGTTGCTGATTTTTATCAAGCTAAAATGTCTATTTCTATCACGAGAATTTCAAAGCATAACTAGTACAAAAGTGTGGTGATTTGGTGATTTTTTTTGTTGGTAGTACCATTTAATTTAAATGGTGTTGACTTAAAATCCTGCTGAGAAAGATTCTGATTTATTCTGGCTCTTTAAGTCTGTAACAGAAACAATCCTGGGATTGATGATGATGAAGTGCATGTGAGAGAGGGAGTTACATACATTGTGGTTGTTTCTGGAAGGTTCATTCCTTTACATGTAAAGGAAAATTCTATCAGGTTTATTGTAAATACTGTTGTAAATAATTTTAATGTTATTGGAAATAATCCTTGCTGAACAGCCCTTGGTTTATGGCTGTGCTTTCTTCTTCAGACACAAAGGTAATTAGTATGAACACAAAGACTTAAATTTCTTTTATGAAGACAGGTGCTGTTGATTTATGTGTAATTCCCCATGAAATACTGGCTCATGGTTCAAATTGAGTCTAACATTATTTAGGACTAAGAATAGTTTAGAAATTTCTTGAAACTGAAGAGCCTAATAGGCACAGACAAAGCAATATGCAAAGCAGGGAAAATGCATTGGGAAGCAACTCCAAATCAAATTATTTCAAGAAAACAAACAAATGCTGCTGGAAACATTTTGTGTTGCCAGAGATGACAGGGGAACTGCACAGAGCTTTAAAATGGGCAACTTAACAGGAATGTCCTGTGGCCTGTAGGGATGTGTCAGGGCTGTCCAAAGGAAAGAGGGCAACAGTTGGCTGCAATCACTGCTGGGCCTCACAGAAATACCTGGAAAGCACTAAATACTGCTCACACCTATGGGCAGGGCAGAAAAAACAGGGCTGGTTAGGAAGAACGGGGTGTAGACTAAAATGGTGTGTAAGTCAAGGACAGAATAAAGAAAGGCCTGTGGGTTACACACAGGGCTATCAGGTGTTGGACTGAATTTGGACAAATGGTAGAGCTACTCTAAACATCTCTGAATGGACTGAAGATAACATCTGGACTGGGGTAGAGTCCCAAGGGTAGCCTTTGGAAGGTTAAATATATTTGAAATAAAGAACAAAATTCCTAACAATGATGTCAGTGTATAAAAGCCTATTCCAGACAGATTCATTCTACTACAAGTGCTCGGTGACAGTCCCAGATTGGAACTGTGCACATCCTGCATCTGTGGGTGTGCATGTTTGACCTCCCACTAACTCTCAAGCAATTGCTCCAGCCGAGTCTTCCCTTTCCACTCTTTGTTCATAGTTCTGTGGGGTTGATCACGGGAGGCAGAGCTGGGTGGTGAGAGGGCGACCAGTGGGTGCAGCATCCCCTGCCCTCGGGGCCGGGGCTGTGTGCTCACTGAACAGCTCAGGAGCCAGGTGTGAGCCCGGGAAGGCAGTGGGACAGCAGTGTGTGCTGTGAACAGCTCAGGAGCCAGGTGTGAGCCCAGGAAGGCAGCAGGGCAGCAGCGTGTGCTGTGAACAGCTCAGGAGCCAGGTGTGAGCCCAGGAAGGCAGTGGGACAGCAGTGTGTGCTGTGAACAGCTCAGGAGCCAGGTGTGAGCCCAGGAAGGCAGTGGGACAGCAGTGTGTGCTGTGAACAGCTCAGGAGCCAGGTGTGAGCCCAGGAAGGCAGTGGGACAGCAGTGTGTGCTGTGAACAGCTCAGGAGCCAGGTGTGAGCTCAGGAAGGCAGCAGGACAGCAGCGTGTGCTGTGAACAGCTCAGGAGCCAGGTGTGAGCTCAGGAAGGCAGCAGGGCAGCTCCTGGAGCCAGGTGTGAGCCCGGGAAGGCAGCAGGGCAGCAGCGTGTGCTGCAGTGCAGGGGAAGGGGAGCCCAGCACTGACAGCTCCTTGGGACGTGCCTCAGCAGGATCTGGAGCCGCTTCCCCTGATCACACATTCCTGAGTGCATCAGTCTGGCTGACAGAAAGAGCTCTGCGGCACAGAGACCCAAACACTGCACCTCCCTTCCCTCAGTCTGTTTCCCATTCCAAACGAGATGTGAATACCTCGAGATGAGAATGCACTGCACTCCCACCTGTGCCTGACTCCCACGCCTTTCAGTGTGAGTCTATTCACAGCAACAACCATATGAAACATCCTTGGGGAATCTGACTCTGGATAGACTGTGTGAACAGTTTGTGGAACCAAAAATTTGGGTTTGGATTAAGTCAAATTAACTAAAGAGTTTGGCTGAGAAGTATTTCTAAGGACTAATACTGAATTTCAATGGTTTTCAATTTTACATGTTGATTTTTTTTTTCAGAACATGAACTGGAAATAATAAAAAGGATTAAACCAGTAACATATTTGAGAGAAAAAGAAGGTTTTTCTCCTGTTTTCTTGATGAAACTAGGAGGGTTTATTGTGGAGTTTTGCTGCTCCCGGATCTTTCCCTCTCACACCTGTGCTGGAACGCTGCTACGATGGATGGCTGTCGTCGTGCCTAGGAGCAGCTACACTGGCTAAGGACAGGGATTACCCATGTGTATCCATGGATGTGTTGCTCAATCTCCTTTTTTCCACTTTATTTAGCAGTTCTTTGTGAGGCAGGAAACAGAAGGTAAGGCCTAACCAGCAAACAGAATCTTGCTGATTCTTTGAAGGAAGTCAAGAAGCCACAACAGAGAAGGGAAAAAAACCAAAATAATTTTGCAGCTGCATCTGGGTGCACTGAAAGAGGAGAGATGGTATGGCCAAGTTCCCATCGGAAGGGAGGTGCAGGGAATGAGCCACAAAATTAACACAGTGCGAATCATTTTGGCAACGAGTCTAGGAGGAAGAATTTTTGAGAGATTATGTTCAAAAATAAGGGTGGGAACTAACTAATGTCTGGTGGTAAAAAGGACGTGGAGAAAGTGGAGTCATGGCTGACTGAGAGGTTACAAACTCAGGTCAGGAAAAGGACAGCGGGTGTGAGCCAGGAGTGGGAGAGGAGCAGGGATAAAGCAGGGGACTGAGGGGACTGGGGGAGAAGCAGTGGGATTTGGGGCCCAGCTTAATGGAGAACAAGTCATTCAACAAAGGAAACAGAAAAGATGATTAAGATATAAATCAGTATCCTTTGGGGATCTGTGCAAGAAGTAAAACAAAGAGAAGTCAATTCAAGGAAGTAAAGAAATGTGGGAGGCACAGAAAAGAGTGGGGCAGCCTGCAACTGCACAGAGCACACCACAGAAGCCTCACAGAAATACATTTCAAAATAGATGTCATAAATTTTACTTCCTAGTAAGCTGAGAAAGTATTATCAAAATTACTCATTTTCATTTTACAATTATTTTGTTCCCCAAATACCTAAAAGCACAGAGAACAGAATGTGAAGGGCTTTCACTTTGTGCAAGGTACCTGCTTAAGGGTGTGCTGAATGAGACCAGGTGGAGGAAAGCAAATTCTGGAACATGGTTGTGGCGAGGAGGTTAAGGAAACAGACTGGAGGAAGTGTGAGGGTCCCTCATACCCAAAATGGTTCCTTTAGTACAATTGAGACAAGCTTGCAGCAATAAAATCAATGATCCTGTGGTGAACTAATGAGGAAAAGTGTGAGAAGATCTGACTAATAAAAAATGGAAATTGTATGTTGTGTGAAAAGCAGTTATCACTTCCAGATTGTGCAGGCTCTACGTTTCTATTTATTAGTAGTATACATTAATACACCACCACTATAAAATGCTGCAGTTTATTCCTCTGTAACCTTCCTCTGCATGAAAGGAAGATTGAATTTCAGCCTAGGCCTGAGTCCACCCTTGTTTTCCATCCATCCACATTGCTACAGATGAGGTGATTTATAAGCAGATTCCCACACAGGCTATAAAAATCTGCCTTCCCCCTCATTTAACCCAGACCTGTTTGTAACTCTTGGCAGGTGCCTGTGCTCAGGAACAGGTATCACTGTGTAATTAATGTGAGTTAGTTATTTAACAGTATAAGTTTATCAGAGTAAACAGTGTAAACAATACTATCTCTTTTGTCATTTGCCAGCCATTTCCTCAAGGGGGAATGTTTTAACAGCCAGACATAAATGCACATAGATTTTCAGCTGACAATGTATGTAAATGCAATTATTTCTGTGAATTTTACATTATAGTACACTGGCAAGCTGAGGTGCATTCATGCCCGTTATTCAGGTGGGTATTGGTGACGCTGCTGTCAGAGGCGCCTGTGGGGCACTGGCCAGGCAGACAACAACTCACAAGAAATGAGCGCTCTGGAGCCCACCACGCTGAGCCCTCAGCGCATCTGCCCCTCAGCGCAGCGCTGAGAGGGGAGGGCTCACACCCCAGTGTACTGTGTTCTGATTGGCCCATTGTTCCCACTCTCTGCTGCGATTGGCCCGGTGTTCCCGCCCTGTGCAGCAATTGACCTGGTGTTCCCGCTCTGTGAGGTGATTGGCCTGGTGTTCCCGCTCTGTGAGGTGATTGGCCTGGTGTTCCCGCTCTGTGAGGCAATTGGCCCGGTGTTCCGGCTCTATGAGGCAATTGGCCCGGTGTTCCTGCTCTGTGAGGCGATTGGCCCGGTGTTCCCGCCCTGCGCAGCGATTGGCCCGGTGTTCCCGCCCTGTGCAGCGATTGGTGCTCTCTGCCACTTTGTTGGAGGTTTGCCGCGTGGCGGGAGCACGGGCTCTGAGGGACGGGCGCTGAGGGGAGCAAAGATGGCGGCAGCGGCGTGAGGGGAGCGTGTCCGACACGTGAGGGAGCCGCAGCACCGCGCTCACCCTGAGCTCCCACGGGCCTGATCTGCTCCCACAGCCCAGTGCAGTGTGCCCTACACAAGCATGGCTGCCCCTCCCGTTCTCAACATGCACCTTCATTTTCAGTCTGTGTCCTCTTCAGAGCGAGGCAAGCCAGCTCCCACAGCCACCGAACTGTCTCAAAAGGTAAATGAGTGGTGAGGGGTGATACTCTCCTTCAGGTAAATAAAAATTCCATGCAGTCTGAAATGCCAAAAAGTAACAGTTGTAATTACACAAGACACCTCTCAGTACTTAAAAGCTAACTAATTACAATTATCTCAGCAGTCATATTGTATTTCCAATATCATACAATATGTTTATTGCTTCTACTTCAGAGTACAACACTTTATGAATTTTTAAAAAGTATTTATTTAAACATAACCATGGACACAGAAAATGTACTATTTAGTACCATTTAGTTCCTAGAAGAAAATTATCCCCCACTCAAAACCTCACTTGTTAGAAGGGAATACAATTGCTGAATGTTTATGCAGGGGTTCTAAAGTACATGGCAAAGATTTTATCCCTTAAGTATGAATGCCTACATGTAATCTGAATACTTTTCTGTGAAGGTTTTAATTGCACACTGATAACAGCGGCAACACTTGTTCATTGGGTCATGATCAAAAAGCAAAGGAGTTGAATTATGTAGAGACGAGCTTCCTCCCTGCTGTATTCCCTCTGCTGCTTCCAGGGCAATTATGATGTCTTTGTATGTCCCAGAATTATGGGGAAAGAACATGGGGGGAGGGAAACAAAACCCTTTGGTAGTTGTGACTCACAAGAAATGAGTTTTTATTCACTGAGACGTCTGGCTCTATTACTATTCAGAAACCAAACAATACCCAGCTCAGCAGCTGGAGTGAACCGGGGGTACTGGATCTGTGCAGAGGGATGTGGGGTCATGTGTGTCTGAACTGGCCATGATGATTATTATTTTCAGTTTTGTGACTGTGGTTTGGTAGGAAAATATGTGCTGGAGTCAAGGTGCATTGCTACCCAAAGACTTGCAAAGCCCACTAATGCCTACAGAGCATTGGTGAATCTGAGTGACTTAAATTTTGTCCTCTTTTTGAAGCTTCTGAACTGTGGGAGATAAGCTGACCTGTTATTTCAGATCGATGGTGAGATACTAAAAAAGCCATTGTTTAGGCTGGCACCTTTATAAATGGCTGTGGGAATTGTTAACCTGATTCTCCTGCCTGTGCTGGTAGAAACTGGTGCTGGTACTGAATGCTACTGGATGTCTTGTGCCCTTGGGAATGCAATTATGGACAGGTTTTTTGCTCTATAAATTTACCATGTTCTCAAAGTTTTTTCTAAGTTCATTCCATTCTTAAGCCTGTTTTACCCATCGTTGGTCTGATCTATTGTTATCCAAGTGCAGAATTTGTTTTAAGCAGCATTACGTGCCTGAGCATGAGACAGGAGTGGGCAGGGGAGCTTTTCCTTAAAGCTGGGGATCCCTGCAGCAGGCGCCAGCCCTGGTCAATGAGGAGTCAGATCTTTGGCTCATTTGTACCAGAGCCCCCAGGCTGCCAGACACTGAGCACCCTTTCATCCTTGTGACTTCAAAGTGCTGCTCAGAACTGGGCAGAAAGAGGCTCTGAGTTAGATCTGTAATTGAAACGGATCTATTAGGCTGTAATGCCTCATCTTTGCAAAGCATGTTGTTTGAAACCTCACAGCTAATGGATGTGTTCAGGTAGAGCATGGTCTCGTGGAATTATTGCAGCTCTTTTTAGCTACCTATAAATGCACCTTCTTGAATTTCATTTGAGAGGTAAATCAAACACTACCTCACCTCCAGTTGCACATAGTTCAAAAATATTCAAGGTTCTCAGAGCATTGGAAGTGAATTGTCTCATTACAAAGTTGTCCTTAGCGTTTTTGACGTGGCCTGCAGATTTCATACTCTTTATCCGGAGGAGCTGAGAAAATTGTGATCAAAAAGCCAACCCTGGAGTTGTGTTCTGGTGGTACAGCTACCTTGCTGCCAAAGGATTGTCAGAGTTAAAAGCATGATCTATTTTGGTGTGAGTTAGAAGTGCTGTTGGTAGGAGTCCTGCTGTGGTGGAAGGACAGCAGTGATTAGAGATGAGGTGTCAGGGCTTTGGCCAGGGAGGCCCAGCGCAGCAGCCAGCCCAGTGTGTGCTGGGGATTTGGGACTGAACCAGTGTCCCCCACCATGGACCCTCATTCACGCTTGTGCCAGGCATGGCACATGAGGGCTCATGTTCAAATCATGACCAATAGCCAGCTGTGTGAGTATTCCAGGCTGGAATATTCTGGGGGAAATACAGTGTTTCTACATAAGCTGGTAAAAAGGCAAGGCAGCCTTGCTGTCTGAGGTGGAAGGGAGGTGTGTGAAGGTGTGGGTTCTGTCTCAGAGGGAGCAGGTCCTCTTGGGTTTCATCTGTGAGATTCCTGGATAGTATGGAACAGAGGAAAATTGCAGTTAAAAAGAATCAGGGTTGATCTTGAAGGTGTCAGGAAAGGAAGTGGCTTACAGTGCCACAGGACTTGGGTTCTTTAAAGGCCAGTAAAATAACATTTTTGGAATTTCAGCTGCCTGATAGGGATACCAGTTAACCCCAGCTACACACTGGCTGGAGTCAGTGGCTATTGAACAGCAACCACCAGCTGCAGGCAGGCTTGAGGTCTAGCAAAGTATTCAAGAATTCCTGAAGCTGGAGTGAGGAAAAAAAAGGAGAAAAGAGAATCTGGGATCTCTTACTTACAGGAAATTGGGAAAGGCATACATCTCACTGAGAAGCCAGGAAACACACATGCACATGTATGTTCTTCCTGCTGACTTTTCGTAGCATTCCCAATCCATGGGAAGTTCTAAAAACATTTGACTCCAGTTCAGATTCAGTCTCCCTCAAGCAAAAAATGCTGCTTCTCTGCCAGCTGTGTGGCCAGAGTCACAGCAGGAGCGAAGACAGGGAAGTTCCTGCTGGTGATGTTTGCTCATTGTTGCCACCCCTGTCCTGGCTCAGTCTAAAGCCGTGTTGGGCAGGAGCCAATGGCAGCACTGTGTCCTGGGCAGAAGGTTTCGCTCTGAAAGGGAATGTTTGCACCTTTGCACTGAACCACTTCCTTCTCAAAACCTCAATCTGTGTCTTTTAAGGATTACAAGGTTCCATGTAGCAAAACATAAAGCTTTTGTTGTTGTTTTTACCAGAGGTGTTGTTTTTCCTTTGGAGGCTTTGCAGATCTCCATGAGACTCCAAGTTCCCTCTGAAAGTTGGAGCTGTTTCACAGGGGTTGCTAAGGTGATTTGGTGGGAAGGAAATGCACTGGTAATTTGCTGTTAAATTGTTTACAGGAGAATATGAATAAAATTTTACCTCCTGAGCAAAGTAAGTGTCTCTGTCTGAGAGTATTCCAGAAAGGCTTCACTAGAGAAGAAAACAACTGTACAAATGCCCAATTTGTTGCCCCCAAGGACACTAAAATGTGATATCTGCGGGGTAGAGGCAGAAACATCTTGTGTCACCTTTTCATAATTTCAATCAGAATGTGAAACATTTTCATTTTGCTCCCTTTTCTTTGATTTTTAAATGTATTTCTATACGTGAATGGTTTGTCAAGTGTTTACTGGGGAATATTCAGTGTTCCAAAGTAGATATTACACTGAGTCATCACAAATAGCTTTAAAGCTATGAACAAACCCTGCTGCCCCCATGCAGCTTTCCACCCAGAAAAACAAAACAGCATGACACATCTTTGGTGGGGGAGAAAATCCTTCTTGACTCCAAATATCAGGGCTGCCTTATTCCTAGGATAAGGTAATTCCACATGGGGTACCAGTATGTCATGTTTTAGAAGGAAATAAAGTTATGGCTCATGGGGGAGGAGGTTTGAAGAACAAATGGTCTTAAGCCTAGAGCCAGTGCTAGGGAGGTCTCAGGTGTGTGAGTTCTAGAGGGGAGCTGGGGCAGGGAGAGGCTGTTACCACTGTACCATCTTGATTTTACCTGGATTCTTCATGTCCTTCTCTAGAACTATTATTTTGGGATGCTCATAGTGGATGATTAGGTGTGGTTCTTCACCAGGGCTTTCTGACCTGGCAGAAGATACTGGTCAGAAAGATTACCTGCAAAAATCTGCTGACTTGACCTGTAAAGAAACTGCTGGAGAATTGTGGGTGAATTGTTCCACATATTTAAGGACAAACTTGAGAGGTGGCTGGAGCTGTAGGATGTGCAGCAGCCCTGTGCTCTGACAGCTCGTTAAAGCCAATGGGACTGGTCATTGAATGGAGTCACTCTGGGCTCTCATCGAGGTGTGTTAGCACAGGGGTTTGGTTTGTAACACAGGGATGGGTTTTACTAACCCAGAGGACCTGACTCCAAGTAAAAACACTCAAAATAAACACCATGAAATATTTACTGCCTTCTGCACAGCGAGTCTGAGCCATCTGAATACCTGTCAGAATTCAGACATTGCTGAATCTTGTGAGTCTGCCCTGCATTTACCTTATCTGCAGTCTCTGTAATTAAAATACATTTCCAAATCTTATGATTTCCCCTATTCTGTTTCCTTTCATATTGTCTCAGATTGTCTTGCTCTATTATTCTTACTTTTAATACAACATTGAAAGACAAAAGCATTCCCATGACTAAGCCTTGACTTTCTGGACATCAGATTGATTTCTCCCAATGTTCAGGGCACAATGGTGATATTTAGTGTTTTAATAAAGAGGTGAAGAAAAGGAAAAATAGCTCTTTACTTTTCTGATGAGGAATGCAGATGCTGTGACTTTGCAGGTGAGATAAATAAACCCTTTAGTGAAGCAAAAATAAACCCTTCATTGAAGCAAAAATATTCCCATTTGTGTCTTTTTGGGCAAATTCTTACCGAGGAGAGGTGCAAAGAGGCAAGGGAGAATTTTATAGCTGCTTCAGTTTCTTTGTGATTACTAAGATTTCCTTTTTGTTCTTCCATGCAGAAGAAGCTGTTATTTATTTTTTCCTTTTTCCAATGTAAATACAAAAAACTTCACATCTTGCATTCTGTGAGTTTCTGTAGGTGTTGCAGGAGGATGCCTGGTGAAAAGCAAGCTGCTTTAGACAACTGCTGTGTCAGTCGGACTCTAGAGCAGAGAGGGATGGCTTTGGAAAATGACTGGCATTTGTGTAAATAGCAAAATTCTAATTTCTTCTCTGAACAAAAGTCCTCCCGAGAAAAGCTTCTTCCAAACTTTAGGCATTTGAATTAAATACAATCTAAAAATTCAAATGTTGCTTGGCAAGTTCCATTTGTATTCTGCAGAGAGCTCGTGCTAGCACTCTGCATACATGCAGGTCTCATTCTGAAGGTAATTTAGTGTTTTTCTCACATAGTAACTAAAAAAGCAGCAATTAACTCCATCTGTTTTCACCAGAAAAGGCAACATAAATGAGATTTCAAAGGTGCCAAAATGAAACTGAGAGGAGGTTTCCATTGGGTTTACCTGGTTCCAGGACACTGCTGCTCTTGTCTTGCCAAAGATATCACTGGAAATGTTTTACTGATAAAAATAGTCCTGTCTTGCATGTGTTGTTCCAAGGACATGCCTGCCATTTTCTGGCACTGCTCTGAATTTGAATTATAAAGAGCAGCACAAAGGCAAAGCTGATGGAAAACAAGTTCCTTTAAGTACAACAATTCGTTATCCACCACGCATTGATTTTGGAGGCTGTTTTTTTGTTTGTTTGTTGGCTTTAAACATGAATTAATCTGCTTTCTTGTTTCAAATAAAGAGAAATCTGCTGAGGTGAAGCCAAGAGCAGGAGCAGAGTGTGGTGTGGGCAGGCATGTGGCACTGAGGGCTGCACAGGGCAGCCCCGGTCCCTGGGCAGGAGCAGCTCTGTGGGGGGACAGATGGCAGCACAGGGGTCAGCTCCTTCAGGGCAGAAATCCTTCCCTTTCCTCCTCTCGCCGTTACTGAAAGTTGTAATGACATTGTAATGAAATCACACTGTTCTCTACCAATGAAACAACACCCCGGGCCCGTTCATTGAGTAATTTAAACATCATCATTTCCACAGGCTAGTGTTTCAGACATTGATTTTCATTCTGATTTTTGTGTGATGATATGCTATTAACAGAAATCATGCAAATAATCCAAGAATAACAAGCTAAGTTAGCAGGACAGTTTGACTTGCCATAGAGAAATCCAAAATGCCAATGTAATTTTCTTTTTCAGGTTCACATGTTAAAAACCTTTCTTTTAAGATGCCTTTGATTAAATCAGATTAGGAAGATTACTTAAACTGTCAAATTTCTTGAGAAGTTGCTCTGTACCATATTCTTGCTAAGATTTTTTCAACATGCTATTAATACAGTGAAATAATTTTCACCCTTTTGTATATAATCAGAAGTTTATGTATTCATCAGACATTAGTAAATGGTGCTCAACAACACATTCAGACTGTTCAGAATCCTGCAAGGCTCATCATCCTTATGCAGGACAGTAAATACTGTTGTCAAAAAACAGAGTAATCCAGAAATTCCAGCTGCATGCTGGAGGAATTTGGGTTAAAGAGTGGATGTGGGGGAGCTTTTCTGTCTCTTAATGCACTTTTGTAGCTGAAGTCGAAGCAGATTAATAGAGCTGACACTCCAGTGCTCTCAGTTCTGTTCCTGTGTTAGTGGAATGTAAAAGCAGTGTGTAGATGCACACTGGAATTTCTGAAGGATGGGGGTTACCATGGATACACTCACACGACCCAATTGGTGTGAATGCAAAGCTCTGATTTCTCTCTGGTTGCAGGAGGATTTGTTCTGATAAGAAACTTGTGCTGCTGCTGTTTCTCCTCCCCCTCCCACTTGTTACTGGAGCAGTACAACTCTTGGATGCTGTGTGTGATGCTGAAGGACAGCTCTGATCATGCTGCTCTATATCTGCTGCCCATATCTGGGATTCTCACACACCAGGGACACTTCACCTAAATGTTATTTCAAATGAATGATAGAACTAAATATTTCAGACTGTGAATATACATCAGTGTCCCTTCCACTGCAGAGGGAGAGATGTTTGTGATGGACAAAAAATCTCTGTAGAGTAGATAATGGGGATAGAAATAAGATAGAGGGGGAAGTAGCAGAAAGCTTGTTGAGTTCATGGCTGGTGTGTTTTTCTTGAGAGTAGGAGTCCCAAAGGGGCTTGACAGGAGGAAATACTTCCTTGGAATATGCAGAGAATTGGTATTGTGAGCAAAAGAGCTTCCGAAGTTGTGTGGGAAGAGGATTTGGTCCCTGAACTCCTGCTGTAGTTCTGAACACTTGTCCTGCCCTCACTGCTTCCTTGCTCTTGTGTAAGCTGCAGTGCCAGGGAGCGGTGAGAAAGGTTCTCACCTCTTCCTGTCCTGTTCTCTGTTCAGCTGCTGGATTCCTTGAGAGCAGAATCCCCAGCTCTGCGTGCCCAAAGCTGGATCAAAGCGAAGGTGTGAGGAGAAGCTGTGGCTGACAGCTCCCGGCACCAGGCAGTTCCCAGCGCAGACGGGGCTGGCCCGCTCAGATTTTTGCTGTTGCTGTGACTGAGTCCTGTTGGTGATGGCATCGCTGGGAGCAGCCACATGCCCGCGCCTTGTGATGCCCTGATGGCCCCTGGCACACAGAGTGTCGGTGCCCTCTAACAGATGAGGAGTTTGCATTTCATAGGGCACCCAGCTCTTTGTTTAAATGCTGTTTCAGTGATAGAGGTACTGATGTCCGAATTGAGTAATCGATCCCAAACTGTAGCACATGAAAGAGAGTTGCTAAAGTACACTGGCTGATGTTGATAGTGTTCTACTTCTAGAAGAACACTATTTCTTCTAGACCCAGCAAAAAGTTGCTGAAGTGCTGCTGTTCCTCACCATATTTATGGATTTCTCTTAGTTCAATTGATACTAACTAGGCTGCTGTACACTGAATAGCCAGGTCCTTATGCTTTACATCCCTGCTGTTGGACTGTGAGTCTGTACTCATTAAAACATAAATAACATAGCAGAAGTAGTTTGGATGGAGGAAGAACTTTGTGTTAGCACTCATGGGGAGACAGAGGAACACAGGAAAAACCCCGTGTCCATTTGTATCCCTGTCAAGGAGATGGTATTAACATTATTTCAAATGTAATACAGCCAGAGCTGGAATGTTTCCCCTGGTAAATGCCTTTGGGAGGATGCTGCTATGAAATAAATCCTTGAGCAGTGGATTGGTTATTATGAAAAATACTTTTCCATAAGGACCCATAATTTTAGAAAGCACTATCCCCAAGGATAATAATGATGTGCCATGGCTGATAAATGATTTCCTTTTAACTCTCAATATTCAGATCTTATTTTGTGAAATTACAAAAACTTTCCAGTTAATTTTTCCCTTTCAGACCCAACTAGGTCTGAATTGAAAGCTTGATTAATGTGCTGATAAGAGCATTAACCTGCACTTAGGATCAATGATTCTTTGTAAGCTGTGAGTGAAAATAGATGAGTGTTGCTGTTTTCTGCTTCCATTAATGAGCTGTTTATCTCAGTCTCCATGCTGCAGGACTCAGGTGGAGCTGTCATTTCTTCCTGCTCATCAGAACTGCTGGATACAATGGGAATGTGTGATTAAGGACAGGCTAAATACCTAAGTAGGAGCACTGTGACTTTACCTATCCTGGCTCGGGGCAGGCTGTGTTTGTGAGGCTGTTGTCAGGACTTACAAGTTTTAGGGAGTTGGATATTTGACTCCCTAGAAACAAGTATATGCCATAAATAAGTGTGAATGTTTTTTCTCAAAAATCATTGAAAATAGCTGAATGTTCCACATGAAATTGTAATAAAGCCTGGAGCATCATTTTATAGAGTCAGCTGCCTGTGGAGATATTTCTGACAGATTTCCAGCTATGAGTGGTGTGCTAAAGCTCTAAACCCCACAGATTTCATCCATTTTGTAATGTTTTGGATTGTCTCACTCCCACAAAATTTCCTTCTTGGAATTCCACTGAGTGAGTAAACTCAGTAACAACTAATGATAATTTACTCCCCATGTAGTTCTTTAACTTCTTCAAAGTATTTCCTACTACCAGTTTCCCTTGAAAATCTGCAAATATTTTATAATCTTGTGGAATGTGCAACCTGCATTTGTTACATTGTTGCTGGTTTTGCAGAAAAAAAAATGTTTGCAGTGGGACCAAGGACAAAATTTTATGCTCCTTTAAATTGGTTGCAAAATTCTAAATTCCTGACTGCAAAGAAAAGTGAATCAGTCTTTCAGTTCTCTCCTTATGTAGTGAAAAGTTTCTAGATTAAGCTTTTGGAGAAAAATATAAAAATTAGAAATGTGCAACTGAATCCCTAATAAGAAGGGATACCATTTGTTCTTTGCATAGATCCTATTGACTGGGTAGATCAGTGCACAAGTATTTTACAGCGGAAAAGCTCAGCTGGGAGGGCATAAACTGTGAATGGACAAGCAAATGAGATGTGTGGGTACATCCAGGTGCTGCTGACAGCCTGGCAATGGCATGTGCTGGAAAGGTCTTGGGTTAAAAACCAGATGTGTATAGTTGTTCCCATGTTTTCACAGGATGGCTGTGTTAATTTACCCAGATAGATACTGAGAATCAGAATCTTTCCATTCCAAGGACCAGTGGCCAAAGCAGCCCAGAGGTCCTGAATCCCCTGCTTTAATTGATTTCTCTCTTGCTTCAGATTGCTGGTGACTCACTCATCTCCTGGGCCGTGCTGTGTGGTTGTTGTTATGACAACTGGGCAGTTTGCTCCGAGCACTGCTTCACCTCTTGAGTGTTAACATCCGGGATGCCTTGAGAAAAGGCGACAATGCTTATCTCTTGGCTTATCCCAAACTGTGCTAGCCCTCACACAGACACACTGGCTCCAAACTCTCTTGTGCTTCAAACTAGTTCTCTTAGTGTGCAATGTGAATGCCTGAGAGGTCTGTTAAGGCATATCGAGGATGCTATTTAGCAGCAACTTGGGCTTTCTGTGCTTTGGAACTAGTTATGAGACCAGAATAGATAAGAGCCTGAATCCATGCAGTAGCTTATTCTGCAGTTGTTTCCTTGCGTAGACAAGCACTCCATACTGAGGAAAGTTGCAGGATTGGCAGTTTTCGTGGCCTTGAGTGGCTGCCAAAACACAAAGAAGCTAAAATGTATCAACCTGTTGCAGAAAGCTGGAGAAAACTCATCCTTCACCTACTTTATGCCATCCCCTATTTCCTGGGATTAGCTGATGGTGTTGGCTGAGTGTCACAATGGTTTACAGCTGTCAGGCATGCTACTAGAGGGAAATGTATATTCAGCAGTATTCTGTCTTGTGCCCTATTCTCTTCTGCATCCATGGCTTGGAGAACGTGAGGCAAAAACCCCGCAGTGAACGTGGAGGTTTGCCCCATCTGACATAATGAAATTCATCTTCTGGGGCCATCAGACTTGATTAGAAAGATATTGTTTATGCTCAGAAAAGCTGATGACAGCTTCAGAACCCTTTTATTCTTGTTTTCATTGCAGCTGCTGTAGTGAGCTGCTTTCCCTCTGCCCCGGCCCAGCAGGCAAGTCAGAGCTGCTGTGCTGTAGCCTTGCCTATGAACACCGAGGAGAACGGGAAGAAGGGAGGGAGAAAGGCTGATGGGATGAGGCGCCAGGAGACAGAGAGAATTATCTCTAGGGGGGGATTTTTATTAGATCTCAAGATTGCATTTAGGAGAAACCTGGTGTCATGTTCTTCTGTGAGAGGCTGACACACATCCCAGGGTGATCCTTGAGCAGTTTCCAGACTCGCAGCACAAGTCAGCAGCTGTTGGAGCCATTCTCTGCTCGCACCCTGGGCTCCTAGAGCCAGGAGCTGAACCCCAGGCAGGGCGGTTACACGGCATAATGCTGAACCTCCCGGCTGAGGAGTCTCATCTGGAGACATGTAAATGCATTTTACAGCTCTGAATACCTTCCTAAAAAGAAGCGAAATGAGCAATTGTTGTTTAATGCACAAGTCAGCAGCTGTTGGAGCCATTCTCTGCTCGCACCCTGGGCTCCTAGAGCCAGGAGCTGAACCCCAGGCAGGGCGGTTACACGGCATAATGCTGAACCTCCCGGCTGAGGAGTCTCATCTGGAGACATGTAAATGCATTTTACAGCTCTGAATACCTTCCTAAAAAGAAGCGAAATGAGCAATTGTTGTTGTTTAACAGAGCAAAATGGAAACAGGTTGTTAAATATTTGCATTAGGTGCAATCCTAGTGCTACTCCATTCCAGAAGAGTCTTACTCTCTGTCATTCACTCTGTAGACCAGGCTGTGCCTCTTGGTAGCAATTCTGAGCAATTCTGAATCACCATCCAAAGAATTAGAAAGTGTCATGATCTAATCATGATCTTAACAAGCCACTATAGGTCTGCAAATAAAAGAAGAAACCACAGAAGTGTTAGTTTGGAATGTTTTTCAGATGAAAGATATTGCATTTGCTTGAACACAAATTATTACAAACTCTGAAGCAATAAAAAAGAAATTAATTGGTTTTGTAATCTTTTTGTTTTCCTCTGTGAATTAAAATTTGTTCCATTGTATTGCTCAGTGTCTAACTAATTGCATTTCTTGTGGGGATAAGAAAAGAATCAGTGAAGAGAATATGGAGAAAAACACAGTGCAGTTTCACCTTTCCTGATTCTGACACCCTTTCCTGAATCTCAGGGGAAATGAGGAGATCCTTTTCCCGCCTTTGTGTCTGATTTAAGAGCCTGAGACAAATTCTGCAAAATTAATGTGTTCAAAGATGAGTCTGCTAAAACTGACCTGGGTAACAGGAGTAAAACCATCAATCTCATCCTGGTTTTTGTTTGTATTTTATCTATTTCCCCCCTTTCCCCTATGAATGTGTGAAGTCATAAATTATTTTGGGACATCAAGAGTTGAATATCTGAATTTATGATTAGCCAGTTGTGGAAAAGATTAAAATTTAACAGGAGATGAAATAATTTGTGTTCCTATGAGTACACATGGCTGTTTCTCACTTCTCAGCCACTGTAACTCTTAGTGGAGGGATTTTCCACTTCTCTATTTTGAATTGCAGTAAAATGGAAAATATTTGAAATATGTCTTAAATTTTCAGTGGCTCCTATTATAAGCAGAAAAAAGGGAAACAAAACTTCTTGAGCAAGGAAGACTCAGAAGAACAGACCAGGCCTGTCACTGATGATTTTTCTTTCTGAGAACCAGACTAAATTATTATTTCACAGAAGACTTAAAGCCTTTTTACATGACCTTTATTGTGTGTTTTATGAAAGTCAGTGGACTTTACTTTTATTGAAGCCCTACTTTTTTATCTCCTTAGAAAGAAAAACCGAACAGAAGTCCCCCAAAAGCACGGGGACTTTTACTTCCACTGCCCTTGAACAAACCTGTTGCGGTGCCTGGCAGTGCCCCCAGCCCCGGTGGGAGGTGTGCTGTGGGACAGCTGGCATTGGTGCCATCCCAGAGACATTTCCAGGCCCCATGCTGAGCCTGGCAGGTGGCCCTGGCACAGGTGGTGCCACCAGCCCAGCCAGGATGAGTTTTTCTGGCAAGCATGGCCATGGGGAATGTCTGTGGGCTGCGTGCACTCAGCTGCTGGACAATAGCACAGGGTTTGTACTGAACCACTGGGCTGAAAATGTGTGAGAGAGTAGCGTGTGCTGCAGGAGAGATATTAGTATGCTGGGTAGATTGTAACTTGCAATCAAAAGTGGAATTTGATATAAAAAAGAATGACATAAATTTCACTGTACAAAGCGCAAATTTGAGTGTAATCCCAACTCATTGCAGATGTGCTGTTACTGACTGCTCAGAACTGGGAAATGTGCATTTGAAAGTGTTGCTTGGATTTGGTATAAACTGTTTATGAACTGCTCTGCTTGTTTTATAGTAAAATCTATTTAACCTCATAATGCACAATGTTGCGATTCTCATTTTCCAAGAGAATAAGCTGCTGAGCTTTCCTTTTGCATTTTCTCAGATTGTTTGAGGAACAGTGGCTGTGCTTGGATGTGCCCTTCTCTGCAGTCTGTCTATTCTAAAGTCATTGGGTGCTCCAAATGGTATAGGGATTGATTCAGTACAAAACTATTTTGGGGGTTAAAATAAGGAGGAACTGAAATCACTGTGAAGCAGGAAAAGCAGAAAGGTTGTGAGCCAAGGCTGTTTTCCTTTCCATTGCAGACATGTCACTCTGGCAGATTTCCTGAAGGCTGCTTGGCCTCAAAGCTCACAGATTCTGAAAGGAACAGAAAATATCACAAACTGCTTTACCATTACCTTTGGGGATGCAGTGACTCCCTCAGCCCACCAGCCCACCTGTCCTCAGTCTGGCCTTGCAAGGCCCTTATTTGTCTGCTTACAAAGGCATTGACTGTGTTTTGCAGCTTCACCTGCCACTCAGAAGACCCACTGCATCCATTTCTTCTCTGGGTTTGGAGATAAGGGTGCAATTTCTGACCCTGCGTGGGAGAAATCAAACTTATGTGGAGTTTCATTTAATGAACACATGGTTAAGTTTCCTGCTGAGTAACTCTGTGTTAATCTCATCTCTGAGCTCTGTACTCCAAGCATCCTGTGATTTCAGCAGAGAAAGAATTTATGTTCTTCCTTGCTCACTGAATTTCTGAGCTTCACATATTTAATATCCTAACTATGTGAAGAAAGGGTAAAAATCCCCACCTTCTAATACTGACTGTGTCCTAAATTAGAGAAACTAAAGCAATATGATAGTCATGTGGTAGAAAAAATTTAAGAATACACAAGAGCCTTGAAGAGGTGAAAAGACGTGTTATTTTTATCGGAATATGGATAACCAGTAAGACAAAGTATGGGGCATTTCCTTTGCTAACATCATGTTTTGGAAGAGCCTAAGCATCCTGCAGAAATTCAGAGGAAATCCTTAAAGTTGAGGTGGATTTGGCTGGTAGAAGGGTCAGTTGCAATTTAGTCTGGCCTCTAGGAAAATGATTGATGAGATTAGAAAGTTTTCTGATACATTTATGAATGAAAAAGTTAAAATGTGAATGGGGGGAACATAAACATTGGCTTTCGCAGTTCCAGCATTGCACCTGTGTGCTGGACGTGTGAGGGGTCCTGACAAGCTAAGATGAGCCTTGTCTCCTCCATGGCTGGGATTTCCAAGGCATCCAGCACTCAGGGAAGTTGAACACCTGTATCAGCTTTCAGGAAGTAAATTTAGAAATAGAGTTCTGTATCTCACCATGGGCAAATCCTAGCTCATTCCTCCTCAGGAAGAGCAGCATGGCATTACAGGTGATTGCAGCCATGCCAACCTCTCACCAATGAGCTTTTCCTGGAGGGTTGGCTGCCAGCCCTTGTTTCAGTTTTAATCTGACTCTGCTGAAAATGTCCAGGTGCAGAGCCCAGCCCTGAGGAATGGTGGTTATGTTATTCTGACTGGCACTCTCTAGTTGTTTTCAGAATTCACAATTTGTGACAAAGGAGAATGAACAATGTCCACTAAAACAATTTGAAGTATGCCATGATCGTCTATAATTAAGTCATGATCTCTTTCTAAACTATAGACCTTATAAGAGCCTGACCTTTCAGAATTCAAAGCCTAAACTAAAAGGGATTTACATAAGTATTTTTTATGTAACCATTATTTAAATCGTCCACTCTGTAATTAAATTTTGTCTCTTTGCAAAGGAGAATGAACTGTTCCTGAAAAAGCTTCTCATATGCTGAGCAGTATAATTAGAGAACTAGTTCTGCAAATGTCACACAAAAATGACCTTTAATGAAGCAATATCAAATGAAAAAGTTATTAAAGCTATGCAGCTTGAAGAATAGCTAAAAGTTGAATTATTGAAGTGGGTCCTGGCTCTGCTGCTGTTCAGATCCCCCATGTGGGCTCCTTCTTGCATGTGACAGAGAAAGGATGAGATCAAATAGTCATGTGGTGTACTTGGCACAGGATATTGTGTAAGAGCTCGTGAAGGAAGAATTTCACTTTGTGCCACCACTGGCTGCAGAAAGATGCCAGGATCTGTTACCTACAGGGGCTGTGAAAAAGTAGCTTGTCTTCAAGGACAATCCTGGTTGGAATGACTTCTCTTGATGTTTTATCTCATGGATTTAAAAGCAATTCTCATAAATCAAAGAACAAGATATATTTTTAAAAACAAATCACAGACAGCATCAAAGATCATGTTGTGAAACACAGACAATATAATGACTCTCAAACTTTTTGTTGCTTATTGCAGTTTTTCCTTTTTCACATTTATTATGTGTCTAAAGAATCACCTCAGACCAGGCTGATTTTTTCTTAAAGTTTGAGTCTATGTATGTGGAAATATTATTGGGAGGGAAGAAAAAAGAGACCAAATACACAAAAATTTTTGTGTTCTCTTTTTTACATGATGGCTTGAAAAGCCACATAGCAGGGAGTGTGTTACAGGGGTGGTTATGGCTTGTTAAGCAAGTGCAGAAAGGGAGTGACTGAGACCCTTTCCATGACCTGCTCAGTACGTGGCACTGGTTTTCCTGGCCGTGCTGGGCAAAGCTGTGGTGTGGATCCATCAGCCTCTGTTGTGTCCAGCACAGCAAGCAGGGAGAGCCTCCTCCCCTGGGACTGCCAGGGTCTCGGTGGGCAGGGGCCTGCTGGGGAGGTGCCAGCGGGTGCCAGCCAAGCTCTGCTCACAGGAGCTGCTTCTCCAAAACTCCCGAGTGAAATGCTAACGACCTTCCCAAGAGAAACCAGCAATGTCTGATTCATGCTGCAATGTGGGATGGAGATTTTTTTTTTATTGCAATTTTCTTTCATTCTGTAAGAGTTTATCGGGAAAAAAAGCACTGCTGGTCTGTCAGAGTCCTCAGACACTTCATGCAGGAAGTTGGCACCAAAAGTTTATTTCACAATGTTTAAGTTTGGGGTGATTCATACTGCAGAAGTAGTTACATTTTTTCCTCCAGATTTCTGCCAAATAGCAGTTCTTTGCTAGGGCTCTCTTCAATCTCCAACATCACAGCAGGGTTTTGATTGTCTGCCCTACCCAGAGGTAGTGCTGCTGTCCTTTTTTGTTCTCACAGAGAGGAGTGATCTGTGGATGGAGTACCATGGCAGAGAAGTCTCCAGGACTTGGGAGCTGATTTGGTGTCCTGCTCTGGCACAGATTTTCTGTGTGGCCTTCAGCAAGTCTCTTACCATGTCTATGCTTTACTGTATTTCTGTGTCCAGCTCTCTCAGAAGTGAGGTGGTTATCCACACTGGAGCCTTGCAAGAAGACGTGTTGGAATTTCCACAAAGAGCCCTCAAAGGTTTTATCCTCTGTCTGTGCAGTGCCTGATGCTTTTGAGACCTCTCAGCCCCAGCTGCTTGGCTAGGGCTCCCAGCCTGTGAGGTGTGTAAGCACTGTGGTACCAATTGGATGGTTTCCTGTGCGTTACAATTCCCTTCTCCTGTATAAAAATCTGATCTGCCCTCACATGGAAGGAAAGGATTTCTGTTCCTCCCCACTGCCCGAGGTAAGGTGAACTCTGGCAGCAAGTAACAAATCCACCTTTGCTAATGTGTTTGGGTCAAGGAGTTGTTCACAGACCCAGAGACTAAATTCCCTCTACACCTCGACCTATTTCATCAGTATCAGGAGACCATCAAAAATGATGTGACAGTAAATGGCTTCAGCCAGCAAGCTCTCATGCAAAATGTTTCAATGGTTGCTGAAGCATTAAGCACTTTTCTCCTCAGCTGTACACATAGCTGGCGGTGTTTTATTTAATCTTATTTACCTCTGTTTACTTGATGCAGTAGTGTAAAAGCAAAGCACTTTATGGAGGAAATAGATTTTATTTGTTTGTTTTTTAAATGAGTAGTGGTTTTTTTGCCTCTTCAGTCTTGTTTACTTTGAGTCAGTGAATTAGTGAAAAAAGACGTTGCCTGTAAGTGCCTGAGTTGTCTCACTCAGATTCTTGGGCTTGAAGTCAGACAATTGCTCCCTTCCTTTGCCAAATCCAGGCTATAAGCACTGGAATTGAGTGTTTGTGGGAGGTGGCTGCCCACAAACTCCTGAGCACTTCAGTCTGTCCTTGCACATTGAACAGAGTCAGCAAACAGCACCAGAGCTGGTGCAGCCAGCCTTCAGGGGTTCACTAGCTTCTGATTCTGACAGATGTGGCTTGGTTTGCTGTGTGTTTGGGGAGTTTTTCACCCAACTGAACAAAATACTGTGCTGACTTCAGATGTTAAGAGAGACATGAGGCCAAGGAACAGATCCCTGACTCACGGTGGTAATTTTCTCCTGTTTCCTCCCTAAGCCTTTGTTTGCCAACTCCTTGAGGGTGGGCTTCTGCTTTGATGTTTTATTGTCTCTCAAATCACTGGTTTTACTTTTAGCACCAGTAATTTTTGGAGTGCTTTGGAGGGAGGGGGGAAGGGAGAAAAAATAGATGTAGTAATTATTAATGTATTTGGTTGGATTATGAAGTCTCAAAGCTCATTAAAAATGAGAAACCATGGCAACCTCGACAATCCCTCCTACACATATTATATCTACCTAACAATGTGCAAAGTACATTTAGTGAAGAGAAATAAAGCATAAAGAAAGGGGAAGAAAAAGCATTCACTTTTTATATTACTATTTTTAGTTCTCAGCTCCTGCATACCAACACACTTGTGCTGGCAGCCCTTCGAACTCTTCCATGTGAAAAATAAGTAACTGATTATTGGATCTCTTCTCAGTATTGCTCTTTATTTGTCTGAGATCTTCTATAGTGCATCTTTAGTAAAGGACAGATTTTATGGGAGCTAGGTAGCTGAAGAAAGAAAATGTTTCTCTAGTCTTGTCCCTTCCTGAGACATTGGGAGTTTGGGGCAGTCCTGCCTCTCCTTGGCTCTGTGTGCAAGTATAAATCTAACATTGGTACTGGTCATCTATCAAAAGAAAGGTGAAATTGCAGCTCTCGTAAGATCAGTTAAAGGATTTTTGAGAATACTGGGTCTTACATCTAATTATTCCTATTTTGTGTTTTAAAATACAGAACATTTGCATCTGAAACTTAAACTGTTACAGTGGTTTGTGTGGAACAGAGGATAACAGTGGTAGATAATGCAAAAGCCAAGAGGCTGTGACCTCCAACAGGCTTTCCTGATACAGGTTTTTCATTTTCTGCATCTGCATTGATCCAGGATGTTTTGGTAGAAACTTGGAATAATGACCCTGACATCACACTTGAACTGCACTGGACTGCTCAGGAAGCTCTTCCTGTATGACAGTCTTCAAAAGGCACGCTTTCCATAAGGGTCATTCATTCCAAGCTTATCCATATTTTCTACACAAAGTGCCTGAATTCAGATCTTTCTGTTTAGTAAGACATTAGAATGAAATCCTGATGAACGAGGCCTAGAAAGTGAATAATCTAGAAAAGAGCACCTGGCTGAGCTCTCTGCCTCCCTGAATTAACTGTTCTGGAACGGAGCTATCAGCATGGCTGTGAGTGGAGTAAAGGCCTGGGGCAGGTGTGCACAGCCAGCCCTGGGCTGAGTGAGTGCTGTGGGGAGGGCAGTGTGCCCCAGCAAGCAGTGACTCTCTGTGGTGCAGCAGCAGCTGGAAGGAAGGTGCTTGCTCTCCAGAGTGGATGTAAGCAGCTGGAAGGTTCAGCTTTCCTCCTTTTCCTCGGTCATCTCCAGTGCCCTGACAGGACAGGATAGTTTAGAGGTGTAGGAGTTCCCCAGAAGTCAATAAATTCTGCAGAAGGAAAGATGCTGGGACCCCCTCAAAGGCATTTGAGGTGACTTGCACTGCAGGGGTGAAAATTCCTTACAAACACGTGAGATTTACAGCTCCCAGGAATCTTTGTAGATAGGCATACATTTTTGTGGATAAGTATGGGAGTACTCATTTATATGCATAGCAAGGGCAAAACCTTTATTTAGCCAGTGCTGGTTAGCTGACTCCTGGAATTTCCTGGTAGCAAAGGAAAGAGCTCCTGGTGCCTGGAGAATTCTCCAACGAGAATGTATCAGACAGCACAGTGTGGGAGTACTGAGTGTGTTCACAGTACATGCAGTACCAAACTGAAATAGCACGTTTAGCACCCTGGAGACTGCCTGGGGACACTGATGCTTTCTGTGCTTTCTTTGCAGTGAAAAATAATATTATTTGTTTCAGCAGAAGGCTATTTTTATATTGAGGTGGTGTAACAACTTGGGGCTAAAGAACCTGTAGGTTAGCATAGCCACAGGGTCTGAGAGGATGTAAAAATGGGTTAGAGAGCTTCTGAGGAACTGTTTTCCCAAATGCTATGCATAGGGAGTTAAGAATCCCAAGCCCAAGGTTAATTAATTTCATTTATCTAATGTACCATATGCATGCTGTGCTCATGGCAACAGTGTATGAAATTTAGGGGTGCAGTAAGAGGCAGTTTAGCAGCAGGGAGCTGAGCATTAATGAACTGTTCTGCCCCATTCGGGCCATTACAGCACCTGGGTTTTAGCGGTGTAAAACCCACAAAGGGATAGAAACTGAAGAGATTTTTACCTCTGTGTGAATTCATAAAATCTGATCATTATTGCTTCCCTAATGGTTTCTTTTTAGCAAAAGTCACTCTTGCTTTAGCAAAAGTCACTGGCTTTTCAAGGAAGGATGAATTCTGCTGGTTTTCCTGCCAGCTTCTTAGGAATGGCATGTTCTGTTCCTTTGCTGAGGGAATAATACTGAAATTACAAGGGTTAGCTGTAACTGGAACAACGAGGAAAAGGGGATGGCATATTTGGGATAATAATGTTAGAGAATAAGAGTGCTGCTGTTCCAGTGTGCGTGTAGCCCGTTATCACCAGTATTTGGAGTGGTTTGAGAGACAGTGGCACAGAGTGAAGACAGACTCGTCACCAGAAGAGAAGGATCTAGTTGCTAATGGTTGATGCAGAGGTTGTGCACCTGTGAGTTAAGCCTCTGCAGTGTGTTTTTTACTGACTGGCCCAACTTTTTCCTTGTGTAAGGAAGGAAAATCATTTCTCATAATGATTTAATTACATAACCCATCTTGATTTTTATGTTTGAAAAATTCTCCAGCTTGGTGGTCTGTACAGTGAGAAATAGCCCAGGCTGCTATTTCTCTCCAGTCTTCAGCTTTCAGCATGTGACCTTCAGTGCTGTCCAGGAGCCATTTGCTTCCCTTTTCCAAGAGCTATCACTATGCTTTTTTAGCTGCAGTTTCTTCTGTGGCCTAAACTGTACTCTGTATTCTGAGCTGGGATTTAAGCTGAAGCAATTATTTCACCTGGTATTTTGCATAGGGAATGATTGATGTATATATTGGAATGGGAAGATTTCTTGTCTTATTTTCAATCCTAACTACTCTTGCATTTTTCCTGGTTTTATAGTAATAGTTCTTACTTCCTATAGCAGCACCAAGCTCCTTGGTGGAAGAGTCAATTCATGCTGAGTCCCGGATGGATTCCCTGGCTGTTGAAGCCAGGTATGCTTCAAAGATTTACCATCACAATTTTGCCTCAAAATTTCTGAGGGGCCTTGGAGAGTGTTTGGCTCAAATGCATGCACTTAAAATTAGACAGTTTTAATTACTTAGCCTGGCAAGTGACTTCTGTTCAATTCTCACTGAGGGTTCAACCAGATCATGTTGATTCTTTCTGCGGTACATTCTGCTGGGTGTCACACAGTGGTTAGCAGGAGAGAAAGAGATTAAATAATTATATAATTGTGTAGGGGTAATTACAGGACTTCACATTTTATTAGTAACCGGTGTTCAGGATTTTCCTATGTGCATAATTACAGCAACACACAAGTTCTTTGCTCTCTGTTGACTGCACTGTGCGATGTCTGGCTAACAAGCTGGCAGCAGCCCCTTCTCACCTTTCAGCACACTAGTGCACTGTAGCTGCTGGAACAACTAGTTAAGGTGTGGTTGTCAAAGAAGTAACACATTTATTTTCTATGTGTAACTCTTACTACTTTCAGATATTCTAGTTTAAATGGTAAGTTTTGAGGACAGGGTCCTTGAATATGAAGGGATTTCTGATTTGGAGCAGTTGTGACCTACAAGCTGGGGAATAACTTTTTGAGTTATTCCAATGAGTAGCTCTGAATGGCTTCCTGGTGTTCACACTTTGCCCCTATTCTTGGTGTAAATGTTTTCTGCCTTAACGTGCACAGTCGCCCCACACTGCCCCTTGGGTGGGAGGCGGTTCCCACCTGATGCAGGGAGAACAGGGGCTGACATTTCCCACACCCAGGTACACCTTTCAATGTGAGCCAGAATGCAGATCTGCAGCTCAAACCTATGGAACCGAGGCATTCAGCCATCGATTTCATTTGTTAGCACGCTTGTCTCTGGAGAGAACAGGCGGCACAGTTCAGGCTGTTTTGCCCCAAGCGCCGCGTGTGAAGCCCGCGGCCGCGCTGCGCGCAGGGCCAGAGATGCGGCTGCTCTGTCCGCGCTCCGCTCAGCCTGCCGCTGGCCGCTGCTCTGTCCCCGCTCGGCCCGGCTCAGCCTGCCGCTGGCCGCTGCTCTGTCCCCGCTCGGCCCGGCTCAGCCTGCCGCTGGCCGCTGCTCTGTCCCCGCTCGGCCCGGCTCAGCCTGCCGCTGGCCGCTGCTCTGTCCCCGCTCGGCCCGGCTCAGCCTGCCGCTGGCCGCTGCTCTGTCCCCGCTCGGCCCGGCTCAGCCTGCCGCTGGCCGCTGCTCTGTCCCCGCTCGGCCCGGCTCAGCCTGCCGCTGGCCGCTGCTCTGTCCCCGCTCGGCCCGGCTCAGCCTGCCGCTGGCCGCTGCTCTGTCCCCGCTCGGCTCAGCTCAGCTCAGCCTGCTGCTGGCCGCTGCCCCGTCCCCGCCTGGGACCCCCGACCGCGGGAAGGGTTTGTGTGCTCTCCCGGCGGCGAGATCCTCCCACCGCCAACCTGCTTTCTCGTCTCCTTTCAGGAGCATCCCGAGTCTCTGAAATCGCCCCTTCAGGCTCTGAGGCAAACTGTTCAACTGTTCGTGCCTTTTTATGTTCTCTAGATCGTGGAACTTCTCTGACACAGAATTATTATTGTGGCACATAATTATGATTGGATGTCTTCATCATATAATTGCATGATATATAATGAGCAGCAAAAGCTTATTTCCTCTGCTCTTTGAATACTGAACTTCTGAGATTAATTAAGCTGATACTGAAAATGCTTTTAATTATATATGCCACATAAACAGCACTATTAAGATCAGATGAGAATATTATTGCCTGAACAGTTTCAAAATTTTTTCAAATACCCACTGTGTGTTTTATATTACTGTTTTAAGAAGTGTGGGGATTTTTGAGAGGATAAAAACCTCCCCAGACAGTGAAGGAATACCTGAGTATTTGCTGAAGCAATTCAGCTACTTTGCTCTAATTGCAGTTTATAAAAGCAAGAGACTGCAAAATTAAGAGTATTTTATCTGAGTAAAAAAATGCTTCCCATGTCTAATCCCTGATCTTTTGAGGTAGGGAATTCATAAAGTGTGTTTCGATCCTTCCTTCTAAAGGTACAGTCACCCCAAATCAGACTGATAGTGATGCCAGAAATGATGCAATCAATAGGACACAATCAATTCACTGTGCCAGGTTCCCTGCCCAGCGGTGCCCAGTGGAGCCCAGAAGAGGAATCCTATCAGCTGGGATTGGTTTCAGCAGCAATCTGTTCTCCACTGACTGCCACTTTTTAAGTATCCATCTAGTTACATCTCTGGTGCCCTTTGCAGCGAGTATTTTTAGCATGCCAGCAGAACACGGGCAGAATAAACTTGGACTTTCTGGAATACTATTTGTTCTCTTGTGTTTCAGAAGACTTAAAAGGTTGACTAAGAATTACAGTTCTGTAGACTATGCTGCTTTGTGCTGCTGTCTTTATCCATCTGTAGAGCTCCCCATCTCTTCCACAATGGGCATTTTGGTGTCTGTCAAGTGCTCAGGAAAATGGACTCATTTATGTTTTCCTGTCCCTCTCACTAGTCATTTGCAACCATTTGAAATGGATGTGTATTTGCAGCAAAGAAAACTCAAATTCACTAATTGATGCACAAATACGCTCATTTACATGCAATTTGGGGTTTTTTTAATAGAAATGCATCTATTTGCATAAATAAAACCTCTTTCCCAAATATTAGTGTGAACAAAAGCCGTTTTCAGGGATGCCAAAAAATGGCTGAATAGAAAAGCCAATTCAGAATTTGCATAATAGTTACTAATTGTTTTCCTTGCTATTAGCCTGTCTCTGCTTAATAGGCAATATCGGCTTCTGTTTCCTTTCTGGGTGCAGTTTCATGCAAGAATATTGAGCTACTGCAGAAGATCTTAATAGTTTAGCTTACCTAGTGTGCATTTCTAGGGCCTGGTTCCACACGGGAGCGGAGCAGTGGCGCTGGCAGAGGTCAGCGTGTGGCCCCTCACCAGGAATGTACTTCCCTCAGTGGGGGAGGACTAGGAGACTATTTATTCTCACAAAACATTATGAGGTTTGGGGGAAATCTCAGTTTTTCTTTGGGAGAAGGAAGATGTATATTGGTTACAGCCAACATCTTTGGTTGAATGTTTCGTTCTTTCCAAATAGTATTGCTAAAGCCTTGAGAAAGATTAGGGGAAACAGGCACAGTTCAAATTGGCAGTAAATAAATAAATAAATAAATAAAGCACTGCTTTGCTCGAGTCTATTTTATCAATTTCCTTCATTTAGAGACACAGAGAAAGATGTCATGTTTTTACTGTTATTGGTAGTTATTGCAGCGTTCCTATGTTAAAATGTGGAAGTCAATATGGCTCAAGACCATTAAGTCAGACTGAGCTATCGACTGTCTGCAGGAAACACAATCTGGTTTGCTGGGCAGGGATTTATTCAATAGAGAACTATTGTTTCTCCTTAGAAAGAAAGGGAAGAAGAGTAAACCAGATATGTTTTATGCTAGAGCAGAAAGGATGATTGCTTTATTTCACGGATGTTTTGCTGCACCTTAATAACTTCACTGTTAAAAATGAATTGCTTCATTTCAGTGGAGCTGGGGATTCCAGTGTGCCTGCCTGGAGCAGCAGCAGGGAGCAGGGAAGGTGGAACAAGCTGTGCTTCACCTGCAGCATGGCCCCATGGCAAAGGGACTGCCTGCTCTGGGAAACACTTGGGACTATTTAGAGCATGCACAGTGAAAGGATTCAAAGCTGCACAGGTTTAGGAGCTAGAGAAGTTTTGTAAAGCACAGGAGAGAGGAAAATCAAATGACCTGCTTGGAGAATTTATTGGGAAGTGTAACTGAGATCCCTTTTTAAGTCAGATTTGTCTGTCAGCATGGGATAAAATCTGGTTTGTGCTACAGCAGTTATTAATAGAAGAATTGAATTTCCTTAGAAAAAGGAGAAGCAGCAGGGTAATTTTGGCTAAGTTTGCCAAAGCAAATTGCAAAGATTTGCAATTTATCTTGAGAGGAATGCACTGGATTTTTATTTTAAAGATCAAATTTTAGAGGGGATCTGCCAGGTTTGTATAATATTTATTCAAGTACATATACAGAGAGAAGAAAACAGTGTATCTGTATACACTCTTGTCACTTAATATTCTGAAATTCAATATTTGGGGATGAAACACTGTATTCAACACCCTCATCCTCTTAGGTCCAGTATAGCTTGGGAAAGTTGGCGTTCCTTGTCACTAAGTGTTCATTTTTAGAGTGCCAGTTTGGGTTGCAGTGACCTGCCCTGAGCGTGCCATGGTAAAGGTTTGTTCATCCCTGCTGCAGCCCAGCTTGGCTGGGGTGGGAAGGGGCCCTGCCACCACCACTCCTCCTGCTTCCCTGCAGCCAGGTGGAAAGCTGGCAGATGACAGCAGCCACTGTGCTGGCTCTTTCTCTCTACTGTCAGGGCAGAGAGATCCCACTAAGGACACCTCCAGTTTCATCTCCAGCACCACTCAGCAATCCAGCCAGTTTTGGGGGTGAGAAAGATTTCTTCCCTTATTTGCAACTTTCTTTCCTTCTCTTGCCCATACTTCCTGCTTTTCACAGCAGTAGTTGTAAAAGAATTTCAGGAAGTGAATCTATTATCAGTCTTTACAGATGTTTCTTCAACTTCTTGCCCCTTTCTGAAGCAAATCTGTTTCCTTTGAAGATGCAGTGCCCCTTTCCACGGCCCCAGTGGGAGTTCAGCATCCCCTGAGCAGGGCTGTGACTGGCCTCAGGAACACCCTGGTGAAGTTCTGTGCTGCTGTGTTCCTGTCTGCTCAGGAAAAGTGTGACACTGTGGTTTCCTTCGTAAGAAACGTATCTCTGTTGAAAAGGAAACATATTTCCTTTAGAAAAACGGTGTCACAAAGAAACCCATAGGCCATTCAGAGTGCTGAGGCTGGAAGTGCTGTGTGTGACAAGGTCTGTGCCCTGTCCCCTGGGCACGGCCTGTGCTGGGTCAGTGTGCCATGAGAACCATGTCACCCAGCACACAGGTGACCGCACTGCCTTTCTGTAGGATGCTTTTCCCTCTCAGCGAATTCCAGGATGTTTGACCAAACAAAAGGGATTAGTGCTATCATTTCTGCAGTGCAGAGGAAGAGGTAAAGCAAGGAAGAGTTAAATTTGTAGGAAAGAAATGGCAGAGTGCAGTGTAAGATTCAGGTCTCCTGAGACTGTTTTTTCTGTCACTCTGTTACATCCTATTGCCATTTATGATGATCCTTTTTTAGAAATAGATGGTTAATTGGAGCAATAGAGATGAGATTTAATTTATTTATCAGATAGTGATGGTCATCTGTTTTTTGTTGGTTGCATTTCCAAGGTGCCAAAAATATTTTGTGTAATCTCCTTTTCCTAGAAGATGTTTCTAAACTGTTTATCAGGTTAAAAACATCAAAGATGAGCAAATCAGTTGGGATATTTAATTTTTGCATAGTCAAAGTTTTAATTCAGCAAAGATCAGTGTAAAGGCTTTATTCTCCACAGTGTTTAATTTCATGCAGATAAGCAAAAGCTACATGAATCTTTTCCCTGTCATGCTTAGGAGGGGTCACCATCCCCACGAACCTTTTGACCTGTGTGTGTCTCAGCCTGGTTGGTTTGGGGGCGTGCAGTGAGGTGCCAGTGGGAGGCATTGGAGCTATAGGTGCAAACACCTCATGTTCCCAGGTTCTCTAGAGAGGAGAAGAAATTGCTTTACTTTAATCTCCTCAGTGTGAAAAAAAAAGAAAATTTACAAATACAGTCCTGGTAAGATTGATCACCTTGTGTTTTAGTCATGATGATTTCAATGATGAGATTTGTTTATTATTATTGCTACAAGTATTTGGGGAATTTTGTTCTGCAAAATGCATCTCTTAATGGAGCATTCAGCAATCACCAGTTCTCTCTAAATCTGTGGTATCTTGCCTACTTTTTTAACCAATACAACACAAACCTGTGGCATAAAGAGGCAGGAATAACAGGATCAGTAAAGAACTAAATTCGAATTAAAGTCTCTTGATAACTTTTGCTTTTATCTGCATGCCATCGGTATAAATGATCATTATCATAATTAAACAAAAAAACCACTGTGTGAATTTTTTATTCCCTTGATGATGCCACAGAAACAATATACATGAAATAAATGTGATAGTTGCTACAAAGTCAACTTCCACAGTAGCTTTTAAACTTTGCTGTAAAAGTCTTTGGTGGTTGAGCTGTTCATAGTGAATTAGTCTCTTGCTTTTTAGCTCATTGTATATTTTGAAGCTATAAAATTAATATTTACAGCTGTGTTATTGTATTGCTGTGTTACTCATTACTGTATTAATGAACAGTTCATCACAAATAGAAATAACATTATATTCTCCTGCAGCTTACTTAGTCAATTGGCTAAGGCTATTTATTTCTATTATATTATTTCAGAAATCCTCACCTTAACAGCACGTGGAAATCTGTAAATATTATGCTGCTTTTGGGCAGGACTGGAAATGCTCAGTAACTTCAGAATTACAGACCAGTTTCCCTTTGCTGTTAAAATATGTGAGCTACACATAATTTTAAATAAAATTAGAATACCAGGTGTCATGTCTTGAGCAGGGTGTGTCTTAACACATTGTATGAAATGTGGTATTTTAGACAATATTTCACTCCAAGGAGATATTTCATTTAAACCCTTGATGATTTTGTATTTGCCTCTTATTTTCTTTCAAAAACTAGAAGGCTGTTTTGACAAGAATTTTACACATAGAAACACTAATAGCATGGTAATTCTGCTCAGAAGCTGACAGTGCACAACTGGCATTGGGATAACCCTTTCCCTGTTGGAATTACAATCAGCCTTCAAAACTGGGGTTTAGCAGACATTGTTAATCTGCCTCATGCTTACTCACTTGAACAATAAGATCAGTTTAGGATTCCCTCAGGCAAAGTGTAATAATGATTTGTCACTTTTGGAAAAGGACGTTTCCATTTATTAATTTTCACTTTTTGATGGGGACTTGGGCTTCAGCAATTGTAGTTTTTGAACACAGTGTTTCATCTGATTGAATTTTTCCCAATGCATTTGTGTTCTGCGAGTTTTGTGGCAGAATTGTCAAGACTGTAGAGCTACATCAAAAATTCTGAGCCTCAACTGGGCTTAATTCAGTGGAAATTTTATTTCACAGCGGGTAATTCCAGAGCTGCCGTGTGTAGCTGTCCCGGAGCGTGACGCTGGCTGTGAGGAATGGTTTTCCTCCCGCAGGATGTCGGCTGTGCCTCGCGGCTGTGCCGGCCGTGAAATGTGCTCAGGAGACACCGGGGAGCCTCTGCGTGAGCCAGAGCCGGGGCAGGAAGCTGGGGCTGCCTGTGTGAAATCCCTGGAAAGAGAGAAGGAGGAGGGGGCCCAACCCCTGCGGGACCGAGGGCAGACAAAAGGAGACTGCTGGAGATCGGATCACAGAGATCACAGGAGTCTTCTCTGTGTGGCAAAAGGAGTCTGTTATCCAAGGGAAGGGATGGGGAAACCATTATGTTTTGGAGAGATTTTAAAAGGCTGTAGAGAAAACATGGGAGATCACGGTGTAGAATACCTCATGCATCATGTTGTGTGGCACAAGAGAAACAGGGACAAGCCTTTGGGAACCTCTCCTTAATCCTAGGAGAGAGGACATAGATCTGCACTTCTCCCTGACAAGGGTCAGATCCCAAATTAGTCTGTGAGTCTTTGTACTTTCATACTTCTTTGTGCTGTCTTGATGTCACCTGAGAAAACAGTCCAGACTGATAGCATGGCTTAGCTGGATGTTTGCAGCTCCTTCTGCCCTTCCATCTGCTCATAGGTCATATGTATTTCTGACGTTACTTTAAAATTATAGCAAGGGTTTCTGGGCCATGTTAACTTCATTATTAGCAGCATCAAGAAGAATATCAAAGCAAAACTGGAGAAAAAAAAAAAAGAATTTGAAGGCAGGGCCTGACTGTGTTATTTTTAGCACTTTTTGGAGTGACTGTTCTTAACTGCCAGGAGCTGACAAGCAGGAGAAACACAGTGTGAATCAAGATGTTCACTTGTCATCTGTTCACATGTTTAATTTGTGAATTTGACATGCAAATGGTTCCTGTGCCACTGGTGTTGATGTGGCTGAGTGATGTACCAGCCGTGCTGGTGCCTTAGAGCAGCTCTCTGGGGGCTGGGGTCTCACAGAAACGGGGAGCTCTGGTCATGGCCTGAAGGCCCTGTGGGGCTGGGCATGAGGCATCCTTGTTGGGTTACCAAGGCAGGACATCCTAATGTGTGTTGGTTCTCTGTTGTGAGTGTGCTAGTTTATAATTTTTATAATAAAATTAGAAAAAAAATCCCAAGAGGAGTTTTCAAGAGTAGGCAGTATTTTTATGTCTGCTGAAAGTGGGAAAATAGTCAAAACCCTCCGGAAGAGAATGGATACTTGTCAGTCTTCAGTAGTCTCTAAGATGTTTAGCAGGAGACAAAACGTTCACTTGAATGAGATCCTTATTTTCAGGTTTCCCCCCACAGCGTGGTGTGGTGCCCACCTAGCCCAGGCGTGGCCAGGGTTCCATGTGCACATGAAGCCTGGCAGTGCGACTGCCACGGGAGAGAGAGAAGACTCGTCACACAGAACAGAGGGAAAGGCATTAAAAATCAGCAATTGTACCAGGAAAGGAAACTGAATAAATTTGTCAAATAGTGGAGCTACAGAAGGAGGGGGAGAAAGAATGCATGGAGATGGATTGTTGCAAGAGAATGAAGGAAGCTACAAGTGAAAAGTGAAGGTGAACTCAGAGATAAATGGGATGAATTTAGCAAGGAAAACAACCATACCTTAGCAAGTCTGGAAATCAAAATGTCAAGATGCTGTGTTAAGAGCTTTAATAGTTCTATGATGTGCTTTATGGCATGTACCAAGCTACAGCAATTTTATATAGTTAAAAAGAAAATAGAAATGTTTCCACTTCCCAGTTTTTCCCAAGGCTTTCTGGTTTTTACACTTTCATGTCTATGGGGTTTTTTCTACATGGCCAAAAGATTTTGCAGTATAATGTTTGTGAGGGCTGAACAGTGGGTACAAGTGGGATCTAACAAGATCTGTAGAAGAGTAATCAGCATCTGTTAAAGCTAGAGCTGACAAGATCCAGCAGCAGAGCCTGCAGAATGGCATGATATCCTTTACTCACATCATGGTGTCCCTTGTGGATGGGAAGAAGGGGGCGAGATTCCTGAGCTGCAAAATGTTCAGGATGACTCGCAGCAAGGATTTACTCTCCTACCGACATACACACTGCTCCTTGTGCAATTGTATGTGATATTTTTGTTTGTTTCTGGCCGATTGCCTGCGTCTAGTGCACGGCTTGTGCAGCAGCCCCATGAGGAGGGCCCAGCATGTGCCCCTGGGGCTCCTCCCTGGCTCTGCTGGGGACAGAAATACTCACTGCCCGTGGCCTGATACTTGGCAGATTCGTTTGCTTGGTTTTGGCTTTTTATCTGAAAGAGAAACAGCTCCCACCTTTGTGTGTTGTACTGGGGAAAAGGTTCCATTGCCTCAGCCCCTTCTGATAGGGATGTTATTCCAAACGCCTCAGCAGCTGATCTGGCGAAGGAACAGGAAAATGTGTTGTATTCCATAGCACAGCTGGGCTCCAATTCCACGGGATTTTTTAAAGCACTAGTTTAACATTTTCTTCTGTGATTCAAGTTAGCATTAAAACTCTGACAACAGCTGTTGCTTAATGTAGAAGTGGCAAATAGATTTTAAAATCCAAGACATTTTCCTTCCCAAATCACTTACATTCTGCCTGCAGTACCTAAATTACTGCTGCTGGCTCATAGAGCTAATGAATTGGATTTTAAACTCTGTATTTGCTACAGATTATGACCCCTAATTTAGAAGATATATTAAATGTGGAAAATGGGTACAGAAACAATTCTCCACTATTTGCATTCCCTTGTCTGATGATATGTAAGGGACTGATTTTAAAAAATATTTTCTAAGTTCAATATATGAAGACATGGGCACATACTGATTTATTATTATTGTTATAAACAGGTAAAAAAAATTCCACTTCTTTTGGGAAGTAATATGTTAGTAAAACTAAATGTTGCAAAGTAAGCAAAATATTTATTTAAAAATAGCAGATGGTCTTAATTTTGGGAGGGGCTAAACCTTCAGTGCTGTATTGGCCTCACACTGTTTTATTACTTTTGTATCCCAGTAATTCCAGAGGCTTCACATGGGGTCAAGATGCCTGTGTGCTGCTGTTCCCTGCATAAGCTTAAGAATCAAGACCATCAGAAGGGTACCTTAATAAAAATTGTACTTAAGGTGATCAATAAAATCAGGCTATAGCAGTCCTGATCAGCCTTCATCTACTTGTAGCTGTTTTCCTAATTAGTGCACCCGGGCCACTTCTCTTTGTATTTAGTTCCAGTGGAACAGAGCAGGGGCTTTCCAGAGGAGTCAGATGGTCAGGATCTCTCACTGGGAACCCCCAGTGTGGGTCTGTGGCTTGTTGTGGGGTGGTACCTCTGCAGACGTGTGGCTTTGGGGCTGGGTTCTGCAGGCAGACACCACGTCAGTGCTGCAGAGCAGAGTCCATCTGAGTGCAGAAACCTTCATCCTGAATAAAGTGTTGCTGTGGGGTACCTGTAGCCTGTACCCTCACTGGTGGGAATAAGGATTTCAACCCCAGCCATGGTTTATATGTTATCAGTAGCTAAGTGGCTACATAGCCAAAAAATACTCTTCTTTTTTTTAATACTTAATTTTCTTCTTATCAAAGGGTATGACTACTGCAACTTCCTCATGTGAAAACCAGAGATCTGACTGTGCTGTCAGGGGATGGGAGGATTAATGACTCATGCTAATTGTATGCTTGGAATACGCTGTTTGGAAGACTGTAAATATCTACATTCAGCTTGAATGATCTGGAGTTAATGCCCTGGCTGGGCATTTCTGTTCTCTGCAGAACTGAAAGTACCAAAGGCTTTTGGGGGACCCATCTGAAGACACAGTTCCTTCCTCTTCTTCTCCCAGACCATACACCACTAAGTGATGATTAAAAATCTCTGCTAATACAAGAGTTTGAAAGTCACACAAGCTGTCAGCTCAGTCGGACAGAGCTGGGGCTGTGTGGCTCTCCCCAGAGACCTTGGCACCAGCGGCGATCGTCTGCCGGCCCTCAGTACTTTCATTAGTTCTGCTTGTCTGAAGAGATTTTCCTTCGGCTGTTGTGGCTGCTGGAGTTTTCAGCCACCCTCCAGCTGCTGTGGAGCATGCTTCCAAGCCCTCCTTCCTGCAGCACAGCAGAGCCACAGCCACGGGCTGGCCTGGCTGGAGAGCCTCCCTAGCTGCCTGGGATAGTACCTTCCCTTAGAGAGACTGCCTCCAAGGGCTCGGCCACCTCCCACACTTCCACACTGTACTGCCTTAAACTTGGCCTTTCCTGCTCTTCTCAAAACCCTGCCCTGCCCTCTGCCACCTCCCACACTTCCACACTGTACTGCCTTAAACTTGGCCTTTCCTGCTCTTCTCAAACCCTGTCCTGCCCTCTGCCCTGATTTGGTTTCCAGCCATGCAGCCCTGCTTGTTGTCAGCGTTCCACGGAGTAAAGCATAAAAAGCTGACAACCTGGCATTTTTTCCTGATACTCTGTAATTTAAAGCTAAATATGGATCCGGGTCTGCCTTGGCTTGTTTTGGAATTGCCTCTTAGTTATTTTGGCACCGTTTCCCTACTACAGTGTAGTAGGCTGCCATGTGTATAGACTGTTAGCTGTCATGGATGTGACTCACTGTTCACTTCAAACTGTACCTGGATTACAATCAATCAATTAAATATAACCTGAATTTCTGTATGGTCCTTCTGGCAGAGCCTTCCTGAAGCTGCCCCAGCACCTAACCTCAGCTAGCCCTCCCCAACCCCTTGGAATTAACACAAGGTGGCACTCTCAGGTATTATCACTATCAGATTCACTTCACTTGGCTCTTAGAGTCCCTGCTTAACCCAACAGACTTTGTTTCCCAAATGATTCCAGAACTTTTCTGCTTCAGTAAGATGCCTTTAAGGTATAATGAATAAGAAAATGTAACCAAAATGCTAGTGAAGCCTGCAAAGTCAAGCTGAACCCCAGGACCAGGAGCGTGTGGAATTCAGGCCCTGCTCAGAGTATCAGTTCCTCCTTTTTCAGAGAAAGAGTCCAACACCCCCCCGCTTTTGCTGGTTTGTTAGCATAGTGTATGTGTTAGCAACTTGTTGCTTGGATGTTTATGTGAGTTTGAGTCAGATGTCATCTCTAAATGTGTGGATAGTGCTAGAACATAAGTAGAAAAGTTCATCCTCTGCACATGCCTTGGGTGGTGGGTAAACTGAGCATTTTGAAGATGTATCACTGGTTATACAGTATGAAAACTTTTCACCAAGTTAGTGATTTCTGGGAATTTGGATGGATCATTCTCCCTTATTTCTCAGCTCAGATGAAGGCAGCCAGATCCCAGAAGATGAGAACATTTTCAGCAAAAAGTCACTGACAGTTTAATAGAGAGAATAAATTTGTAGTTGCAACACTCACAATAGCAAAAAATGGGTGGGGTTTTTTTGCTGATAATAGAAGCAGCATTGTCAAAAATATCAATGTGGGAAAGCTCTTGTGAGTGCTATCAATAGGGAATTTTCTGAGGAAAAATTATAGGCTTTGGCTGGTGCCTAGAGTGAATAAATTCCCTTTTCATTGGACACCATTACTCAATGCAGCTTCAATATTTACAGTTCAACACCTACAAGAAACTTGGGATTTATCTTAGGGACAAACTGGTCCCATTCCAGCACTCACAGAGCAGTGCTCACAGCTGTCAAATTGAGTTTCCAAGTGCATTTAATTTTGCTCCTTTCTTGGAATGTAGAGAGGGCTGGCCTTGGTAAGCCCCATAACTGCTCATGGAGCACTTGCTCTTTGCTCCTTCCTACTCTGCTTTAGGAATTAACCTGGACAGCCCCTGTTATTGCCAGAGTTCAATGCTGGTGGATTAAACATAAAAATTAACATTGAGGCACAGTGAAGGGCCCCAGTGTGGGCTGTACTTTGCTACATCAGAGCTCACACTGCAAACAGTCACATCAGGTGACCCTGCAACGGATACAGGGCAGCAGATGTATGTCTCATTGTAATTTCAACTTTATCAGCTTTCTGTGTTTCAGAGCATATAGATGCTGTTCTTTGGACATGTGTATTACCTAAATGTTTCCCAATCAGTTTCCCTTAGGCACAGCATCTCTCAGTTCTATAAGATGCTCCAGCATTTACACAGTACATTTCCTTCCTGTCGCAACATCCTGGAGCTATTTCTTCAGAGACAGATTGTTTGAGTTTCTGCAAGTCAAAGAATGTTCAGTACTGCAGAAGAATCACTGAAGCTACCATCACACGGTACTTCTGGCTGCACACGCTGCATTCTGTTCATTTCTTTCACCTTCCAAAACCTATTTGGAAAGCGCCCTTGGAGTGCTTTAAAAATGTTAACACGTTGTCAGTCAGTATGTTGTCAGAGCTGTTCATTTGTCCTTTCTTGCTTGCTTGGAGCTTAGAAATGATTAAAGAATGGAGCTGTTCCAGAAGCTTGTAAATACTGACAGGTCTTTCACTGCTCCCAGCTCCCAATAGATTTGGCCAAACTCAACAGTAGTGAGCAAATACACAGGTAGTTCACGTACCCAGCTTTCTCCCTGGTTTGTATCTAATTCCAAGCTAGAACAGATGCCACACGTTGTCTGGAGTGCAGCTCTGTGTGCCAGGTACAGAAGTTCTGTGGAGAAAATGAATGCTCCCTCTGAGCCCTCAGGTGCTCACAGAGGTGCCACATCTGCTCTGGGCTGGCCACACTGCCTGCAGAGCTGCTGGGTGTCTTTCCTTGCTCCTTCTCCAGGTGCTGTGAAATCACCATCCAAAACAACTGAAGGCCACTGCAGAAATAACCTCTTCCTTTAAACAACCCTCTTACTATTGCAGGTCGTATGTTTTCTGGGAGAATCCAAGCAATGTTTTTGTCACAGGCAAGAAATGCTGAGGAAGAAGCTCTGAAAGAGTGAATAGAATGGATGTCTGTCACATTAAGAGCATTCTCCCACTCTCATGATCTCAAACGTGGTATTTGAGTGGTTGTTCGAGAACAAACGTGGCCTTCAGCAGGGCGCCAAGCAAGGCAGAACTGTAGTGTGTCATGCATCATCCACACTTCCCATCCTCTCAACTGGGAGGGCAGGGCTGGGCTCACGAGCTGGCCACATGATAAGGGACAGGGAGTGCTCTATTTGCTGTTTATGTCTCTGGCAGCGCCCAGGAGAGTGAGCAGCTCAGCTGGCCTTGCCTAGCCCAAGGGGTGACTCCAGAGCTCCCTCCTGTGCACAGCAGCGATCTCCATGACGGGATTCCAGAGGCTGCTCAGCAAGGTGTCCATGCAGACACAGCCCACCCCTTCCTCTGCTGAATGCAGAGCCACAGCTAGGGCCAGAGAGCTCCATTCTGCACAACCCAAATGTTCTGTAACTCTTCAAATTATTTCCTGTGCCAAAATAATTTGGACATACATGTTTGAGCATTAAAAATTGTAGTTCCGTTACCTGTTTGTCTTTTTCCACACAAAGTGGAAGCTTGAATACACAGCTTCCTTGAACACATGTAGATTTTTAGAGAAACATCAAGAAATTATTTCCTTTTTTTCTGAATTTTAAACTGAACAGCCAATGTACTCAACCATCTCACCCTCGTTCAAGGCCTACTGGTGTGAAGTGGTTCTGTGCTGCAAACACACCATGTGCTCCAGCCTCAGCTGTCAGAGCTGCTCTCTGCCTGTGCAGTGGCTCTGTGTTACACACACACCGTGTGCTCCAGCCTCAGCGGTCAGAGCTGCTCTGTGCCTGTGCAGTGGCTCTGTGTTACACACACACACTGTGTGCTTCAGCCTCAGCTGTCAGAGCTGCTCTCTGCC
>NW_005054309.1:11452841-11462277 GCF_000277835.1 Geospiza fortis | reverse complement strand
CGTGTGCTCCAGCCTCAGCTGTCAGAGCTGCTCTCTGCCCGTGCTCTGGAGACACGGGCGCAGATGGTGCTGGAGCTGTGCCACTGACAAGGCTCGCACATGCGAGTTTCTAAACAGAGACAAATCCGCTGAAAAGGGGAGTTCATCTTTCCCGTGGCTGTTTGGTGGAACTCTGCAAGAACTTCTTCAGGTGCTTGCAGAAAATGAAGCTTTTACTCCCACTCTGAGGGTTTGGAAAAATTTCCAGACACTTGTGAAACCCCCCAATAACCAGGAGTTTGGTATAAAATGAAATGATGTCTCAATCCTAAACTCACTCACCATTGCAAGTCCATCAAATGGCCGTTAAGGATTCTGCGGTGTGAAAGCTGGTAGGAACAACCTCTCTGAAAGGACATAGCTCTGTGTTTGCTTCTACCCTCGGATACAGTTTTCTCTGAAGTGAAAAGCAAGAGCTATACATTTTTTACATTTCATCTTCTTGCATGACAGGTCAGGTTTTTAAAGAATCTTTGGTGAAGGATCCCAAGAAGAGCATTTTGAAATGCATGTGCACTTCCCAGGGAGGTTCATGGCCAGTGTCCTGAGCCCTGACATGAAATGATGGTGTGACCAGCTTGCAGTGCCCATTGCTCCCCACACGCAAAAGGCCAGGTTTAACAGGAAAAAAGCTTATGACTTTTAAACACCTGCAGCTTATGAATGTGATAATAGATTTCAAATATTACATGTTCTGACACCAGGCCTTCACTGTGGTGATGTGTGATCCCAGCAATTGGAGCTAAAGGTGGTGGTGATGGTCCTGGAGCTAAAAGATCAAATTCATAACTGATCAAAACAAAGCTAAAAGCAAAGTTTATGCAACACTGACCAGAATGAAAAATGAAGCCCGGTGTCTGTCACCTTGCAGTGTTTACACAGTTTATCATCTCCAGCAGCCAGTAAGAAGTTTTATTTTAAAATCTTTTGTGTGTTTTTATTTAAAATATAAATATGGATGCAATATGTAATGTTCAAAACTTATCCCAAAACATCTGGAGGCCAGAAAATAAAAAAAAAAGCTCAGTCCTTTGTAAAGATGAGCACAGCTTTGCAAATTGGCCATTGGAAAGCAGTGTCTGGGCTTCCTGGGCCACCCTGAGTGGGTGACCCAGCCACGATGGCCGGGCTCTGCAGCTCCAGCAGTCTCTGCTCTGGAAGCCCTGAACAGGGCATTTCAACTGCTCAGTCTCAAACCTCGTGTGGTTTCACAACATAAACCCTGAGCAGCCAAATCCGCAGATCATTCACATACAGGGTAATGTGGATACATTGGGGAAGGTTTGGACATTTTCTTAATGTGCAGATAAAATATTCTTTCTTTGTGTCACTTTTAAAGATAAACTAAAGAAGTTTGCAGTTCAGAAACGACTGCAACCTGTATCTTTTGTTCTTGGAAAAGACCTTAGGGCCAAGCCCCAGTAACCTAGATCTGAGCACAGCCACTGCCCTGAGCCTGCTGAGTAACCCAACTGTAATTAATGGCAGAAAACCCCAGGGTGTGAATTCCCAGAAGCATGAAGGGATTACAGTCCAGCCCTTGGTGGTGGAATGTCAGAGTGCTCAGCCTTTAAACCAATATGGGGCGCAGCAGCGAGTCTGTGCATACAGGTACTAGTTTTGCATTTTTGTTTAGTCTCTATGCAAACTTTTAACAGGACCATCCCCCTTCTCAGCCCCTCTTTAGTATTTAACACTGAACTGTTCAGTGTTAAATAAAATTGGCAAATATGAGTATTTTGTACATACAAAGTAAGAAATTCAGGATATTAAAATCAGGAAGTAGCTGGGGTTTTATAGGATGCCTGAGAATTCAGCTTAATGCTGAATATGAAGAGTAGTACTCATAGAAAGTGAATAAGTAGAATTGACAACATATCAGGAGTTTAGTCTAGGTGGAAGTGAAAATGATAATCCGCAGATTTGTGTGTTACTTTTGCCAGCACAAAACTGTGCCTCGGCAGGGCTTTGTTCCCCTTGCTTTCCCTGCTCGCTGATCGCTGTCTCCTGGGTGCTTTGGCTGTTAACACAAGCAATATTTACCCAAATGTCACGCCTAATTGCACGTGCTAATGCTCTGTGCATGAGAGATGAGGAGTACAAAGGAGTTTCCTTTCACCTATTCCGACAGCACAGAACAGCTTAAGATGCAACCTACATTTTACGGGGTGGAACTAAGATTAAAGGACAATTTTTCATGTAGATAAATGCGCTTATCCAGTTTCATTCTGGTGACAGCAGCGTTTTCAGACTGGGACATACCTGATTGTACTGCAGTGTGGCTCAGAACATCCCAATAGTCACTCCAGAAAAAAACTTTCAGATATCAAAATGGTGAAGAGTATTTCTCATGGGAAGGTAGGAAACTGGAGGCTGTGCTTAACAGTGCTGTACACATCCTCACATTTAGACTCACTTGTTTAAAGCAAAAGATCAAATCCTGGGTTTGATAAGCTCAAAAGGCATCTTTTGCCACAAAATCCAGCAATTCAAACCCAAGAATGTCACTATGGTCTATTTTTGAAAATGTCTGGTCACCTATTGTTCATAAGAGCGTCACGTTTTCTCAGCCTTGTCTGAATGAAAACAGGTCTGGAAGGGCTGGGAGCGCCCCAGGATGTTTGCCTGCCAGGCAAAGCAGCCGAGAATCGTGCTGAGAATTCTGTTCCAGTTGTTACTACTGGTTCTGTTACTGAGAGCATGACTTTCCTCGGGAGTGCAAGCAGTCTCTGTGGTTTAATTCCTACATGCAAGCAGAGCCCTCAGTAACTCAACCCTCAGACCCTGGATGGAGCCCTACTCTCTGAGGATGCCGCTCCAGCTGTGTCCGATGTGGCAGCGTGGATCAGAGAGAAAAGCCGCCCTAATGAATCCTTCAGGCGTTTTCTCAAGAAATGTTGGATCTAAAAATAGAGTGTGGAGCAGCAGCTGTGGCTCCCATCCCGGGCAGAGTCTGTGCCCAGCCCAGGCAGGACAGGGCCTTCCTCTGGGGACGGCTGGGAGAGACGGCGAGTCTGGGGTTGGGGAAGTGCCTGAAATGAAAGGGAATGATAAAAATAAGTCTCTTCCAAAAACCAGTCAATCTGGGTTTGATTGCACCGGAGAGGGGAGTTCCTCTGGAACTGGCTGCAAAAGGAAAAGGACTGGAGCCAGCAGCTGAAGCCCCTAGGCACAATGACAACATGTTTTGGAAAGTTCTGGATCAAGTCTTTTGTTTCTTTATTATTCTGTGGTTGAGCGTATGCCTCTGCTGGAAACGCAGTTTTGCTTCATCAACCACACTTGTTTATTTATAGATTTATTTTTTTAATCAAAATTATAGACTAGCTTTGCCAGTGCTTATTACACCAAAATAAAGTCAGGACAAAGCCCTTTGAAGCTACAAACATTTCAGGCCTTTCATTAGTATAATGAGGGTTTAATTCTTAGAAAGAAAAAATAAGTACTGGCAGCATAAAGGTAACCTTTCCTGGTTGTTTCTAAATATTTTTTAGTATAAGTAAAGGCATTTTGGAGATTCTTAATTTCCCTTTTATCTTGTCCTGCTTCCCCCAGGCAGGCAGTGCTGACATCTGTCTCTGGTCGGAGGGGGCCCCAGGGCACCCAGTGCCAGGGCTCTGGCCAGGCCTCACTGGCCACAGCTGCAGGAACTGAACTGTCCAGCTGGGTGCTGCTTTTTCATTGGCTTCAAATCTGGGAGATTGTTTTCAAGGGGCCCTGATAATTTAAAAGTAGCCTGATGTGGTTCCTGCCTGTTTTGGTGGTGGATTGGCTGACAGCTTTATGCTTATGGTGCTCTCATCAAATATCAGAATTTTCACTTGAGTCAGAGGCTGAATGTGTAACCTCTTGGTGATATTAATCTCCTTATATTATCACTGAATCACTGCCAGCCCATTCTATGGACTAGTATCCTCTTATCGCCTGGAGATGCCTTCAGATTTTCCTTTGAACTATGTTGCAAATTCAAGAGTTGCACACGCACAACAGAATAATGCAGACTGGGTCCCATTCTGCATGCAGAGAGGAATGCCTGTGAGACATTTTCCAGTGTATTTGAAGAAAGACAGTCTCAGCTTCTCTAGTACCATTCTCTTTCCAAGCCCTGAGCTTCCTGGAGTGTCTGGAAGAAGCAGTCACAGGCAGGAGTGTGTCAGCCACATCAGAGCTGAGGAGGTAGGGAGCAAGTGCAGCAGAACGCCAGCTCTGCCTCCCGCTCCTGCTCACCTGGAGCTCTGGAAGCATTCCCTCATGTACAGGACTTCACAGAAGCCTCACCTATTTCCTTTGTCCTCTCCAAGTGCTGCGAAGTGTTGGGTGATGGTGGCATGGAAAGGAAAGGGGCCCAAAAGTGCACAAAAGCTGTTACAAATTTCTGATTGCTAAAAACCATTATTTCCTGTGTCCTTCCTCAAATTCCTGGTCTCTACAGGGGACCCGCCAGGAGGCAGCTCAGCTGTTCATCTCCCACCTCAGTGACACAGTCAGATATCTCTGGCAAACTCAGGATATCTCTTCAAAATAATTTTATTAGCCTAAGTATTTTCAAATAATTAGTTGTAAAGGCTATTACCAGCAATTCCATATGCAGGGCTGCAGCCTGAGTTTGGGAAACATATGGACATCCCAAACTGTAATGAGCAGGCACTGTCTTTAGAGGAGAAAGAAAAGCTGTTTTCCTTTATTCTGAAATCATGAAGTGAATGTTAATCAGAATAGTTATCATAGTTACCATTTCAGCTAGTATCCATCGGGATTCAGGGAAACACAAATAGCAGCATGTCAGTCTATTCCCAGCTGGGAATACAGTCCAACACACCACCTGGCAGCTTGCTCCTCTGGGGAGGAGATCTAGGAAAATAGGAAGTATTAGTTGTCAGATTTCCTCTCATTGCTTTAGCACACTTCCTCTGGATCTCTGTAGCTGCGGTGCTTGTTGGGCCACGGTGTCCTCAGTGGGCTCTGCACAGGGATCTTTGTGACAGGCTGAGAGCAGAGCCCAGGCTGCACAGGGCAGCTGCGACCTGCAGTGTCACCTCCCTGCAGAGCGGCTCAGCTTTTCCTGATTTGCAATGGACAGCTCACTACAGCAAAAACAACCCTCCACATCAAGGGACAGCAAGGTGGGAGAGTGTCACGGGGTGGGAATCATCTCAGACCCCACAGGAGGCAGGAAGGAAGGGAGGGGTCTGCCCTCTGATAGCCCCCAGACTCAGCTCAGCTCTTTGAACAGGCCCCAGCTGAAGTCCCACCTCATATTCTTTTTCTGGTTTTCTACTTCTTTCTTCTATTTCTAATCATCAGGCTGACCAAACTTCCTTCTCTGGGAGGCACAGGAGTCAGGGCTTCCTCTGTGCATTTGCTGCCTTGGTTTTTAATTGCAGAAAAAGTAAGGTTGCTGGGGAAATCCAGGGTGAGATTTCTCATTCACTGACACTCGGTATGTTTCTCTGTACATTCAAATTCTGTCAGGACCTGCCCAACCACTGTTTTAATTGCTCTGTGGCACATTCTGTCCTTAGGGTCTGTCCCTCCTTTGAACTGAGATCACCTTAACCCCATCCCAAGTCTGATGCTCTCCACAGACTTCAGTGCTGCCACAGGCCAGTAATTACAGCATTAGTTCTGCACTTCAAGTGAAGCACTGTCATTTTTTCTTTCATGGCAAAATCAAGCCTGTTCCACCTCACAACAGTTTTCTGAAAGCAACTCTTCCTGTTGAATGAATTGTGTGTTTTCTTCCATCTCTCTTCTGGGCTCAGGAATGTCAAATTCATTTCACACTTATTAGTGAGTACTTACCTGTACACTACTACTGCCAGTACTTAACACAAAAGGCAGATAAGTTCTCATTTGAGGACTAAATACACTAGATGCAGACCATAAATATTTTTGGTTCAAGAAATGTGACTGTTGTTAAAGTAAACTGCTACTACCATGCACCAAAGGAACTCTGTTGTGTAGCTCCTGTGCTGGATGAATGACCACTCTGATGCTTTGCATGCAGAGGGACACTGGCTGCATTCAGGGAGCACTAGAGGCAACTGAAGGGTATTTTCAAGCCATAGAGCAGAGACAGAAGCTCATGAGGTACTGTCCTACCTTTGGAGAGGAGCCAAGCACAATATTGAAGATGTCTGGGTTTTTCCTGGGGAACATCCAATTGCTACAGCAGTTACTACATGAATAAGAGTAAGCAACATTTTTCAAGGTTAGCAGGAGAACAAAGAGCTGAATAAACCTGTCAGTGAATTTAAAGTGAATGCAAGGTGAGACAACAAAAATACAGAATGAGCAAAGATCTAAATATTCCATCTGGACATTCACAACCCAGAAGGGATGGTGGCTCTGTCAGAGGAGGCTTGGTGTAAAACAGCTTGGCTCTAGGCAATCCAGCCAGCTTCAGCACAGTGCATTTGTTCATCAAATCCACGTCTTCCAGTGAAACCATCTGCAATGTGATTGTCTTGCCTGACCAGAATGTAATGAGAACACATTCGTGCGTAGCAGTACATGAGTTTCTGGGCTGTTGTTGACAGCTTCGATGGCTGTTTTCATAAAATTGGAAAATAATCATAATGCTGCCCGTGTAGAAAGTGGAAATATTCTGAGAAAGTTGAATTGTCTTTGAGAGCTCTAGGTTAAAGGGATGGAGGGAATGCAACACTGAATTACCAAAGGATTCCAGCCATGGAACAGCAGAATCCAGGGCATGGGAGGAGAGAAAGATACAGAATTTACAGGAGCTGCCTGGCTGCCTTTGGAGAGATTGTCTTGCGAACCTGTCAAATGTGGCCATTCCTTCAACATCTGCAGATGCAAGTAAATGTCTGATGACAAGTTTAGGTTCTGAATGGAACAGCTGCACTGTTATTAGAAGATTCATAAAACCTACAAAAGACCTCATGAATTTCTAAAGCCTCTGAAATGAAGAGTGTGCAGAATAACATCTGCTCATCTTTCCTGAGGTCTATTGTTGCATCTGCCCTGACAAAGAATCCCAAAGAATGCACATTGTTTGCATGTTTTCTAAACACTTTAGGAGACATCATTTCTAACAGCTCATTTGAATCTCCAGGAATATCCTTTGACACGAATCCCCCCTGCAATCAAACAGGAATTAAGAAGAGAATCTGTTCTTGTTTTACTATTTGAAAAAGAAATCTGCTGAAAATCAAACAAGTACAGTTGCCGGAGGCACTGATGGGAATGGTCAGGAGCTGAATGATTGGTCCTTTTCTACGGTTTTGCTTTGGTCACACAAAGCTTTTGCTCCCACTAGTGACTGGGGGAGGGAGAATACCCGGAAATTTCAATGCCGGTAAAAACCTTACAGGGCTTCAACAGTACTGAAATAATTGAATGATGGTAACAGGAGTGTTAGTGAAGAGGTTACAGGGAAATGTACCACCTCTTTCCCCTCTCTTCAAAATATTTCAAATAATAACAGATGCAAGAGTGGTAAACCAGAAAGTAAAATTAATCCCCTGTTATTGATTTAGCTTCTGAATAAGCTTTAGTTCTTCATCCTTCTGAGTGTTATCCAGGTCGGAGAGTTATTTTGTAAGATGAAATTTTCTGTGGAGAAGCTTGAAAAAGGCAGTGCTGTAGGATATGCTCTATAGAATCACTGAGCTATTTGGGGATTGTGCAGGAAAAACAGAAGTAATGCTGCTGCTAGAAAAACCTTTTGTCTTTCTTCACTCCATCACCAAGGTCAATGAACAAACAAGGCTTCATTTAGTGTTGGACCAATGGGATCCTGAGATTTAACATGTTTGAAACAGGCAACAGAAAGAAAACTTGGAACATTTGAATTTTTCTAACTGGGTAATTCTGGATTCCTTCTCTATGACCTTGTGAGTGTCTTGGGTAATGTCAACAAGACACAGGGAGTTCCTTCTTGACTGACATTTTCTAATTGTTTTGTGACCTTTTCTCCTCTCTCTCTCTCTCTCTTTTCTTCGCACTCAAGTCGGTGCTTATTAAAATAAATTCAAAAATTTAATGTAATTAATACCGATTACTGTAGTTAGTGGTGCTGAAAATGCAGTTTATTGGCTGTGCTGCCTCACAGATCCTCTTGCAGAAGCTGAAAATGTAGATCAGAGTGGTGGGATGCCTTTAGAATCTGCACCTCCAATCTACTCCAGATAGGTCCAGATGACAGGCCCAGTCTCTTGGACTGGACTGGAATAGGATAACATTTCAAATAAGACAAATGAAATGATAATTTTAATCCAGATTGATAATATTATTTTAATGTTATTTTTAATGTACATAAACATTATTTCAATATCATCTCTAAATTAGGCTACAGGCCTCTTTGTTACTTTGAATAATTGGTAATTGAAAAATCTTTCCCATCTGTTTATAATAAAAAGCTTCTGCTCAACATCTGCCAGAGAAGAAAAGTCTTTCGTGGGAGAGAATCTGTGGCTTGGAAAAAAACGTGGTCTCTGTTCAGAGGGCAGAAATCATTGGGTACACCTGCATAATCTGCCTTTTCCAATTTTAAATTCACTCCCTCCAGAGATGCTTTCCTGGGAGGAGGAAGGGCTGCCAGCTCTGCCTCAGCCTCATCTCCACATCCCCCTCTCCAGGCATTGTCTAGCCCTGCCTGGATTTAATTTATTATTATTGCATCATTAATGAGAATCACACATTCATCTGAGAATCACACCACACTTAATTTTTTTATCTAGCAAAGTCAATTAGCATTTTATTTAGTCCATTCATACTATGGAATATTCTATTCCACCTTCCATTGGCTTACATACATTAAGAACTTGAGGGACTAAATAAATCCTTATATATTCTATACCATGTTATTCCTGTCATGGCTTTTCAAAGCAGAATTAGGAAGTTTATATGTTAATCACCTGCAATCCATGATGACCATAAGGTCAGCCTCAAGGATCCAGATAGATCTGTACTTGGAAGTGTGCCACTCATCATGCTCAATGGAATTTCAGTTTCATCTAGAAAGATCTCTTCAAAATCAATGCAAGCAAAAGTTTCATTTTACCAGGTCAGAAATACCCAAACCCTTGGGATCTGGACAGTTTTTCAGTCACCATCACATAGAACTGCTCCAAGCCTGGGTGCTACATGCAGAGTTCACAAGCAGTTTAGTGTTTTATCTCTTAGATGTGGAACTGGCAGAAGGCAGAGTGCTGGTTTTAGCAGCAGCATGTCAGTGCTGATGCCAGCTGGGGCTCAGCAGTGCCATGCAGGTGTGTGCACAGCCAGGGTGTGTGCACGGCCCGGGTGTGTGCACGGCCCGGGTGTGTGCACGGCCAGGGTGTGTGCACGGCCCGGGTGTGTGCACGGCCAGGGTGTGTGCATGGCCAGGGATCCGCAGTGCCATGCAGGTGTGTGGACAGCAAGGGTGGGT